>NC_081185.1:132565306-133165306 GCF_029867415.1 Vicia villosa
TTCCAGTAATGAACGAGTTAGAGTATGAAGTTGCGTTAGGCACATATTTAGAACAGAGTCAGGTGAAGATAATGGGTGCAACTGCTGACGGTCAAAATCAGGGAAGGACTGTTGTTGATATTAACTTGGTTCCATTGGGAGAGAAATTTGACAATACAACTGCAGCCCTGACATACGAGAGGTTATGGCATAAAAAAGTTCCTCTAAATAAGAGCCTTTTTGGTGATTACGCTGTTGTGTACATTACATATCCAGGTAGTTGTTTTCTCCTAGTAACATCTCACTTTACCGATATCATGTTACTGTTTGAGACTAAAGCTGTTCATATCAGGAATTCCATCTTCGCCACCATATGGAACTTCAATTGGGAGCGGTCCCAGTGAAAATGGTGATGGTAGTTTGCCCGTCAGCGCCAATTTTGCTAGCAAGAACCAGAAAACAAATCTTAGAACCATAATCATCATTGCTTTGTCTTCATTTGTTCTCTTGCTGGTTTTGGTTGGAGCATTTTCTGTTATCCTGAAATGGAGGAAGACTAGGAGACCATCAAGTGCAGTTGGCCCAGCATTTACATCTTCTCTGAACAAGAGATCTGGTATTAGTTTGAACCTCTTTTTTGACATTTAACAATTAATTATTATGGTGTTTAAATTGGTCTTAACTTTTATTAGTGCTGGATATAAAAACCATTCATCTTAGTGTCACTTCACCTGCTCAAACTTTTGGCAGAGTTATTCATAACACGACATTAGAGCCTCTACGGCCACGTGGACTGTTCGATCTTTGTTGTCCATATTCTTATTTCTTCTAAGTAAAATTTAAATACCAGCAGAAGGTTGGGTTAAACATGTTATTGTCCATGCTTCAAGCCTAAAGAGAGGTTTTGTGTGAGGGTTGTTTGATATAAAAACATGACATTTTCACCTATAACAATCTTAAGCTTTCTGGATAATTTGGTTAAGACAGTCTGATTGCTAATAATTTATTGTACATTATCCTGGGCTAATGGCCCTATATTATTCCTTAGTTTGGTTGTGTCTCTGAGTGCAGTTTCTTTCGGTTTTCTAAGCTTTTCTTGTCATCTACAGAAAATTATATGTGTAATTACGCTCTGTTTCGTGGGAAAGTGATGTTTGTACATTATGAATTTGCTCGGGTTGATCTGTTTGGCTTTAAAGTTTTACCTACTGTTACTAGCTGATGTTGCTTTTGTGCCACACCTTAATTAGTTTTCAGTTATTTTCATGTGTGATCTTTCTTGGTTATCCATATAAAGTCAATTAGATAATAGTTGGAAGTAAATGTAAATGGATTGATACTTATAATGCAGGTTTGGGGTCTATGCTGTCAAGCAGTATTACGAGCTCAACATCAGTGTCCCTCATGTCTGCAATGCCTACTTCCATTCTCTCTGTTAAAACATTTTCACTGTTTGAGATTGAGAAAGCAACACATAAGTTTAATTCAAAGAGAGTATTAGGGGAAGGAGGATTTGGACGTGTGTATAGTGGTACATTAGAAGATGGGGCTGAGGTTGCAGTGAAGCTCCTTACAAAGGATAATCAAAATGGAGACCGTGAATTTATTGCAGAAGTTGAAATGTTAAGCCGTTTGCATCATCGCAATCTAGTGAAACTTATTGGTATTTGCATTGAAGGGCGCAGGCGTTGCCTGGTGTATGAGCTAGTTCCTAATGGCAGTGTTGAGTCCCATTTGCATGGTAATATATTTTCACCAGCTCGGGAGCCTCTGTCACTTTATGTCTTTGCTATCTGCAAAATCAAATTATTTAAATGCTCACTATTGATCCTACAGGTGATGACAAGACTGGGGGACCTCTAGATTGGGAAGCACGGATGAAAATTGCCCTTGGTGCTGCGAGAGGATTAGCTTATCTTCACGAGGATTCCAATCCCCGTGTAATTCATCGAGACTTCAAAGCTAGCAATGTGTTATTAGAAGATGACTTTACCCCTAAAGTTTCTGATTTCGGTTTGGCACGAGAAGCAACTGAAGGAAGTAATCATATTTCTACACGGGTGATGGGGACTTTTGGGTAAGTGTAGAGATAGACTTTGTCAACCATATGTTTTTTTTTTTACACTGCTCGTTAACCATAATTTTTTTCAAACGGCTTCTTTCAAGTGAACAATTTATCTTTATAAATGCATTATGCTCTATGATTGCAAGGTGTAATTGTAATAGGTTAATACATTTTTTTACACACTGCCTCGTAACCATCAGTTTTGTTCAAACAGCCTCTTCTCTCAAGTGAACAATTTTTCTTTGTAAATGCATTCTGCTCTATGATTGCGAGTTGTAATTTGTGCCTGTAATGAATTGACGGGGATTGTTGTTGTTTTTGTTGAATTGACGGGGTTGCATTATTTTTTCATGCAATGCAAATTCCAAGCCTTAACTTGATGCATTTCTATCTATTTCTTTTACAGGTACGTTGCCCCAGAATATGCAATGACAGGCCATTTACTGGTTAAAAGTGATGTTTATAGTTATGGTGTTGTGCTTCTTGAACTTCTCACTGGCAGAAAACCAGTGGATATGTCTCAACCTCAGGGACAGGAGAATCTTGTAACTTGGGCGCGGGCACTGTTGACCAGTAGAGAAGGTTTAGAACAGCTAGTGGATCCATCTTTGGCTGGAAGTTACAACTTTGATGACATGGCAAAGGTAGCAGCTATTGCATCAATGTGCGTTCACTCCGAGGTCACACAGAGACCTTTTATGGGTGAAGTTGTGCAGGCTCTTAAACTGATATACAATGACACAGATGAGACTTGTGGAGATTATTGTAGTCAGAAGGACTCCTCTGCCCAGGAATCTGATTTTAGAGGCGAGCTTGCCCCTTCTGATAGCAGTTGGTGGAATGGTGGAGGATTAACGCCTCGATTAACTTATGGACAAGCATCTTCCTTCATCACAATGGAATACAGTTCTGGTCCTCTGGAAGATATGGAAAACAGACCGTTTTCAACTTCAAGCTTTAATGGAGATGAGATATCTTTACCAATTAGGCATGGAAATAGATCAGGTCCCTTAAGAACAATCCGAAGCAAGTTATCTTTATATAGATTTTCAGGAAGTCGGAGTGAGCATGGGGAGCGTTCTTCTAAGCGAAGTTGGGTATGATGGTTACGGGGCTTAAAGTTTGGTGTATTTTTAGTGTATTTGAAATGTACAGTTCCTAAAGGAATCCGAACGATTGATTGAGTGACTGTTTAGCTTAGGCATCTAAAATTTCTGCAGTTTTCATGTTAAAAGGTTGGAGAGATACAGAATATTGACTAATTTTGAAATATTGATTCATTATTATACAAGGAGGAAATGTAACTCTAACAATGTTATAAATGCCTTGAATTGTATCTCGTGGCTCTATTTGATTTCAGTGCTACAACCAAAACGAAATCCCTGACATTCCTCTGCTTTATTATTTTACTAGGTGCTTTTACATTTTGACCATTGTAAATTCTTGGCTTAAATGCGTTTTTTTCTCTCCTAATTTTAATGGTTTTAACAATTTAGTCCCTCTATTTTAAAATTTAAAATTTTAGTTCCTCTGTTATATTTTGTTCCCCCTCCAATATAATTAGATGATTATGGCATGTCATTTCTTATTTGAATTAATATTCTAAAAATCATTAAAATAAGGTGAATTCTTATTTACCCAACTCAAAAAGTTGGGTAAGGTTACCTCCCATGTAAAATGCTTTGAAAATAACAAACAATTGTAGTATTCAATAAATAATTAAATGTGTTAAACTAAATGGCATCATGTGATTGGTTGAAGGTACACTACCCAACTTTTTGTGATGGGTAGTGAAGTTGTCCCCAATTTATAAATGCCAAATTTTATAATTCAAAATGCATTTTAAATATCAATAATTACTAATAATTGAAAAAAAAACCACACATCTTTAGTTTTCCTTTCCTCTTATTTGTTAGTGCATTCTTTTCATTTTTAGTTTTCCCTTCCTCTTCTTTGTTAGTGCATTCTTTTCGTTTTTTAATTTTATTTTAATATTTCTTTTCATTTATTTTCTCCACAAAACTCATCATTTCCTTCATATATGTGAGCCACCTTTAAACCCACCTTCTACAATCTCACAACCACCATTTGTGGATGTTCAAAGAAAAATCTCTATAGTTGATGAAAAGAACCAAAGATTTTATTTTTTAGAGGTTTTAATGTGGTTCATCCGATATACTTTTCTTCTTTTGTTATGTTAAATATCTGGATTTTATAGAATTTCACATTTTGTGTGTTTGATGTATAATAAAGTTGGGATCTAAAATAATAGGTGATTTTGATGAGATGAAGAAAAAATTGTTAGTAATAAATATTTTGGATTGGAGAAAATATGATGATGGACTCATCAAATTTTATAAAAGAAATTATTGGTTCAAGATGATGATAAAAGGATGAATAATGGTGAAATTCAATTATGGAAGATATTTAAAAAAAATGATAAATCTTATAATTTGTGTTAAAATGGTCATAGTAAAGAAATGTCGATGGTTTTTAAAAACTAATTAATCATATTATTTTTAATGTTTTCTAAGGTTAATTTTTTAATTTATACAATAAATTATTTATATATTTTAATTAAAATAATGATGTGGTTTATTTAACCAAGTAAGTCACACATCATCAAAACTGAAGAGGGCTCAGCAAAATTTTAAAAAATATAAAATAGAGGGAAAAAAAAGTTTTAAACCTTCTTAAAGAGATTCAACGATCGTTTAACTTGAAACCCAAGCAACTGAAAATCACAACTAACTGAATAAAATCACAACATTGAGAGAGTCTGTATCTCAGCAACACACTTTCTTTCCAAGTATGCTTATTTTTGTCGATTCCATCCAGCATAGCCTAAGAATCGGAAACCTACTCATTGAAACCTTCACATGCACACTCATCATTCATACTCCTTCTTCCATTATCACTATCTCCATTCAAGACAGACTTGTTTTTCTTCAATAGTCACAAGGCAAGTGCAACTTCATCGTTTTCTTGAATTCTACTACTATATCTTGATTATCTTTATCATGAAATTTTACATTCTATATTCTTTTTCGTGTTTCACAGCTATCCATATTTTCTTCATCTTCTAGCCTTAGAATCACTAACCAAAATCTCAATCTCATTCATTGAACAAGGTTAGTGCCATATACTTTCTTTCTCCTGCTACATTCACTCTTTGTTGATGCCATATTCTAATGTATGTACTCTTTTTCAGTATTTTCTTCGCAAATGAATTTCTTGAAAGAACCAACTAGGACTGATGACGATGATTGGCTCGAGTCTCTTGAGAAAATCAAAGTCTTGGAAAAACCAACTAATACTGATTATAAGGATTGGGTTGAGACTCTGAAACATTTCCTTAGTGCGGCTAAAGTGGACATGGCTCTCACGGAGGACGAGCCTACCAAACCAACTGACGCGTCTTCCTTGGCTGACAAGTTAAAGCATGAGAAGTGGCTACACTCGAACAAAATATGTTTGGTTACTATGAAGCGGTATATGGACCCGAAAATGCTGAAATACTTGAATGCTCTTTGTGATATTAAAAATGCTAAAGAGTTTCTTGAAGCTGTTGGTGAGAGAATCAGGGTGTTGGTGATTCGGAGAAACAGAAGTAAAAAGAAGGACGGAGAGAAAGATCGCATTTGGGATTAAGAGCATATAGGAGTTGTTTTCTTGTAATGGATTCTAGCAAGTAGTGTAGTGGAGTTTTGTGAAATGTTGATTCTACTTTATGTTTCTTTTGTTTAACTTTGTAAATAACTTTGATATAATTGATTGTGTGCATTGTTTTCTCTGTGAATCCTATCAATAAAGTTGTCAATTGCTTTTGCTAGAAGACTATAAGCTGTTGTTTTTCTAAAGTGTTATTTTGATGTATCAATGGCCACAACATGTCACAGAATCTAATATATCTTTCGTCGACGAAATGGTCTTAAGTCTCATGGATTCCAGGTTATCTTTCTCATAGAACATTTGTATGGAAAGTTTCAGAATCACAAAGATGCCTCAAACTTGCTAGAATTTTGATCTACTTTGATGTCAACTACTTTTGAGTTCTTCACATTTTTTATCACTACAAGCCTTTATATTTTCATAACTTTGTTATCAACTTATTGTCTATGTTGAATAACTTACTATTTATATATTTGGTCCATAACTCTTATTGGACTGATAAAGTTAATGGATATTTTGAAATGTTTATAATATTAGGAGTGTGCCTTTTTAAAAATGGGCTAATTAAGAACCATCTTGGTGTTTTCTTCCTTTTGTCTACCTACTCACTTTGCTCTAAGCTATGTCATTCAGTCTTGTTTCAAAGATCAATATGCTAATTGTAAAACCATAAACCCCAAAACATGTATTTCACACATACGCAGTGGAAAACATAAAAAATACACACAACTATAGGGTGTCATACATATTTTCTTTAACATTTAACTTTGTTCTTGAGTACAGAATTAACTTTAAAAATATTATAATGCAATTATCTTAATTAAATAACAAAACATATAGGACATATAGTACATAGTGATATCTTCTAAGTGTTACGCTATCACAGCGACCAAAAATAATTCTAAAAGCCCGCCACAAAACGGCGAACACAACACCATAAATAAATAAACAGAGAGACCACTACGCCATCACCACAAGTAAGCACGCCAATTACTCCTTAGACTCAACTTGATGATCTGCATCACATGTGTATAGAACACCACAGAAAACAAACTTGGATGATGTGTCAAATGTATGGTACTAAATGTTTAATCACTACAAATGAAGATTTTTGGTTATGGCATAGACACTTCGGACATGTATATTTTGACTTAATAAATAAGATAACATCTAAAACTCTAGTAGTTGGTTTGCCAAAAATAAAGTTTTCTAAAGATAAACTTTGAAATACTTGCAAAATAAAAAAACAAACGGGAATGTCTTTTAAATCGAAAAAGATTGTTCAACTTTAAAACCTCTCGAGCTTATCCATCTAGACTTGTTTCATTATGACAATGTCTTAACGACTGATGATTACTCTCTTTCAAAACTTTCTAAAATAGGTCAGAATAATCGATTATTTTGCTCATCCAATCATTGGATTCAAGAGGCAATCCTTTGAGTCATTAAAAATGTCCATGCATCTTTTCCTTTTTCGGATTTTCCTTCTCCTATATAAATAAGTGCCTTCTCCTCGTCATATCATACCAACTTCCGAAACTCTCTATTTTCTTTGGAATTTATCTCTCTTTTCTCACTCTCTCTAAAATTATTTTTTTCTTTCACTTAAGTTGACTTGGTGCTTTTGAGTGAAAAATGCGAGGAATTGTATTGGTCGAGCTGTAGTTATAATTCTCAAGAGTGCGATATTCTTGAAAAATTGAATTTGATTCTTGAGATAAACTAGTCATAAAACCCCTATTTTTGGTTCTAGAACTTTGCCGAAAAAATTATATTTGGTTATTGAGATAAGCTTGGAAAATCTCTAAATTGGTTTGTTAGCTCATCTTGGGTAAAAGCTTTCATTTTGGTTGGAGATAAGCCTTTGTAAAATCTCAAGATTGAATTGTTTCAAGGTTCGTGGACATAACTTGTAAAAGCTCATAGTTTGTAGTCAAAATCTCAAGAAAATCTCCCCGGAATCGGAGTGGGTTAACGTTTATCCAAACTTGGATAAATCACTAGTGCAATCTCTCTAAACCCTTATTTCTTTAATTCTGCAATTTGCTTTACTACTTAACATTTAGCCGTTCAACTTACTTCGATCTCAAAGAATACTAATACAAATTGTTTCTTAAGTAAGAAAACCCTAAAGCTAATCGTGAATTTTTAATACTACAATTTATCCACTCTCTTGTGTTTGATGTGTGGGAACAAAATGACCATTTTTTTACAGCTTTCCAAATATCAAAATTCATCCTCGGTATAGAGATTCTAATATTCTCTTTCCACAAAACCAAACTCATACTTACCTCAATCACATCCAGGCCATACTCTCCCGCAAAATCACTCATTCCATTTCTAATTTTTCCCCCATCCTCTGATCAACCAACCCTTCAATCTGTTTCTGACACACTTCTTCACTCTTTGAAGATGATCGGAAATAATGTCTCAGACCGACATCTCATCCAATACCACAAACATGCCCACCATACTTCTTTGTTCCAATTGTTTATACCAATATGTCACGGCGTTGTTGTGGAACAAAGACACGAACATTGATTTTTTCAACCAACAAATAAAAATTCATTGTCAAAGTGAATTACCCATAAAGTTTGATCATAGTAGTACAAGGAATCAAAATTTTACTATAGAAGGAATTTTGATGGAAAGAAGTATAAGGTAACATTTTTTCGTCATTAACAGTTTTCTTATGTGAAATGAATTATGTGACATGTATTATGGAACCTTTTATCAGGATTCCTAGTCCCACCACCAGTATGTTTTTACTTCCATTAATAATATGTTTTAAGTATTTGTATACATAGCTAATTAATCAACTTTTATTCTTTCATTTTCTTTGGCATGTGCTAAAAGAAAACTCCGATTCATGGAGATGGTTTTATCGGGCAAATCCAATAGCATGGAGCTAGAATGGATTGGTGACTTTACAATTTGAAGGTATAAAAGATCATATTAAATTCAAGGGAACAAGTGTTTAGTTGAAAACTTTTTGGAAAGTTATGATATCGGTAGAAGTCATGTCTATTAAGATGTTTAATTTCCAATCGCGTTAAGGTACCGTTGTATATAATTGTTGTAGAGAGCCTGTGCAGTACTCTACATTGAATTGAAAGTTACTATGTTTCAACATTGTTTAATACTATCACTTTAACTTGCTTTATCATTTGTAACCATATGGTGGAATTATAATATAGATTATAATTGGGTGAAAATTCTTCCTGAGGATTTATAGCCAATTTTTGTAATTAAATTCTATTTTATTTTATTTTTATTCTTGTAAAGAACTTAAAAACATAATATAATTCATAATCAACAAATGCCCCATAGAGTAGCTGATAAAATCAGTTTCAATATATCAGTAACAAACAAAACATGAGTTAGTTTGGCAGTTAATTGGTTCAACAGAATCCAAACAAACTTTCTAACTAACTAACTAACTAATTAACTAACTTTTTGTTTCCTTTCCATATTCATTAACATTCATATATATATATATTTAGATATCATGGCTTGAAAATTCTTACAATTACAGTCTCAGCATTCTTCATATTCATTCCACACACAGTTACTTTGTTTCTTCACTCACTCACTCCCACAGAATCAAGACTTCTCCACAAGGCAAGTGCTACTGCAAACTACTTCATCATCTTGACTTCTTCTACTTACATGTATAGCTTTAGCAAGTGAACCGTCTTTATCATGAATAACTCAGTTTCTTATATTTATTTACACAGCCATCCATATTTCCCTCTATTCGTCTGAGAATTTTCCGGGAGAAGAAGAAGAAGAAGAAAGAAAGCAAAATCTCAATCTCACATTGAGCAAGGTTAGTGCTACCACACAATATTGTGAAATGTGCACATATATGATGTTTATATTTCTTTCTTGTACATATGATGAAATACTGATTTTCTTTTTTATATATGTAACAGACTGAAGTGGTAATTAATAAAGGAGATAGATATATCATCAATTGTGAAGAAAGATGGACAATGCAATGAAAGACGGATCCGAAGTCATAACGTTCACTGATATTGATGCTGATCGTCAAACGGGCCCTCGAATAATAAGAGCACTTGTTGTGGACAATGATGACCACATTCGAAAGACTCATGAAGATATTTTGAAAACACTTGGTGTGGAAACTCGTTCAGTGAAAACTGGCCAAGAAGCCTTAGAAATAATTTCTTATGATCGGATCTATGACCTAATCCTCATTCGTAGGACTTTGCCCGTCAAAGATGGAATTGAGGTAACTGCATTTGTCTCTATATATTAATTTTATGTGGCATATGCATAATATGATCATTCATGTGTTTTATGCAGGTGACAAAGATGCTGCGAAGCATGGAGTACCCTGGAACTATTATTGGTGTGTCACATTATCCCCTTACAGAAGAACAAGCGAAAGAATTTTATGGAGCAGGGCTAAATGGTTGCATTGATTATGAGACACCGTTGAGAGATAAAACGGTTGAATCACTGGTTAGCAATATTCCACCTCCCCAACCCTGGCAGAAAAGAGTTAATTATAATGTAGAATACAATTCTTTTTTCCGTCCTGATTCTCCTTTTCGTTTCGGCCAGATTTATCATTCAAGTTCTGGTCCTGGTTCAGGTTCAAGTTCTTGCAAATCTCGCAAATCTCACAAATAGTTGATTGTCTGTATTGTTAGCAATGTGAGTTGTATCAATAAAGTCAGACATGTGTTTTCAGAAACATGATATATATTACTTTATAGTATAGTTGTATGTTAGTGTTAATGATGAATACAGAGACTATATACAAGTTGTTAGATATGTGTAGGCTGATCACAGCCTTAAACTTTTGACTGAAAAATGTGAAGATTAAGTTAAAGTTAAAGTTGAAATAGTAAAAAAAAGAAAGAAAAAAAGGTGTGCAATTGTGTCAAGTGAATATATAGAAAGACAATGTGTGAATATGTTGTGCAAAGCAGTGAGTGACATGGAATGAATAAGTTTAATTTTTCTGCTTCAGAAATTTTCCCTTTTCTTTAGTTGACAATATCACCTTATTCAACTATTTTTCTCTCACTGAGATCAGCTATGATCTCAAAACGAAGTTGTTATCTCTAAAATAAGATTTTTCAACTGATTAACTGTCAGTTGTTGGCCTATAATAACGAAAAATAGATGTGTTATATGCCTTATCCATATTATTTTAACCATAATACTATGCACGTGCAGTGTCTTTTTTAAGCCAAATAAACTTTTATAACACATCATATTGATATCATATGGCATAACAATGGGTTGGGTTTGGACCTTAATATAGTACATGTACTCATATCATATATGTGGCTTAAAAAAATTGAAGTGGTTGCATATTAGATCCAAGTATTTTTTTCAAATCTTAATAGGATTTGTGGAAAGGCATTAATGAGCTTAGCTCTAAATTATATTGATTAGGTATATATAACAATAGATAACTTGCAGTGCAAGCAAATAGAAATACGTAACAAACTATCAAACTAACCTAACGACTAAAAGCCCTAACGGTCAACTGTTAAAAACAGTTATTAAATTTGATACCCCCCTCAAGCTGAAGCGTATTTAATTGAAACTCCCAGCTTGGAAAGGATGAGGATCAAGAGGCTTAGTCAAAATATGTAAAAGTTGTGCATAGCTCGGGATAGGTAGTAGTTGAAAGAGTTTGGCGATGAGTTTTCTCGTACGACATGACAATCAATCTCAATATGTTTTGGTCGTTCATGAAATGTTGCATTGGCGGCAATATGACGTGCAGACTGGTTATCACAATATAAGACTGCAGGAGAGATGAAGTCGACGTTAAAGTCGTGTAATAGATATGTTAACCATTGTAAATCGCATACTGTGGATGGCCAGTTTTTAAATTAAATTCTAATTGATTTTTTTGTTGTTGTAAGCATAATATAATTTATAGTCAAGAAAAGCCCCATAGAGTAGGTGATACACAATCAGTTTCAACAGAATTAGAATGTATCAGTAACAAACAAAACATGAGTTAGTTTGGCAGTTAATTGGTTGAACAGAATCCAAACACACTTTCTAACTAACTACCTAACTAACTAACTAACCTTTTTTTTGCTTCCTTTCATATTCATTCATATATATTTAGATATCATGACTTAAAAATTCTTACAATTACATTCTCAGCATTCATATTCATTCAACACACAGTTACTTTGTTTCTTCACTCATTCACTCCCACAGAATCAAGAGTTCTCCACAAGGCAAGTGCTACTGCAAACTACTTCATCTTGAGTTCTTCTAATTACACATATAGCTTTAGCAAGTGAACCATCTTTATCATGAATAACTCAGTTTCTTTTATTTCTTTATACAGCCATCCATTCATCCCTCTTTTAGAGTGTGAGAATTGTCAGGGAGAAGAAGAAGAAGAAGAAAGAAACCAAATTCTCAGTCTCACACTGAGCAAGGTTAGCTCTATTTCAATATGTTGTGAAATTGTGCTATTTCAAATTATATATCTTTCTTGTATAGAAAAGAAAATAATGATTTTCTTTTTATATATATGTAACAGATCCAAGTGGTATAATTAATTGAATTGATATATCATCAATTGTGTAGAAAGATGGTCAGTATAAGTGATCACAAAGGTAAACAAATAATGTTATCTGATAGTGAAGATAGTGAAGATGATGATCTTTCACCAAGCCCCCATCGAAAAATAATAAGAGCACTTGTTGTGCACCATGATGACCACATTGGAAAGGTTAATGAAGTTATGTTGAATAGACTTGGTGTGGAAACTCGTTCAGTGAAAACTAGCCAAGAAGCTATAAAATTAATTTGTGTTGAGGAAGTCTATGACTTAATTCTCCTTGGTAGGTATTTACCTGTCATTGATGGGGTTCAGGTAACTACATTTGTCTCTATATATTAATTTCTTGTGGCATATGCATAATATATATTGATAATGCGATTCATTCACGTGTTTTATGCAGATGACGAAGATGCTGCGAGACATGGAGTACCCTACAACGATTGTTGGCGTGACGCGTTTCCTTACAGAAGTACAACGGGAAGAATTTTTCAGTGCAGGGCTAGACGGTTGCATTGATAACGAGGCACCCTTGACCGATAAAACGCTTGCATGCATTGTTGAAAGTATTCCCCGTCGCCAAACCTGGAAGAAAAGAAATTTTTATAGTACAATTTACAAATCTTTTCGGCCTCCTAGTGTTCCTTTTGGTCCTGGTTCAACCTCTACTTCTAGAGACGTGTCTAAAAAAGATTAAGCAGCATGCATCTGCATGGCCTTTTCAGGATGGTACAAAAATATTCACTTGGTTGGGGTCCTTTTCTATGTTCATCTTTCCTACAGTTGTAATTAGCTATAAAATAATTGATTGTGCATTGTTGGCTCTGTGAATTGTATAGTATTACTTTACAGTATAGTATATTCTCATCTCATATAATTATATGTTTCTGTTAATGATGAGTGTGGAGACTACAAATTGTATATTAATTATTTTTAAAATGTGATACTTATAAACGTATATCTGTAGGCTTTGCCACAACCTTAATCTTTTGACATGAAAAATATGAAGTTTAAGTTTAGGTAACTTGAGTAGCAAATTAAAGTAACAATGAGAAAATGTTTCGAATCTATAGATACAGAGGAGTTGTTGGTTGGACCAGGTAGGGCTCTAACTTCTCAAGGGAACTGCTGTGATCTCACTCTTGCAGCCACCACCTGAGACTTACGATCTTTTCGACGACATTCTGCGGCAAATATTGTGTATCAGGGTTCTTGTGAGCATGTGCTTGATTTTTTTACTTCAATGGATTTCAACTTTCATATGCCTTGAGAGAATGCTGTGGCAGATAATTTTACAAGAAGAAAGTGTTACTTTGACCTTATTTGGTTAATTATCTTAATTAAACACTTATAGCAGTAACAATTACCATATAAATTTTTATGTATAAGATATTTCTAGAACAAAAATTAAATTAAATCAAACTGTTATCATATTAGTTATTAGCTATTTTCATAAATTATCTTGAAGAGCAAACATAATTAATTTGAAAAATAGTTATGACTATGTCATAAGTTGTTTCAATAAACTCAAATAATTTAATGCAAACAAGTCATTTATCTTATTTCTACATCCTATAGGTTAGTAATAAGTTTAAACTATTTAATACTTATCGTAACAAATTGTCATCCTTCGATTTTAACTCTTCTTTCATAGTATTGATCCATTTCTCAAAATTGTCACTTTTTATGGCTTGTGTAAACTATGAACGAGACTAGATTCTCATCAATGCTCAAGTCACATTCATGTTCAAGTGAATATATAACATAATCTTTTGAAATAGTTGGTCTGGTTTGCTTTTCAGACCTTCTTACTGTAATTTCTTGTGTTTGTTCTATCACTTGTTCTTGCACATTTGTAACGTGTACATTGTCAACCACTTGTTCTTGCACATTTGTAACGTGTACATTGTCAACTGGTTCATCTACTATTTGTTTATTTCGCGGGTTTTGGATGTTGATTTGTTGTTTATGTGTATTGCATGACGGTAGTAAAACCAAAGTGACAAAAACATGGAAAGACTCTTTAGATGAAGAAGGTTCTTCACGAGTCTCCATAATATCCACTTTACGTGATTTCTCACTCCTGTTGAATTGGTCATTTTCAATAAATCAAGTATTAACAAACTCAATTATTCTCGTACTATGATCAAGACAATAAAATCTATACCCTTTTGATTTTTCAAGATACCCAATGAAAAAACCACTAATTGTTCTTGCATCAAGCTCTTTTTCATGTGGATTATACGCTATTACTTCAGCTTGGCATTCCCAAACAAGAAGATGCCTTAAACTAGGTTTCCTAGATTTGTCGAAGACATAATCAAGATGTTGAAACGTCTAGAATCATTTAGCAGTGTCTTAGTTTTGTTATTTATTATTGTTTTGGTAAGTTATGTAATTGTCTGT
The DNA here is from genome assembly GCF_029867415.1 of Vicia villosa. NCBI lineage: Eukaryota > Viridiplantae > Streptophyta > Magnoliopsida > Fabales > Fabaceae > Vicia > Vicia villosa. The sequence continues at coordinate 132,580,000 of NC_081185.1, forward strand.
GTTAATTTATGTTAACACTCACGTGTTAAGTTATGTTAATCGTTATATGCTAACTTATGTTAATCATGCAATCTTGAAAATGATAATTTGTTACCTAATAAAATATACAGATCAATTTTTTTGAGTAATAATACAAATAATATAAAAAATAATAAAATCTACACATGTCTCATGCGGGCTATGTGTGATGCATGCGATGCCAAAGTATAAATGTCACCATTTGGGTTTACCAAACCCATGAGGTTATCCATAATGACTATTATCATCTGCAGATGCTACTAGTAAGCTAGAGCATGTGGAGGTGGTGGACGCGGTGACACATCATTAGAAGGCCCCCCCAACATCAGAAGGTCAATCATCACATGCATGCTTAACTTGTGGGATGTGTAGCAACCTGCCCTAAAAATTAAAGATTTAGAGTCGCCACCTATTCTGAAGGGCGAATAGGAAACCCTACGCAGTTTAGAGATCAGGTAAGATACTATATTCAGGTCGAGGGAAGGTGTTAGGCACCCTCAACCCTTTCCTAAAGGCTAACATCTCAAAGATAAAGGTTTATGGCAAAAGATAAAGAAAGATGACAGACAGTTAATAGAGTTGAAAGGCTAATTATATGAACATGATTAGAGTTTGGAAGAGGGGGACTCGCCTTGTTGCCAAGTGCCTACGTACCTCCTTAGGGAGGATCAGAGTCTACGTAGTTCGGGCACAGGATTGTACGCCTTAGAATTGAATTGATTGTATTTGAATTTGATTTGAAATGCGAAGTTCGAAGGTATTTTGAATTACCTTATCGTAGTAGTGAACATCGCAGTGTTGAAACACCGTAGTATTGTGGTTTAGTGTGTTTTAAGTGTTTTGGGCGTACAACCCTGATTTGATATGGCACTATTAACCGCAACGATCAATAGATTCGATCGCCATAGTTAACAGATTGAAAGTTGTATCGTTACCAATTTTAATCAATTAATTTGATTATTACTAATAACGAATTATAGTATTTTAATAATTTAATAATTAATTTGTATCGTTACCCCTCGTAATCGATTGATTCGATTAAAAAGAATGACGAATTAGAATTAGAAAGATTAATCACCGCGACTAATAAGATAGTCGAAACCATTTAATCAAATATGATTTAATTATATATTATTTTAATTAAATAAACATTTTAATTAAAATCATTATTGCCCATAGCGATTAATCGATTTAATCGGCACGAACAATAAATTGCATTTTTAATATAAATATCATGTACTAATTTATTTGTAAAAATAAATATTATTACATAAATAAATATATTAAAAGAGATTTAATCAAAATAAATATTTAAGTAAAATAATCTTAGTTATTAGGGATTATGATACCATGTGGCTGGATTGGAGGTCTATGGTGTGAGGATTAAGGCTGGGGCGCTAGATCTGAGGCTAATGGAGGTTGATGGTCTAGATCTGAGGGAGCATGATACTCCACCTGATAGGCACAGCACACAACCAAGGACAAAATCTTTTGTAAAAATAATAATAGGGAGCGAGGGATCGAACCCTCGTCCCTTTGCTCATAGGCGCGTAACGTTACCACTCCAGCTACGTGGTTCAGTTGTTTAAACAAAGCAGTGAATAGATTATATGGGTAGTCAAAAGAACCCATAACACTACAGGCGCGAAATTCAAACGCGCGTATCAGACCACGACACATCATCATCTTCTTCGTCAAACCTGAAAAGAAAACGCATAGTTTTGCTACGATTTTGCTACCCAAACTTCCGTAGCCATTGGACCTGCAAAATAGCGATTACGCCCTCCCCCCATATAAATGTTTCGCGACCTCTCTAATCTCACCGTCTGAAGCGTGCGAACCTAACCACGCACCCAGTTGACCCTAATTTTACTTCTATTCTAAACCCCCAAATTGAAACCCTAGAGCTTGATTCGGCCTTCCATGGCGGATTGCGTATACACGCACGACCATTCAATTAACGTTCCAGAAATAATCACAACAATCAACCAAAGCAAATTATGCAATTAAATTATCATGGAGATGCCTATATCATGCTAATCGATCCCAGTTTCAGAATGACTTACATCGACAAATTGGAGACAATTCTGGGGTTGTTGATGCTATGCTAGTATCCAGACACGTTCCAAATCACCTGAAGAAGCTTGTGAATCCTTTAATTCTTGTTGACATTCACGAATTGTTTGAAAACGATTTTGAGTTCCTTGGTGTTTTTTTTTTGTTCTTGCAAATGTGCCTCCCTTCCGAAATTCGTCCCCTAGTCCTATGCCCTCTATTCACTACTTATAGAAGAGTGAATTAGGTTAAGAATTACAGCCCAAAAGCTTCTTGAATCCAATCTTGATATTTTGAGAAAATTGATTTTAAACCTTTTATCCAAACCTTCTATTTTGGTCCAAAATTGTATCAATTTCTTCCTCCACCAATAACCCACGAAAATATATGATTTTCAGCCATAAATGTTGATTGAAAGTAATTTATGTGAATATTTTTGACACAATATTTGATTTTCTTTTAATTAAATTACTTTAAATCATTAAAAAATGAAATAAAATTATATTAATTAAAATAGAAGGCATAATTTGTGGCATGTGGTTTGGGTAGCTTGTGGACCAAGTTTGAGTCATAGAATATAGGCCCATTTGCAAGAAATCCAACTTAGACCTCCTTTATTTCACATTTGGTCCTCACAAATCGCCCAACTTTGATCAATCATATCTCACTCAATTTTTAAGCTGTGAGGGAGTTCTAAGACTTTTTGGAAACCTCAAGAGGTCCTCTATAAGCCACTTTGGAATATATTTTTCATTTGGAGCTTTTATCTTGACCATATCCTCTTTGCGAAAAAACTACTTTTGAAGGATGCTTGAAAATGACCTGTAATCTTTTGCACTGTATCTCTCAAATGGATCATTTCTAGCCCTGGCTTGTGAGAGACAAAGTTGTAGAGAATCCAATTTCCTTCAAAATAGGCTTTTAGTGGGGAATTTTTGATGTTCCATGTGAAAGTTATGCCTAGTCAAAGTTGGGTTGACTTTCTCCTAAGAAACCCTAATTTGAACCTTTTTTGTATTCGTTCATCTCTGAGTTTCTATTAATGGAATCATGATCATTCTTTGATCAAATGATGGTTATACTTCACATGCTTGATGTTGACCAGAATTGGGAGGCTTTGACTATGCTCTGATTATGGTTGACTTTTAGGTCAAACCAGTTGACTGTGGATCATCTGGACTTTTGAGTAAGTGATCCTTGGAACTGAACCTTGAACTTTGCATCATTGTAAATGGAAATATGAAAGGCAAATTTTGGGGTATGACAGCTGCCCCTGTTCAATCTTCTTGAACCTGAAGAGGTAGAAGATGATTGAACACTGAAATGCCCTGAAATTTGCTTGCGTAGGGCGAAAGCTCTGTAGGAGATGGGCTTATAGATGCCACCCATTTGATTGTATCTGAAGAGATATAAAGTAATGTCTTTCATAAGACTACCTGAAGAGGTTTCTGGAATGGATACGGAAATTTGTCTTGAGGAAGACTACCTGAAGAGGCTGTAAATGTTTTGCAAAGACTACCTAAAGAGGTTCTTGGAGAGGACAACGAATGTCTTAGAAAAGATCACCCAGAAAGGTTCGTAGAATGTCTTAAAGAAGACTGAAAAGGATGCCAAATTGTTTTTTTTTTTGACAGAGACTACCTGAAAAGGTGCTTAGGACAAGAATGTCTCGAAGAAGACTACCTAAACAGGTGCTTAGAAGAAAAATGTCTTGAAGAAGACTACCTCAAAAGGGTTTTTTAGAGAGGATTCGAAAACGTTTCGAACAAGATTACCTATACAGGTTACAACATGTCTTAAACAAGATTGCCTAGAAAGGTACGATACATCTTAAACAAGACTGACTTATAAAAGTATTTGGAAAGGGTGTGATACGTCTTAGACAAGACTGACCTGGAGAGGCTCTTAGACAGGATATGATACGTTTTAAACAAAACTCACCTAAACAGATTCCTATAAAGGACATGAAACGTTTTAAACAAAACTATCTAAAAAGATTCCTATAAAGGATATGAAACGTTTTAAACAAAACTATCTAAAAAGATTCCTATAAAGGATATGAAACGTTTTAAACAAAACTATCTAAAAAGATTCCTATAAAGGATATGAAACGTTTTAAACAAAACTATCTAAAAAGATTCCTATAAAGGATATGAAACGTTTTAAACAAAACTATCTAAAAAGATTCCTATAAAGGATATGAAACGTTTTAAACAAAACTATCTAAAAAGATTCCTATAGAGGATATGAAACGTTTTAAACAAAACTATCTAAAAAGATTCCTATAGAGGATATGAAACGTTTTAAACAAAACCATCTAAAAAGATTCCTATAAAGGATATGAAACGTTTTAAACAAAACTATCTAAAAAGATTCCTATAATGGATGCGAGCGTTTTAAACGGAATTACCTAGAAAGGTTTGGGATATGTCTTAAACAAGACTGCTTGGGAAGGTTAGGATAGTTATCTTGGACAAGACTACCTGGAGAGGTAAGAAATTCTTTGGTTGCTTCTGGATTGTCTTTGAAGAAAGACTTGGAATGAGGTATTAGAATTGTATCTGTTAAGACTGAATCGTTGATACGATCGTATTTGCACTGTAATTGGATGATAACATCTTTTTGATTATGAAGTGACCTGAAAAGGTAGCGTTAGTTTTTATGCAATGTCATGATGCATGTACTATGTAATGAGATTCTCAATGAGAATTATGCATGTGCGCCTATCCCACACTGCGGGATGGGAATAGTACAGGCGTGAGAAGATCAAATATGCAACAATGCTCTTTGTATGATGCTAGTATGACTTCCCGAATATCGGAAATTTTGAGAGATGTGCCCCTGGATTTGAAGGAGGGACCTTTCGAGGGAACTCGAATTTCACCATGTCTTGCCTGATATGCATTGCCCCAGTGTTTGAATTCTTGGAAAAGAATGCCCCTAGTCAATAGGATTCTTGATTGTAAGTGTTGGATGTGAAGCAGAAGCTTTTCAGAGTGAGTCACGCGTTTCGGTAGCGCCTGACGGATAGTGATTTGCTGAGTACTCAGAATGAGATGATGTCTTTTATAAGATTACCTGAAGAGGTCTTTGGGAAGAATAGGAAATTGTCTTAAACAAGACTGCGCTTTAAACAAAGCTCGGAGGGATATGTTTGTGCAGATGGTCAAAAATGATTCCTATAGAGGATAAAGACTGTTTGTGGGGTTTTAAACAAAACTTAGGAAAAGACATCTTGAAGAAGATCATCCCCAGAAAGGATGGTGAATTGTCTTAGAAAAGACTTTATACTTTAAACAAAGTTTGATAAGGTTTTGGAAATCATAAGAAAAGTTTGAATATGTCTTAAAAGACTAATTGAAAGAAGTTAAGAGATGTCTTACAGAAGACTACCTAGAAAAGGTTCGTAGAAAAGAATATGTCTTAAAGAAGACTGTCTGAAAGGGTTTAAAAAATAGGAGGGATAGGAAAATGTGTCTTAAAAGACTATCTGAAAAAGTTCCTAGAAAGGGTAAGGAGTGTTTGAACATGTCTTAAAGAAGACTGCATGGATAGAATGAGAAATGCCCTATAAAGGTTCCTGGAAAGGATGTGAGAGCTGTATTGACCCCATCTGATACTGAGCGATCTTTGCAACGCCCCCAGGTGATGGACTTGCCCCATGGGCTATTCAGCGTCTTTGAGAGATTCTATGGATCTTGATCAGATTGCCCCATGTAAATGGGATAAATGACGAGTTATGCCCCGTGTGCATTTCAGCTATCTCAGTCATGTGTGAGAGATGCTTCTTCTTTTGACAAGCTTTTTAAAAGCTACTTCGTCAGTCAGTAGGATTTTTAGACATTAACCATGCCCCATGCAACTTCTCCCTGATGTTAACATTTAAATCTATATAGACAAGTGTACTTTATGATGAAATGCAAATGCATACGTCTGTCTTGAAAGTTTGAAAACATTTTTTGAGTAAAACAAAGTTTTTTTTTTTTTTAAGAAAGTGATATCAACTCAAGAGTTATAGTAGACCTTAAGGAGTCGGGATACTTTTGGTAACGGTATGCTTTCGAACTAACCATGCTTCAGTTAGGACTTTTAAAGGTTGTAACGTGGCCTGGTTCACGGTTTAAAGAAACAAAAGATAGAGGCTCAAAGTTTATTTGTACCCATCCCAATCTTCGTGATGTTCTCCAGTCCTATGCTCAGTTAGCTATGCATTTAGTCTCCAAAAGAATTTGGGAATTGTGACATTGACATTTGTGATGGTTCAAAAACCAAAGGTTTATCTGCAAAGGCAATCATTCTCCTTTTTTGTAGTATTTTCCTTTTGTCGAAGGTACATGGTAACCTTTTTCGACTTTGTTATCCCTAACTTTTTTGGACTGTTTGTTCTTAAAATTACAGTCAGCGGGATGCCCCAATGTTGCCTAAGTCTCCTTAATAGGTTTTGACTCAGCAGGCTTTTGCATTGCTTTTTTTTTCTTTGCGGATATTGACTGCCAGGCTTAATCATGACGGAGAACCATCGGTGGTTATGTTCAAAGGAACAGTTTGGAATAATTAAGTTAACTGAGCAGCTACCCTACCCCAGGTTATATATTAAGGGTTTTATTTTATATGAAGGAAAACTCCTACTTCTTTGGGCTCAAAGGGGTTGACGAGGGATTAACATCCTTATATCTCCACTATTTTAGGGATTGAACAAATGCCTGTACATCGTCAACACGGTCTGTTCGAAAGCGTAGTGTATGAAATTGTGGTATCGTTTTCGTCATTCTCCCTCAAAAGGTGTAAAACTTTCCACTAGAGTTGAATATCACAAACGAGAAAATCGAGTAAAAACACAGTTTTAAATATAGTGAGAACACTAGGAATGAATCAAGACAAACGTAAGCAATGCAATAATGATTTTTGAAAAGTACATAGCATATGTCATAAGACTAATGTTTAAACAAACGGAAAGAAATTGCGAATGGAAACAAAACTAATGATCTAAGAAATCCTCCTTCTAGCCACCTATGGCTTTAGACTTGCTAGGATCTTCGAACTCAATGAGCCCTTCTTCAATCAAATCTTGGATCTTGTGCTTTAACGGCCCACAATCCTCTGTATCATGACCAGGACTATCTGAATGATAAGCGCACCTAGCATGATGCTTGTACCCGGGAGCGGGGTTAGCTGGAGCTGAGTATGGAGGCAGCAGAGTTACCAAGTTCTGACTGAGCAGGTGTTGCAGAGCTTGAGACAGCGGCATGTGCAATGGGGTGAATGATCGTTTTGGCTTGGACCTCCAGGGGCGCTGGCCACCCTGTTGTTTTTGCTGATCCTTCTGTTGTAGTGTTGGTGTCTGATTAACCAGGATCGCTCCGACAGTGTTGGGTTCCTTTTTTCCGTCATATGACTTCTTTGTGTGATAGGAACCTGAAGGTGCCCCTTGTATCTTCCCATTTTTGATTCCATCTTCAATTCTCTCGCCAATGACTACCAAGTCCGAGAACCCTGAAGATATGCTTCCGACCATCTTGTCGTAGTATGGTCCTTGTAAGGTGCTCATAAATATGTCCACCAGTTCTTTTTCCATTAGGGGAGGTTGGACTCGAGAAGCCATCTCCCTCCACCTTTGGGCATACTCCTTGAATGATTCATCCTTCTTCTGTGACATATTTTGTAATTGCATCCGGTTGGGTGCCATGTCCAAGTTGTACTTGTACTGCTTCAAGAATGTGTTAGCCAGATCATTCCAGCTTCTGATATAAGATTTCTCCAGTTGCATATACCAGTTAATAGATGCTCCGCTTAAACTTTCTTGAAAGAAGTGTATCATCAGTTTTTGGTCGTGAGCATAAGCCGCCATTTTTCGCACATACATGCGCAAGTGATTCCTCGGGCACGTGAGCCCTTTGTATTTCTCGAAGTCGGGAATCTTGAATTTGTGTGGGATAGTCAAGTCTGAGACCAAACTCATTTCGAAGGTATTCACGTCAAAGACATCGTATCCTTCTACCACTTTTAGTCTCTCTTCTAGCGCCTTGATTTGTTCACTACCCTTGGAGTCTTCCCTAGAGTTAGGAATAGACTGTTGTGTCTGAGGTACTTGGTCTGAGTTGTCCACCTCTTGCACTCCGTATTGTAGATCCAGGTAATCATCGTCCTTAGGGACATTGCTAGCAGGAATGCGTACTGTGCGGGTTGTCCCTTTTGTTTGTGGAGTGGGGACAAATCCTTCTTGAGAGGCCTCTCCTTTCTCTTGGAATTGGATAGCCCTTCTGACAGATCGGGCCTGAGATTTGTCCTTATCCGGGCCAAAGCCTGAAACAAATCCTAACAGCGGGTTTTTGTCGTTAGGGATCTCATCCTGAACCAGGGTATCCCCAGACTGAACCTCTTTTGCCTTGTCTTGTTTGTCTAGGAGGGCCTTCATGAATTCTAGCATCTGAGCCATACCTCCTTTAACCTCTTCCACACTGACCTTCAGTTGATCTACTTCCTCACGAAGGGCGGCTTGATTCTGTTCCAACTGATCCATTGATTTCTTCTGCTGGAATCTTGTTTGATAGTATGGTCGGGATGTTAGGTTATCCTTCCCAATGGTCCCTTGCTCTGGAGATAGAAGAGGAATCTTCTCTTAATGTCATGAAAATGATGTGTATGCCACGCATGATATGTATGATATTCTTTTCCTTTTTTTCCCTTTTTTTTTTTGAATAAAATATGATGCAAGAATGCACATGATGTATGATGAATGAAAAAAGAAATAATAAAAATAATGATCAACACAATATATACATATAGCACAAATCACATAAGTTCATAGGTTCGACGTAGCGGCTCTTGGGAGCCAACCTTTTAATAGGGGGTGTTCTAGAAGGTCTCATGGGGTCGTTCGTAGCCTCCGAGACTTTTTGTCTCTTCGGATTTTGGAACAACTCATTTTATCCATGAGGTTCGAATTTTTGGGGTAGGTTCCCGGAGAGATCAGCTAAGTATCCAGTCCAGCCCTCCACAAAGTCAAGCTTCGTTTCGGACCTTTCCAAATACCTAACCCACTCCGAGTGGAGTTATCAGTGAGACTCGTAAGGCGATTCATGTCCCCTTTTGGTCTCAAAGTTAACTCCCACACTTAGGGTTTTAACACTACATAATATATCCAGCAGTATATAAAAATATAATAGTCAATAAAATATATAAATATATTCACATAAGTGATCAGATATAAACATATCCTGAATAATTAAATAATTTTTAAATAAAAATAAATAAATAAACAAATTTAAAAAAAAAAGAAATAAAAAATAATTACAAACCCTGAAAAAGGCGCGTTAGCCAAACCCTAAAAAGTTGCCAAACCTAAACCCTGCCAAAACCTAAAACCTATAGGAGCATAGTAATTCACCGGAATAGTTATCCCCAGCAGAGTCGTCAGCTGTAGCAACCTGCCCTAAAAATTAAAGATTTAGAGTCGCCACCTATTCTGAAGGGCGAATAGGAAACCCTACGCAGTTTAGAGATCAGGTAAGATACTATATTCAGGTCGAGGGAAGGTGTTAGGCACCCTCAACCCTTTCCTAAAGGCTAACATCTCAAAGATAAAGGTTTATGGCAAAAGATAAAGAAAGATGACAGACAGTTAATAGAGTTGAAAGGCTAATTATATGAACATGATTAGAGTTTGGAAGAGGGGGACTCGCCTTGTTGCCAAGTGCCTACGTACCTCCTTAGGGAGGATCAGAGTCTACGTAGTTCGGGCACAGGATTGTACGCCTTAGAATTGAATTGATTGTATTTGAATTTGATTTGAAATGCGAAGTTCGAAGGTATTTTGAATTACCTTATCGTAGTAGTGAACATCGCAGTGTTGAAACACCGTAGTATTGTGGTTTAGTGTGTTTTAAGTGTTTTGGGCGTACAACCCTGATTTGATATGGCACTATTAACCGCAACGATCAATAGATTCGATCGCCATAGTTAACAGATTGAAAGTTGTATCGTTACCAGTTTTAATCAATTAATTTGATTATTACTAATAACGAATTATAGTATTTTAATAATTTAATAATTAATTTGTATCGTTACCCCTCGTAATCGATTGATTCGATTAAAAAGAATGACGAATTAGAATTAGAAAGATTAATCATCGCGACTAATAAGATAGTCGAAACCATTTAATCAAATATGATTTAATTATATATTATTTTAATTAAATAAACATTTTAATTAAAATCATTATTGCCCATAGCGATTAATCGATTTAATCGGCACGAACAATAAATTGCATTTTTAATATAAATATCATGTACTAATTTATTTGTAAAAATAAATATTATTACATAAATAAATATATTAAAAGAGATTTAATCAAAATAAATATTTAAGTAAAATAATCTTAGTTATTAGGGATTATGATACCATGTGGCTGGATTGGAGGTCTATGGTGTGAGGATTAAGGCTGGGGCGCTAGATCTGAGGCTAATGGAGGTTGATGGTCTAGATCTGAGGGAGCATGATACTCCACCTGATAGGCACAGCACACAACCAAGGACAAAATCTTTTGTAAAAATAATAATAGGGAGCGAGGGATCGAACCCTCGTCCCTTTGCTCATAGGCGCGTAACGTTACCACTCCAGCTACGTGGTTCAGTTGTTTAAACAAAGCAGTGAATAGATTATATGGGTAGTCAAAAGAACCCATAACACTACAGGCGCGAAATTCAAACGCGCGTATCAGACCACGACACATCATCATCTTCTTCGTCAAACCTGAAAAGAAAACGCATAGTTTTGCTACGATTTTGCTACCCAAACTTCCGTAGCCATTGGACCTGCAAAATAGCGATTACGCCCTCCCCCCATATAAATGTTTCGCGACCTCTCTAATCTCACCGTCTGAAGCGTGCGAACCTAACCACGCACCCAGTTGACCCTAATTTTACTTCTATTCTAAACCCCCAAATTGAAACCCTAGAGCTTGATTCGGCCTTCCATGGCGGATTGCGTATACACGCACGACCATTCAATTAACGTTCCAGAAATAATCACAACAATCAACCAAAGCAAATTATGCAATTAAATTATCATGGAGATGCCTATATCATGCTAATCGATCCCAGTTTCAGAATGACTTACATCGACAAATTGGAGACAATTCTGGGGTTGTTGATGCTATGCTAGTATCCAGACACGTTCCAAATCACCTGAAGAAGCTTGTGAATCCTTTAATTCTTGTTGACATTCACGAATTGTTTGAAAACGATTTTGAGTTCCTTGGTGTTTTTTTTTTGTTCTTGCAAATGTGCCTCCCTTCCGAAATTCGTCCCCTAGTCCTATGCCCTCTATTCACTACTTATAGAAGAGTGAATTAGGTTAAGAATTACAGCCCAAAAGCTTCTTGAATCCAATCTTGATATTTTGAGAAAATTGATTTTAAACCTTTTATCCAAACCTTCTATTTTGGTCCAAAATTGTATCAATTTCTTCCTCCACCAATAACCCACGAAAATATATGATTTTCAGCCATAAATGTTGATTGAAAGTAATTTATGTGAATATTTTTGACACAATATTTGATTTTCTTTTAATTAAATTACTTTAAATCATTAAAAAATGAAATAAAATTATATTAATTAAAATAGAAGGCATAATTTGTGGCATGTGGTTTGGGTAGCTTGTGGACCAAGTTTGAGTCATAGAATATAGGCCCATTTGCAAGAAATCCAACTTAGACCTCCTTTATTTCACATTTGGTCCTCACAAATCGCCCAACTTTGATCAATCATATCTCACTCAATTTTTAAGCTGTGAGGGAGTTCTAAGACTTTTTGGAAACCTCAAGAGGTCCTCTATAAGCCACTTTGGAATATATTTTTCATTTGGAGCTTTTATCTTGACCATATCCTCTTTGCGAAAAAACTACTTTTGAAGGATGCTTGAAAATGACCTGTAATCTTTTGCACTGTATCTCTCAAATGGATCATTTCTAGCCCTGGCTTGTGAGAGACAAAGTTGTAGAGAATCCAATTTCCTTCAAAATAGGCTTTTAGTGGGGAATTTTTGATGTTCCATGTGAAAGTTATGCCTAGTCAAAGTTGGGTTGACTTTCTCCTAAGAAACCCTAATTTGAACCTTTTTTGTATTCGTTCATCTCTGAGTTTCTATTAATGGAATCATGATCATTCTTTGATCAAATGATGGTTATACTTCACATGCTTGATGTTGACCAGAATTGGGAGGCTTTGACTATGCTCTGATTATGGTTGACTTTTAGGTCAAACCAGTTGACTGTGGATCATCTGGACTTTTGAGTAAGTGATCCTTGGAACTGAACCTTGAACTTTGCATCATTGTAAATGGAAATTTGAAAGGCAAATTTTGGGGTATGACAGGATGATGCAAGGGTGTGATACACTAAGCTACCACTCTAAGTAATCATTCACACACTGCGCAGAGAATTGAACCTCCACTGCATGATCTGCAGTGGAATGGGTAGAGCTGACAACATTAGGCACAAACCATCTATCTATTCTCTCAGTTGGAATAGAAGAGGCAGGTCTGGGATGTCTTGAACATGCCCAAACTAGCGTAAACACCTATTAGGTAAGTGTATAGTCACTAAGGTCTCCCATCGTAGATAACTAGAAAAAAGGAAGTGTCATCAAACTTTTGATGCACTATATGAAGGATAGAAAAACACTTAGAAAGGGGGGGGATTGAATAAGTGTGACTTTAAATCTTGGACGATAAAAATAAATTGCACAATTATTTTTATCCTGGTTCGCTGTTAACGAAGCTACTCCAGTCCACCCCCGCAGAGATGATTTACCTCAACCTGAGGATTTAATCCACTAATCGCACGGATTACAATGGTTTTCCACTTAGTCCGCAACTAAGTCTTCCAGAGTCTTCTGATCACACACTGATCACTCCAGGAACAACTGCTTAGATACCCTCTAAGACTTTTCTAGAGTCTACTGATCAACACGATCACTCTAGGCTTAGTTCACTCCTAAGACTTCCCTAGAGTATTCTGATCAACACGATCACTCTAGTTCCTTACAACTTAATGTAATCTATTCAAGAGTTTACAAATGCTTCTTAAAAGCGATAATCACAACTGTGATATTTCTCTTAACGTTTAAGCTTAATCTCACTAATATATTACAACAGCAATGTAGTGAGTTGATGAAGATTCTGAGCTTTGATTGAATAGCGTTTCAGCAAGTTTATTTTCGTTCAGAGTTGTTAAGAATTGGTAACCTTGCTTCTCATCAGAACTTCATATTTATAGGCGTTGAGAAGATGACCGTTGAATGCATTTAATGCTTTGCGTGTTCCGTACAGCATCGCATTTAATGTTATACGCTTTTGTCAACTACCTCGAGCCTTGTTCACGCTGTGTCTACTGACGTAGCCTTTAGTAGCTTTTAACGTTCCTTTTGTCAGTCAGCGTAGTCTGCCACGTGTACTTCCTTCTGATCTGATGTTTGTGAATATAACGTTTGAATATCATCAGAGTCAAACAGCTTGGTGCATAGCATCTTCTGATCTTCTGACCTTGAAGTGCTTCTGAGCGTGATACTATCTTCTGATCTTCAGTGCTTCTGATCTCATGTTCTTCTGATGCTTCCATAGACCCATGTTCTGATTCTGCTTCGACCATCTTCTGATGTCTTGCCAGACCATGTTCTGATGTTGCATGCTGAACCATTTGAGACACAACTTCAGAGCGCTGAATTATGCGTACTCTTTATATATATTTCCTGAAAGGGAAATTGCATTGGATTAGAGTACCATATTATCTTAAGCAAAATTCATATTATTGTTATCATCAAAACTAAGATAATTGATAAGAACAAATCTTGTTCTAACAATCTCCCCCTTTTTGATGATGACAAAAACATATATAAATGATATGAATTTGCGATCAGAAAGAGTAGACGGCAAAAGACAAATTACACAGCTATAGCATAAGCATATGAATATGTCTCCCCCTGAGATTAACAATCTCCCCCTGAGATAAATAATCTCCCCCTGAAATAAATACTCGAAGAACTTTGATAAAAAGACTTCCCTGATTATTTCGGTAGAGACGATCATATAAGCTTCTGCCTTCAGAGAATTCATAGCTTCTGACTTCTGCTTCCATTGGACAGCTTCAGAACTTGAATTTCTTTAGATCCTTAGAACACTCACAGCTTCTGATTCCTGCTTCCATCGTGGACAGCTTCAGAACTTGAATTTCTTTGATCTTCAGAACATTCACAGCTTCTGATTTCTGCTTCCATTCAGGACAGCTTCAGAACTTGAGTTTTCTGGATCTTTTAGAACATTCACATCTTCTGATTTCTGCTTCCCTCGGATAGCTTCAGAACTTTGAATGTCTACCAACATCACTTCATGCTAGATTTGTATCAGAACATTGTTGAATGTACCAGAGCATCATCAGAGCATCTCTACATCCTGAAATGTTACAGAACAAAAACTAAACGACAAAAGTCAGCATGAGCGAGTTAGAACATAAAATGTATGTTTGAACACATTATATGTATCAGAGCCATATAGGCTGAAATAATGTATCAGAGCAAATAATGTATCAGAGCCATAACATTATATGTATCAGAGCAAATAGAATTTTGTCAGAACAGGATAGACAATGATATTCAAATTCTATTATCAGTGCTTCTGATTCATTCTTCTTTCTTGCTTCCGATCTCTGAAGCTTGACAGCACTCAGCTTGCTTCAGTTTCCAAGAGCTTATTCCTTTTACAGAATAACGCTTCTTATGGTTTTGCTTCTAGTGTTTGCTTCTGAAGATTCACTTTACTTCTCTGTACCTGCAAAACACTTTAAACCATATAGAACTTGCAGTTCTTGTTAGTGAATGTGTGGGAGCCTCTTTACCCAGCAACTGATAGATTTAATCAAATCATTTATCATTTATCTTCTCCCCCTTTTTGTCATAACATCAAAAAGAATATTTAAAAAGATTCAGATGCATAAAACGACAAAAGAAAACATTTACTGGAATGTAAAACAAAGAAACTTTTTCATTGATTATCAAAAGATATTACAAGAAGTTCCTATGTTTAACAAGATGAGAAACATTCCTAGCAAATACAAAAAAGAATTTCCAAAGAGGAAATCACTACAAAAATTAAAAACAGAACCCTAGCTAGACACGCTCTGTGTCAACCCATCAAGAATCCCGGAGGACTTCTTGTCTTCCAGACTGAAACCTCCACTGTAGGAGAGATCCCAGAACCAAGGAGGAAGTGAGGGACAGTTCACAGACAGAGAGCTAATGTTGCAAACGGGGCTTTCCCTTAACATAGAAGTTAAGAATATCATTCTTAACCTCCTCCCATAACTCAAGAAAGTCTTCTGTCTTTGGATGAAAGTTGATAACAACATCAAAGAAGAGTCTGACTTGAGCGGTATTAGAAGAGCCATCCCGAGATGCACAGAGATCTGTCGCCTTTGAGTCATGGAGCTTCAACAGGCTTAGGGTGAACGCTAGGTTTTGAGAGAAGAAATGAAAAACGAGAGAGAGAGAGAGAGAAAAAAAAAACTTTAAGAGGAAAACAAAGAGATAGGAAACCAAAAACCATTTTGAAGAGTATTTAAAAGAAAATAAAGTGAAACGACTGATGAAAAACATTTAATGTTACGTGACGTGAGGAGAGATAATAAAGACAAATGAGGTGACTAGCACAGTTACCTATGGTCGGCGTCCCTTCAACTGCACGCGCGTTTATCCATGAATAGTAACAACAGGTTTACCATCCCGAGATAAAACGTAACAGCTGTTTTGCTTTAAAAGAGGTTCTGAATCAACTTAGACAATGAAACGTTAATAATAACCGAATCATAATTTCTAAAAGATTTTAATCAGAACTTCTGATATATAAAAAATAATCCATGTTCATTTCAGAAGTTACTCATACATAAGAACTTCTCATCTTCTCATTCTGGGCATAAATCCATACTGATGTTCTTCAGAATGAATTTAAACCTATCTTCAGCCAGGGGTTTTGTAAAGATATCAGCCCATTGATGGTCTGTATCCACAAAGTTTAAAGAAATAACACCCTTCTGAACATAGTCCCTTATGAAATGATGTTTAATCTCAATATGTTTAGCTTTTGAATGAAGAATAGGATTCTTAGATAAACATATAGCAGAAGTATTATCACAGAATATAGGAATGTTACTCTCAAATATCTGATAATCTTCTAACTGACTCTTCATCCAGAGCATCTGTGTACTACAACCAGCAGCAGCGACATATTCTGCTTCTGTGGTTGATAGAGCAATAGTTGCTTGCTTCTTGCTGTACCAGGAGATCAAATGACTTCCAAGAAATTGGCAACTTCCTGAAGTACTTTTTCTTTCAATTCTGTCTCCAGCATAGTCAGCATCGCAGAATCCTACCAAGTTGTATTCTTTAGATTTTCTGTAAACTAAGCCAACATTAGTAGTACCTTTCAGATACCTTAGAATTCTCTTAACAGCAGTTAAATGAGATTCTCTAGGATCTGATTGGAATCTAGCACACAAACAAACACTGAACAGAATGTCAGGTCTAGAAGCAGTCAGATATAGAAGAGATCCAATTATACCTCTGTATAACTTCTGATCTACCTTCTTACTTACCTCATCCTTACCTAGGATGCATGTTGGATGCATAGGAGTTTTGGCTTCTTTGCAGTCCAGAAGATTAAACTTCTTCAGAAGTTCCTTCACATACTTGGTTTGGTGAACATATGTTCCTTCTGATGTTTGATTTATTTGTATTCCAAGGAAATACTTGAGTTCTCCCATCATGCTCATTTCAAACTCAGCCTGCATAGACTCAGCAAACTCCTTTCCAAGTGTAGCATTAGATGTTCCAAAAATAATATCATCTACATATATTTGACAAATTAAAATATCCTTTTCAAAGGTTTTACAAAAGAGAGTAGTGTCCACTTTTCCTCTAGTGAAACCATTATCTAGAAGGAAAGAACTTAAGCGTTCATACCAAGCTCTGGGAGCTTGCTTCAATCCATACAATGATTTCTTAAGTTTAAACACATGATTAGGAGACATAGAGTCTTCAAAACCAGGAGGTTGATGGACATAAACTTCTTCATCTATATAACCATTTAAGAAGGCACTCTTAACATCCATCTGATAGAGAGTGATGTTATGTTGAGTGGCAAAAGAAATTAATAGACGAATAGATTCTAACCTGGCCACTGGTGCAAAGGTTTCTGTATAATCAATCCCTTTTTGCTGACTATAACCCTGAGCCACCAGTCTGGCTTTGTTCCTTACCACTTCACCTTTCTCACTGAGCTTGTTTCTGAAGACCCATTTTGTACCAATTATATTGAATCCATCTGGTCTAGGAACAAGATCCCAAACATCATTCCTTGTAAACTGATTCAGTTCTTCTTGCATAGCAATTATCCAGTCTGGATCTTCTAGAGCATGATCAACAGAAGTTGGCTCGATCAAAGATACAAGACCTAATTGACAGTCTGCATTGTTCTTAAGGAATGCTCTTGTTCTAATTGGATCATCCTTCTTTCCAAGAATGACATCTTCTGAATGACCAGAGATGAGTCTGGATGATCTTCTGACAGACGGTTCTTCAGAAATACTTAGATCCTCCAGAGAAGCTGATACTTGATCTTCAGATTCTTTGCTTCTGAGAAGCTCTGCTTCTGATGCGTTGCTTCTTGGCTCAACAACTTCTGATATGTCAATATCATAACCTGCAAAATTATCAACCTGCTTTGGTTTTTCAGAACCAAGCTTATCATCAAACCTGATATTGATTGATTCTTCCACAATCAATGTTTCAGTATTGTATACTCTGTAGCCTTTTGAGCGTTCAGAATATCCAAGAAGGAAACATTTCTGTGCTTTGGAATCAAACTTACCAAGATAATCTTTAGTGTTCAGAATAAAGCATACACATCCAAAAGGATGGAAATATGAAATGTTGGGCTTTCTATTCTTCCACAATTCATAGGGAGTCTTATTTAGAATAGGTCTGATAGAGATTCTATTCTGAATATAACATGCAGTGTTTATTGCTTCTGCCCAGAAATGCTTAGCCATATTGGTTTCATTGATCATGGTTCTGGCCATTTCTTGCAGAGTCCTATTCTTTCGTTCTACAACCCCATTTTGCTGTGGAGTTCTAGGACAAGAGAAATCATGGGCAATACCATTTTCTTTGAAGAAATCTTCAAAGGATCTGTTCTCAAATTCACCACCATGATCACTTCTGACCTTTATGATTTTACACTCTTTTTCAGATTGAATCTGAATGCAGAAATCAAAGAACACTGAATGAGTCTCATCCTTGTGTTTCAAGAATTTTACCCATGTCCAGCGGCTATAATCATCTACGATGACTAATCCATATTTCTTTCCTCTGACAGATGCTGTTTTGACTGGTCCAAACAGATCAATGTGCAAGAGTTCTAATGGCCTTGAGGTAGAAACAACATTCTTAGACTTGAATGCAGGTTTGGAGAACTTGCCCTTCTGACATGCTTCACAAAGAGCATCTGATTTGAATTTCAGATTAGGGAGTCCTCTGACAAGATTCAGTTTGTTAATCTGAGAGATCTTTCTCAAACTAGCATGACCTAATCTCCTGTGCCAGACCCACTGCTCTTCAGAAACAGACATAAGACAAGTCACCTTCTGACTCATAAGATCTTGCAGATCTGTCTTATAAATGTTGTTCTTCCTCTTGCCTGTAAATAGGATTGAGCCATCCTTCTGATTTACAGCCTTGCAAGACTTTTGATTGAAGATTATATCATAACCATTGTCACTTAATTGACTGATAGATAAGAGGTTATGAGTTAAACCTTCTACAAGAAGTACATTAGAAATGGAAGGAGAATTACCAGACTTTATAGTTCCAGAGCCAATTATCTTGCCCTTCTGATCTCCTCCAAACTTGACTTCTCCTCCAGACTTAAGCACCAGGTCTTGGAACATAGACCTTCTTCCTGTCATGTGTCGCGAGCATCCAGAGTCCAGGTACCATGACATGTTGTGCCTTGTCCTTTTTGCAGTCAAGGATATCTGCAATAGGAATAATCTTATCCTTAGGTACCCACATTTTCTTGGGTCCTTTCTTGTTAGTTCTCCTTAAGTTCTGATTGAACTTGGGTTTAACATTGTAAGCAATAGGAGGAACAGCATGATAATTTTTAATGTGAGTTTCATGATATTTCCTAGGTTGTGTCACATGCTTTTTGGTGTGTGTTATGTGAAAACTTTGTGCATGTGAAGTGTGCCTAATATCATGAGAGTGGCCATACTTGAACTGATCATACAAAGGCTTGTATGTAATTTTCATTTCATCAACAGGTTCAAGTTTGTATGGGGTTTCACCCTCAAAGCCAATGCCAACTCTTTTGTTTCCAGACACAGCATATATCATAGAAGCTAGCTGACTTCTGCCAATACTTCTAGATAAGAACTTCCTGAAACTTAAATCATATTCTTTCAGAATATGGTTTAGACTAGAAGTGGATTTTTCTGAATCAGAAGGAGATCCAACATTATTGGATAATTTTAAAAGTTTTTCTTTTAATTCAGAATTTTCCAACTCAAGCTTCTTTGTTTCAAATTCAAATTGCTTTTTCAGCTTTTTGTATTTGAGACTAATCTGAGACTTGAGTTCCAGAAGTTCAGTTAGACCGGAAACTAACTCATCTCTAGTAAGTTCAGAAAATACCTCTTCAGAATCTGATTCTGATGTAGATTCTGATCCGTCATCTTCTGTCGCCATCAGCGCACAGTTAGCCTGCTCATCTTCTGAATCATCTTCTGACTCATCCCAGGTTGCCATAAGACCTTTCTTCTTATGAAACTTCTTCTTGGGATTCTCCTTCTGAAGATTTGGACATTCATTCCTGAAGTGTCCTGGTTCATTGCATTCATAGCACATGACCTTCTTCTTGTCAGATTTTCTGTCATCAGAAGATTCTCCATGTTCAAATCTCTTTGAACTTCTGAAGCCTCTGAACTTCCTTTGCTTGCTCTTCCAGAGTTGATTTACCCTTCTGGAAATCATGGACAGTTCATCTTCTTCTTCAGATTCTGATTCTTCAGGATCTTCTTCTTTGGCCTGAAAAGCGTTAGTGCATTTCTTGATATTAGATTTTAATGCAATAGATTTACCTTTCTTTTGAGGCTCATTTGCATCCAGCTCAATCTCATGGCTTCTCAAGGCACTGATCAGCTCTTCCAGAGAAACTTCATTCAGATTCTTTGCAATCTTGAATGCAGTCACCATAGGACCCCATCTTCTGGGTAAGCTTCTGATGATCTTCTTTACGTGATCAGCCTTGGTGTATCCCTTGTCAAGAACTCTCAATCCAGCAGTAAGAGTTTGAAATCTTGAAAACATCTTTTCAATGTCTTCATCATCCTCCATCTTGAAGGCTTCATACTTCTGGATTAAAGCTAGAGCTTTAGTTTCCTTGACTTGAGCATTTCCTTCATGAGTCATTTTCAAGGACTCATATATGTCATAGGCCGTTTCCCTGTTAGATATCTTCTCATACTCAGCATGAGAGATAGCATTCAGCAAAACAGTTCTGCATTTATGATGATTCCTGAAAAGCTTTTTCTGATCATCATCCATTTCTTGCCTTGTCAGCTTTACGCCTCTGGCATTTACAGGATGTTTGTAACCATCCATCAGAAGATCCCATAGATCACCATCTAGACCCAGAAAGTAACTTTCCAGTTTATCTTTCCAGTATTCAAAGTTTTCACCATCAAATACCGGCGGTCTAGTATAACCATTGTTACCGTTGTATTGCTCAGCAGAGCCAGATGTAGATGCAGGTGTAGGTGTAGACTTTTCACTTTCATCAACCATCTTTTACTGAAGCGTTTTTCTCTTCCTGAATCTTTTCTAAACACGGTTAAGTGCTTGCACCTTAGAACCGGCGCTCTGATGCCAATTGAAGGATAGAAAAACACTTAGAAAGGGGGGGGATTGAATAAGTGTGACTTTAAATCTTGGACGATAAAAATAAATTGCACAATTATTTTTATCCTGGTTCGCTGTTAACGAAGCTACTCCAGTCCACCCCCGCAGAGATGATTTACCTCAACCTGAGGATTTAATCCACTAATCGCACGGATTACAATGGTTTTCCACTTAGTCCGCAACTAAGTCTTCCAGAGTCTTCTGATCACACACTGATCACTCCAGGAACAACTGCTTAGATACCCTCTAAGACTTTTCTAGAGTCTACTGATCAACACGATCACTCTAGGCTTAGTTCACTCCTAAGACTTCCCTAGAGTATTCTGATCAACACGATCACTCTAGTTCCTTACAACTTAATGTAATCTATTCAAGAGTTTACAAATGCTTCTTAAAAGCGATAATCACAACTGTGATATTTCTCTTAACGTTTAAGCTTAATCTCACTAATATATTACAACAGCAATGTAGTGAGTTGATGAAGATTCTGAGCTTTGATTGAATAGCGTTTCAGCAAGTTTATTTTCGTTCAGAGTTGTTAAGAATTGGTAACCTTGCTTCTCATCAGAACTTCATATTTATAGGCGTTGAGAAGATGACCGTTGAATGCATTTAATGCTTTGCGTGTTCCGTACAGCATCGCATTTAATGTTATACGCTTTTGTCAACTACCTCGAGCCTTGTTCACGCTGTGTCTACTGACGTAGCCTTTAGTAGCTTTTAACGTTCCTTTTGTCAGTCAGCGTAGTCTGCCACGTGTACTTCCTTCTGATCTGATGTTTGTGAATATAACGTTTGAATATCATCAGAGTCAAACAGCTTGGTGCATAGCATCTTCTGATCTTCTGACCTTGAAGTGCTTCTGAGCGTGATACTATCTTCTGATCTTCAGTGCTTCTGATCTCATGTTCTTCTGATGCTTCCATAGACCCATGTTCTGATTCTGCTTCGACCATCTTCTGATGTCTTGCCAGACCATGTTCTGATGTTGCATGCTGAACCATTTGAGACACAACTTCAGAGCGCTGAATTATGCGTACTCTTTATATATATTTCCTGAAAGGGAAATTGCATTGGATTAGAGTACCATATTATCTTAAGCAAAATTCATATTATTGTTATCATCAAAACTAAGATAATTGATAAGAACAAATCTTGTTCTAACACTATATGTTCTACGTAGGGTGACCGCGTGACAACGTCTATAGTTAGTGCATTGATACTCTTTCTATACTCAATAAAACCACATGGGTTTGCATGACTGTCTTTTCATCTATTGGCCTGTGTGGAGCCAATACTGGTAGGAGTAACATGCCTTTCACAAATGGAGGAGCGGTTGTCGTCCCTCAGGGTTACCTAAAACCTATGGCCAAAAGGTCTCTATAAATACTCCTCCCTCTATAGGAAGAGAGACAAATCATTACACCCCAAAGCATAACTATACCATAACTCATACCGATCACAAACCTCAGAAGCTTATTCATAAGCAGATTTTTCATCAATAGAGCATCTCACCTCACGTGAGCATAACTCATAGAACCCCCACAAAACATCATCATACAAGACTTCTCCCCATCATTGACAAACCCTAATCACTATATAGGATAATATACCTACAAAGGCCTTTGAGTTCCCCTACCCTTGCAAGAGGAACACACACTTGTACTTTTTGACCAGTACAGTGACACCCAACGTGGGACCCCGATAAAGCTAACATAGGGCAAATCGTCCTCATCACCATCATTGTGCCCGCTGTTACCCTTCACTCATACACCTAGCCATTTTTAGTCATGGTTAACATGAGTGCTCAATCCCCTACACCAGAAGGTACCAACGGTAGCGGTGATGTTGATGCCTTGGCAAAGATGTGTGCTGCCATGGACGAGTTACGCCGCCATAACCACACACTAGAGGATAACGTCTACAACATCAGATAGCGCCAATAGGAGTCTAATCCTTTAGAGGAGATGCAACTGCAAGACCCCCCAACCACTCTCAGACGGGGTATGGGGGTACCTGTCCCCAAGGGTTTCAAGTCTTCCTCATTGGCCAAGTTTGATGTGCACAACAATCCCTATGAACATGTTGCCTTCATCACTACACAGATGACCATCATAGGAGAACCCGACTCCCTGAAGTTCAAGCTGGTCTCTAGCACTTTTAGGGACGTCGCCCTCAAATAGTATATGAGTTTACCTCGTGCCTCCATCAATTGTTATCTAGAACTAGTAAAGAAACTGGTATAACAGTTCGCCGCCAACCGCCATAGGAAGATGTCCTCCACAATCCTGATTAACATACATCAAGGTCCATCAGAGTTAGGGGTGGGAATAGGCTGAGCTAGACTTTGCCAAGCCTCAGCCTGGCCTGCTAAAAAATTCAAAGCCTAAGCATGGCCTGTAGCCTATCGTATGCTTATTTTTTGGCCTGAGTCTGGCCTTTTTGAAGGCATGATTGACCTATTAGCCTACTTAAAAGTCTATTTCATTTAAAAATTTGTAAATAAGTCATTCAACTCAACTTTATATAGACTAACAAATTAAAAGATTAGTGAGATTAAATGTTTGTTTGCATTGACTTATTTGAGTTTATCTAGTAGCATAAATTTTGTGATACTATTTGTTTGAGAGAACTTATGGAAGCAACTTATGACATTGTTCATAAGGTTTTTTTCATCTTATTTTCATAATTTCTTCAAGATAACTAAGATTTATTTTTATATTTTAATTCAAAGTACAAAACACAATATAATAATAATAAAATTATTCATATTTATTTAAATAGGCCGGTCTCATAGGCTTAAAAGGCTTTTTATATGGCCTGTGCCTAGCCTTTTTAGCTAAATGGGCTTATAAAAAAGCTTAGACCTTTTCTATTTATATAAAAAGTCTGGCCTGACATAGGCCTATGTAAGCTGGACCGTAGGCCCCTGTTAGTCGGTCTGGCCTATTCCCACCCCTAATCAAAATCATTGAGGGACTATCTCACCCGTTTTGATGAGACCACATCAAGGTCGTCCCACCAAACTAAAAAATATTTGTGGAAGCGTTTCAAAATAGACCATTAATTTATATTTTTCTCTAATAGTTTGTTATATATTTTTAAAAAATTCTTTAAATTAAAAATTAAATATAGATTAATTTGCTGAAAAAAGACCATTAAATTTTTTTTTAAAAATGTAAAAATTATCAACTTAGCAACAATACAATAGTCTTGAAAAAATCTCAATTAAAATATATTAGGCAGACTTAAAATTAAATGGTACTATGAGAAAATATGTTTACTTTCAACAATTAAATATATTTAAAGAATCAATTATCTATAACATTGTTATAATTTAGTTTTTTATAATAATAGTTGATTTTACTAAAACCACAATTGATTGATTAAAAGATATACACACTTATTTTATAATACTTAAATTGTCTTCTATAATAAAAAAAATAAAAGATATACACAATTATTGAATATATAGAAAAATGTTGATGTAAAAATATTTGTGAAAGAGAATATTTGAATCAATATAATAAATATTAGAACATAAACCGATATAAAAAAGAATTTCATAAATGGAAGAGATGGTGAAGATATCTTTTAGGTCATTAATTTTAGGGTTATTATTATGGAGTATTTTTACATTTGAGCTTTTATTTATGAACATTATAATTTATGAGAGACACCACATATTTGTTAGAAAATTAATTGTAAATTAAATGGATGGAGAATAGAATTATGACGACGTCACTTTTTTTTAAGTATTTCAAATACTTTTAAATGTTTTAGAGTTAGAATGTGAGAATTAATAAAATATCCAGCACCTATTTGTTATAGATCTAGGGTTTCACCATGGGATAAACCTAAAACTAAGAAAGAAGATAAAATAAAAATTCTGTATAATTTTCTACCATTCATTAAGTCAAAAGTTCCTTAAATACAAGCTGAATCCTATTGGATTGGACTAATGGGCCTAGTCCACTTGAAGGAATATTAAATAAACATAACAAATACAAATTAAATTATGCCATTTTGGAACAAAGTCTTGCATCCACTTGGGCATGATTCTAATTCGTATTGGTCTGTTATCAGGAATATCTAAGATAGTTCAACCTATATTCAAGTTTGCACAACCGATGAAAACTCGGTAGTATGGAAGATGAAATCTATAATTTTTTGTGAAGAGGTTAAATTTTTATTATGTTTTTTCCGAATCTGGAATGCTCAATTTATAGGCCAAACTAATGTTGTTTCATAAGGTTGCGATGCGATCCTTGATGAAACACACACTTTCAACAACATTTTTGTTAAATGTTGCATTGTTTCACCTACTGCAACACTTCAAACTTCGCATTATTTTGCCTACAACAATAATTTTCAAAGGTTGTATTGTTCCGCGTTCTGCAACACTTCATCAAGTGTTGCCAATTTCTAAATTCAAAATTCAAACTGCCTAGTGCAACACTTCACGAAGTGTTACCTATTTTCAAATTCAAAATACAAACTTCCTAGTGTAGCACTTCACAAGTGACTTGATTTTGGACATGTAGTCTGAACACGTCAAAGTATGAAACCAATGGGATATAAATGAGTATATGTGAAAAAACAAAATAAGAATGGTATAAAACTTAATTCGTTGCTCAATGATTTTCACAAAGACGTAAGATAAATTTGATGAAACATTTCCACCTGTAGTGGTTTCAATTAATTTTTTATATTTAAATTAATTAGCCTTTTAAAAAAATGAAAGGCTTAATTTAAATATGATGGATGTTGTGACATTTTATTTATACGACTCACTTAATAGTGACATTTACTAAAACTCTTTAAAGACTTTAATATATCAAATAATCCCTCCGTCCCAAATTATATGTCGCAATGACCCACTTCACACAGATTTAGAAACAGTAATAAATGAAAGAGAGAATTGTGACTTTACCCAATTATCCTGATTAACTATTGATGTATTCGAAATAACATTAATATTAAGTGAGAAAACAATAAATTGAAAGTATTTAATAGAGGGTACAATTGGAAGATTAAATATAAAATTGCATTGGTAATTTAGAGTGAGAAGTATTTTGGGATAAATTTTTTGTCCAAATGTGACATTTATTTTGGGAGAGAGGGAGTATTGTCACCAAACAAACCTTTTATTATTATACAAGCTTATTAGTTATAAGCTTCAAAAATATCTTGCCAAACAGCGTCTTACTTTTCCCTTGTGCAAGTTCGACCCTGTGCAGGAGTAGCATGCTCTACAACACGTAGCTTCTAATTTTGGAGGGTTCCGAATCTTAAAAAGTTTAATTTTTTACTTTAATATTAATAAACATAAAAATATTATAAAAATCCAATAAATCAAGAAAATGGTATGATAATACATTAAATAATAAAAGTGATCAAAATCAAATTAATTATTATTAAACATTTTATTAATATATAATTATATTTTTGATATATTATTTTTAATTATTATAATTATTTTTAAAAAAAAAATTGAACTCATTTTTTAAATTAGTAGAGACCTTTAGTTTAATTAAGTCGACATTGCTCTTATGTACACAATATTCAAATATAAAATAGGAGAAAAAGTTAAGTTTTATTTTTGTATCATATCCCTTAGGGCTTGTTTGGTGCGCTTGATAAAAGACATGATGGATATGTGTATTATATCCTATCTCAATTCAGTGTTTGCTGACACAACAGGATATGATAAGTTAATCCTGAAACTTATCCTATCTTGCCTCATAATTCAAATTGTTATCCTGAATATGAGCTTGGTTAGAATTCGGCAGGATAAGATAAGAAAATGATTTACTAATTTACCCCTATAAAATATAATTTAAAATAAAAAAAGTAAATATGACAAAATATAAATAAAAATTAATTTGATATTAAATTAAAAATATTAATAATTAATTTAATAAAAAAAATTAGATTTAATTTCAAAAATTTTTTTTACAAGAACAAAACTATCTCATATCATTAGTAATAACCATCGCAATACAAGGAGGAACACAGTGCATAGAACTACGCCTAATTTAGAAATTGGCCGCATTTGCTAAGAAATGGACAACCTATTTGTTTGACGTTTAACAAACTTTACCTCAAAGTTGTGAAAATAAGATAAAACCAACTAATGGTACGGATAATAAAATAAAATTCTTACATCCCACTAAAATTAGAATACAAAACATTAACCACACTGAGAGAATCACTTTCAAAAATAATTCGATGAAGCTGAAGAGCTATAAAGTCCTTTATAGCCTCTTTCAGAGCTAAAGTCTCTATTTCGTTAATAGAGAGATTACCAACGTTTCAAGCCACATCTGCATGAATGAAAGTACAATTTTGAAACAGTTTTAAAAGGTAGAAAAGAAGAAAAATAATAAGCTACATCATTGTTATAGATTTATTGTTATATAGTGTGATTTCTAAATATTTTTTAATGATATTAAAGGTAGTGCACTGACAGTGTAAACAAACTTTACACATACATCCAATCAAAATCCTTACACTTGCCATGTCATATTAATTTTTTTAAATTAAAATTGTGTTTTAATTGGATGCATAGTTGTGATTGGTTGACAGTGTAAAATTATTTTACACTGTCAGTGCATATCCCTTTTTCTCTTTTTTAATTAATAATGATAACTTATTTTCATTTAGTAATTTTAACAACTTTTTAAATTAATTTTAGTGTGTATTTATTGTTCATATTCTTTTTATACGACATATTTCTTTTCTATTTAGAGGGTTGCTATTTTTACACTAAAAACTCTATACCATATGCTACACCGTATCAAATACAAATGTGTGTTTGTGATTCAGTATTTGAAAAAAAAGTGGAAAAAAATTTAGATATATTAAAAAAAACCTAAAACCGTATCACGGTGATAGTTGTCACTTTTTGTGTATAATATTATTTCTCTCCTTTTTATATTATGGGTCATGTTAATCTGTACTCCAATGCATTAGTTAAGAATTCTAAATAAAGAAAGTGCTTTATGATCATGTATTGAATACAAATAATATTCTTAAAAAAGGTAATTATTTATATTTTTAATGCATTGAATTAATATACAATTTTTTTTATAAAACTTATCTTTTAATCTTTTTAATTTTTTTAAAAATGTCAAATTTATCTTTTTAATCTCTTAATCAATATTTTGGGAACACTCATTAGTATTTTCTTTATATTATGAGAAACTCTTACCCCACTCATTGATTCTCTCATCCACCATAAGAGTTGCAAAAAATGTCCATATGCTTTCGTAGATGTACACCTAGAACACTTTTTTTTTAAAAAAATTGATTTTTTCGTAAGTACATCTACAGAAGCGTAAAAAACATAGTAAACATTGAGAAAATTCAAATTATTTTAGTTCAATAAATCTTCCGGAGATGTATCTACGGAACGTGTTAAATACAGAGTGTTATATTTGTGTTATATTTTGATGTTCCATTTTTTAAATCATAAACCATAAACCCTAACCTCTAAGACAATGAAAAATAGTACACAAAAAAATATATCTTATACATAGCATAAATTGCACTATAATTTGATGTTCCATTTTTTTAAACTCTAAGGTAACGGAAAATAGTACAACAAAAGAATACATAGTATAAGATTGCACTATAATTTGATGTTCCATATTTGATAAGAAAATTGGAATTTATAATGTTCAGTAGGTACATCTACGGAATACTCTGTTTATGTTGTAAATGCTTCTGTAAATGTACCTACGAAATAAACTAAGTTTTTTTTCAAAAAAAGTTGCTTCTGGATGTTTATCTACGAAGCATAATTGGAACTTCGTCAGGTGGCTGAGAGAATTAAGGGGTATAATAAGATATTCTCTATTATAAGTAGAATGGCAAACGGGCATGCCCTCACCGTTTAGGCCCGCCTTGCAAAAGCTCGCAAAAAAACGGAGCGGGGCGGCATAGTTGAGGGTGCGGGCCTAAAACTTTGGCCCTTCCCGCAAAAAAGTGAGAGCGGAGCGGGGAATGTTCGCAGGCCTTGTACTTTTTAGACGTAAAAATGTAAATTTTCATGTAAATGTCGGTGCCTGCAAAAGCCCGCAAAAAAAGGGGGCGGGGCGGGACAGACATATTAGAGGTTGCGAGTCTAAAATTTTAGTCTACCCTGTAAAAAAATGCGGGCAAAACAGACATGTCCAATGTGCCAGGCCTGTTTTGCCGGCACTAATTATAAGTATGTTTATGATTGAATTATTTAGAAGATACTATTACAAATGATTTAACTAAAAATTATTCAATAAATTGCAAATTCGCATATTCAATTACAATCTCGAAATAAAACACTCATAAAAATAGTCTTGACCATTATTTCATATATATTTTTTACATTATTTCCTTTTTGTTATGTTAAATATCTCATGATTATATATTTCATATTACTTTCTTAAAGAAAAACAAATACAATTTTTGTCATGTTAAATGAATTTCGTAAGGAATTTTACAACTCAATTCCCTCATGCAGAATTTCCAGAACAATAATAAGCGTGAACAATTCAATTTTGGTCACAACATAATAACAATAATAATATTCCACGAAACATTATAAGTGGCACGTGTAGTTACAAATACAGAAGATGTTTTTTCCGTGGCTTAAAACATCTACTATTTCGGTTTCATGAACAATTTTCTCTGCTACCATAACCTTGTGGAGAAAATTCCCTCATCATGTAATGCTTGGCGTAGTTTTTCTTAACCTCATGTTTTCATTTTATCATGTTTTTGTTTCATGTGGAAAAGATAATGACAGTGATTTTTTCAATGTACTTTATGTTTGAGCCAAGTAAAACACCTCACCAAACGTTTGATGTTTTGTCTCAACCAATTGAGACATAAAAATATTCATCCAAACTTTGTCCACCACTCAATTACTACCCTTTTGAACCTTTTATTTTTATTTATTTTTCGGTGAAAATTAATTAAAGTTTTGTTTTTTTCCTCAAAATAATGCATAAGAATATTAGGGTTTAGCTTTAGTTTTTTTCCCTATATATATAGAATAAGAGATAACCCTAGTTTCACATATTAAAAAAAAATGTTCACATTTTCTCTAAAATTCTTTTCTTTCATCTGTTAACTCTCCACTATCTAAAAAGGTATTGCCTTTTTCTTTTTTATATTAAAAGGTATTGCTTCTTTCTTCTCCTTTCTGCTGTTTTTATGCCAATTAGTCTTTTTTGTGTTCAAAAAAACTTCTAGTTTTTTTTTTTTTTTTGTGTGTGTTTTAGATTTCTACTTCAAAAGCAAAGAATCAAGGGACAAGGACAACCAATCAGAAAACATGTTGCTAAGAAGCTCTTCAACACCAATTCTTGGTTCTCTGATATCTTCTTTCACAGACAGTCCTAATCATACTCATAGTCTTCACCTTGAATCCTGTCATATGCTTAATCATCTACCACCACCAACCACTCACAGACTCTCATGCAGTTCTTCTCCAATTTCCCCCTCCATTGCTGATCTTGAAAGGCAAAACAAAGGATTGATTAGAAGGGTTCAATCTGAGGGAAACTTGGAGGATTTAGCCTATGCTACTTGCAATAATGAAGAGAGATACAATCATATGGATCCTTCTAAGAGGTATTCAGGGAAGCAAAGAGGCTTGCCACTTGAGACAATTCCATCTTTCTCTCTTTCTAAACAAACAGGCTTGCGGGAAGAAGAGGAAGATGAAGAATCTGATATGGAAGAGGAAGGGTATGATGAGTTTAGTGTGATGAGTAGGATGATGGTGAGTGAAGAAGTGGAGGATAGAGTTTGCAGGGTGAGTTTTGGTGATGAGGGAGAGGTTGGTAATAGAGAAATGTATCTTGCAAAGGGGCTTGGTATTGATAGTTGTGGTGGTGGTGATGGCATAGGTGGTGGCTGCAGAGGAGGAGGAGGCAATGGAGGTGGTGATTATAATTCTATGGATTCTGACAGAAATGATGGTGATAATAATAATCATGGGGTGGAAGAATATTACAAGAAAATGGTGCAGCAAAATCCTGGGAATCCATTGTTCCTGAGGAATTATGCTCAATACTTGTATCAGGTAACCTCTACTTCCTTCTGTATGCATAAACAACTTGACTAAAAATTCACTAGATAAACTGATGAAAATAAGCTGTGAAAACAACTTATAAACATATTATAAGTTGTTGCTTATGCCAAGTCAATCCAAACAGGCCTGTAGCTCTCAATTGTTGTAAATCTCATTCTGGTAGCCTACTAGTTGTGTATTACTACCATGCTATGTTCATAACTTTTTTCACAATAATATCTTACACAAACCATATTATTTTTCAACTTATGAAGTACGGATGACACGAACACCGGGATACGGACAGGACGCTGACATGTTACATGTTTAACCCTTTTAGATGGGTGTGAAATTTGTTCAAGAAATATATAGGGCGTGTTGAAACAAAGAAAATAATAGAATTTTAATGAACACCTCTCTTAATTGTCCGACACAAGTGTTGTATAAGTGTCATACTAGTGCCAGACACCAATTCAAAGAGTGTCAAATCAAAGAAAAAACCATTTTCTTCGATCCTTGTCTGACTTTTCCGACACGTGTCATACAAATACACAGGCTTTATTAATGGATACTATATTATTGGTGATGATTGGAAAATTGATTTTGTTTTGATTTGACAGTGCAAACAAGACCTTGAAGGAGCAGAGGAGTATTATTCCAGAGCCATATTAGCAGATCCAAATGATGGAGAAGTTTTATCACAGTATGGGAAGCTAATTTGGGAGCTACACCATGACGAAGAAAGAGCTTCAAGCTATTTTGAACGAGCAGTACAAGCCTCTCCTCTAGACAGGTACAAATACAATATCATCTGCTTCACTCATAACATTATGTTAAGATTATTTTTGTTCTTTTTACATTAAGTTGTCATTTTACATGCTTGGAAACCATTCTAACAATAGCTGTTGGTTTCATGATATCAGCCATGTACAAGCAGCATATGCAAGTTTCCTTTGGGACACAGAGGAAGATGAGGGCACAGGTTACAATGACTCACAATGTTTCCCTCAACAATTTCATTTTGGAGAAATGGCCACTACCGGTGCTTAGAAGAGATATGATACAATGAATTGATGAAGAAGCTTTTGTTGAGAGAAATAAGCACACTGTATTCTATAATAACTGAAACAACAAATTGATGTGTAGCTTTGTGTTTCTTCAGCATAGTATGTACAGTTCTTTAGAGATTTTTCAGATTTGTATGCAGACCGTTTAATCAATTGAATTCCAGATTTGGGAACTGATTCTAATACTTAATTTGCATCAAAGACACTCCAACTTAAGATTAACCACGATTATAGTTTTTCACTTTACAATAATGACATATAATGCCATCAATGTGGAAAATGGAATTTCTGCTGTACATCTCTTAAAGATCAAACTTGCTTTATACCAGTTTCAAAACAAAATTTTGAAGTTTCCTGCATTTTATTTAACAATGATAAGTAGGATTCTATTTTTTCAACACAGAATATAACAACATTATTATTATAACCAGATTATAAAACAGATGATCATAGAAAAGCTAGATAATTCAGCTGCAATAAAAGACAAACAGTTTGACTATAATAAGACAAACCAAATTTTCATTTTGACCATATAATATGTGTGTCATAATGGATATATTTGTAATTTTAAAAATAACTTTAAGCTACTCCATAACTTTTCACCCTCTTTGGGTTTGTCTTAGAGTGAGCACTATGTCTGGTGATTTCCTTCCTGAAAATTCAGTTGTGGTGAGTCCTCTCCTTGATTCAATCTCTCCTTTTTAGTCTTTGAAGCTTAAAAATGGAACCTCTATTGTGTTTGTGTAGGTGGGGTGTGGAGCGGCGGGCTTGGATTTCCTGGCCACTGTTGCTGCTTATCCCAACCCAGATCAAAAAATCAGAAGCACTTCCTTCAAAGTACTTTTCTTTTCAACTTATATTCATTCGTGCTTTTTTCTTCCTTCCATCAGAAGCACTCACAACAAATACTTTTTAGTGTGTTTTTTAGGTTTTTGGGCTAAAAATAGTAATAATTGGATTGTGAAGTTGTAAATAATCTGTATTTAAGTCCTTAATCAAAACAATTTTTTTGGTCAAGTAGCCTAGTAGCTAATCTCACACACCTTAAAAGTAGACAAGTGGAAAATCTCGGGTACGAACCCAGACTCATACATTGGGAAATTGCGTGTTCGAACCAGGGCTCCTGCATACGCCATTGAAGCTACAGACGAGTATGAACAATGGACTGGAGGGAGAGAAAAATCATATAAATATATACTGAATGTCGGATTTTGTGTCATTTTTTTAATGGAAAAGATTCTTCTTATTTGAAAGTTCATATATCCAATTAATTTACTTTTTAAACTTAGGAGCCTAATTATAAATTTTTAACAAGTTTTTTCTTTCATAAACCTATTTAAAAATCTCCCGATAGTATTCGGATCTTAAGAGTAATTGAACTTTTCTTATTGTGTGTGTTTCCAATTTAATGAGTTTGTTGGGTGACCTTTAAAAATAAGATTATGAGTTTAAAAACAAACAAAACTTTGTTTTTTATGTAATAGAAAAATACATTTTCTTAGAGATTCTTGTGAGTTGAGTCTGCATTGTTTTCTGTAGATTGAAGGAGGTGGCAATGCAGGCAATGCCTTAACCTGCGCAGCTCGCTTGGGTCTCAAGCCAAGGATCATCTCCAAGGTTTTTCACTACCGCACACACTCTATGCATCTATATTCTCTTCATAAATCTTGTGTTATGACTTCAAGAAAACTGTGATACTCATTAGGTAGCAGATGACACTCAAGGAAGGGGCATATTAAAAGAGCTGCAGGCTGATGGTGTAGATACCTCCTTTATGGTGGTAATTTTCTCACAATATTATGTTCGGAATCTTAATGATGCTTTGTTTTTTCGTAATAACTATGTAGCATTTCGGTGCTGACTTCAAGATTGAGTGTGATCTTGGATTTTTAAGAATACTGTCATAGGGCTTCGGTGCCGACTATTTCATATTTGTTTCTTCAAAATATTTTTAATGCATATGTATGCTCCCTCTTGCTATTTATGGAGCTTCTTATTTGCAGGTTTCTAAGGAAGGCACTTCACCATTTACCTATATCATTGTTGACAGTCAAACGTAAGAATCATTGGTCTAGTCCTCCTTTTAATCTTAAAAACTAAGTTCTATCATGATTTGTTTTAAAATAAGATCTTCAAAGATCTGATGTTAATGCGGCAATTGAAAATTTTATGTGTAACTTGAGTAGTTTTTATTGTAATGTTTCAGCAAGTCGCGCACTTGTATACATACACCAGGTTTTCCTCCAATGAAACGTGAAGATCTTCCTGATTCAAGTGTGTTCTCAGCATTGAATGGAACGAGAATTGCTTATTTTGATGGGAGATTGCATGAAACTGCTCTAGTTCTTGCAAACGAGGTTGTTATTTACATTACTTCTGAAGCTTCCCGATATTCACGGTTATGTCTTTTAGTTGTAATATATGCTAAATGTATCCAATTAGCATGTTTTAGCATATAAACAAAATCTTATATTTTTCAGTACAGGCAGTGAAGATGAATATACCTATCTTAATGGATGCGGAAAGGCTAAGAGAGGGTTTGGATGATCTCTTGAAAGTAGTTGATTATGTTGTTTGCGCTGCCCAGTTTCCACAGGCAAGTTCGTTGTTTTCATTATAAATTATATTTTGTAACAGAATTATAATGCTAAGGTTCTTGCATAAGCTTTGTTTTGTTCAACTATTGGTAATAGGCATGGACAGAGGTAGCAACTATTCCAAAAGCACTTGTTTCTATGCTTCTTAAGTTGCCGAAAGTCAAATTTGTGATTGTAACTTTGGGAAAAGATGGTTGTGTAATGCTTGAGAGAAGTGCTAATGGTTAGTAGTCCATACAACTTTTTTTTACGTTTGCGTGAAATATTAATTGTATTTTGTATGCTCTCTTATTGTATACACTAAACATGCTCTTTTCACTTATTTTGCTTTTCTGGCAGAGGTCCCATCCACAGAAGAAGAAATGGATGTTGACAAATTACTGGAATCTCTGGAAACAAGAAAAAATGGGAGCATATGCACCCCAACCTGCATATCATCGGTAATTGTAATGAAACTCGCAACACCTTTTTCGTCTGAAGTCCTATTTTGCACATAAAAAATTAGTCGCCCTTTCTTGTATATGAATTTATAAAATGGATTGTAGCAGAACTGAATTTTTTGTGTTACTTACAGTTGGCGACAAAGTTGAGAGCAGAAGGTATAGGAACAATTTGTGGTAGGTTGTACATTGGAACGGCGGAAAACATACCACCATCAGAGCTTATCGATACCACTGGTGCCGGTGATGCATTCACGGGAGCTGTTCTCTATGGTAATACCGCTTTATTCGATGTCTTATCCTTGAATCACCATAGCTTTATTGTTTATACAAGATTTCCTTGATTACTTTCAGCAATCTGCGCCAACTTTGCAACAGAGAAAATGCTATGCTTTGCTGCCAATGTGGTAAATACAATAATCTTGCACTCAAGTGGAAATTAGATGGATAGATGTTTATGAATTGTTTTGACAAATGCAGGCAGCTGCCAAGTGCAGAGCTCTCGGGGCGAGAAGTGGTCTTCCGTGCTGCAATGATCCGCGTCTAGCAACCTTCATGCAGTAGTTTTAAATTTGTAGTGAGATGCTGAGTAGTACTGTTTTACTTTTAGTTGGCAAGTTGATGCAATTATGAAAAGCTAAAAAGACTTATTTCCATGAAATCTGAAATTGTTACCCGCAAAAGTGTGCTCCTGAATGTTATTGAAAAATTAGATAGATTTTTATAGTTTGAAAAGGTAAATAAAGGAAAAAATGTGGCTGCTGGGATTCGAGCCCAGGTCTCCACGGCCACAACGTGGAATTCTTACCACTAAACTACAGCCACTTTTGTTGTTTTGTCTGTAAAACGTTCATATATAAACTAATGATTCCATACTGATAAAATCATAAAATACAATAGTAATATTTACCATTAAAAAAAGTAAAACTACTTTCTTATTTAGGTATATATAAGGTTCCATTTTCACATATTTGATTTCTTCACAAAACATGTGTTGTAGAATATCTAATTATCCATATATATTAGTAGTGGAAACTATTACACACATCATGTTATAGTTGATTAATTAGTATGTCATTTTGTGATTGGTATCAAACTCATGGCTTCAATGTTAATTTTTTTTCTTAACACCACTAGTTTAATTCAGTTCGGAGACCAGTTCTGACATCATACTAATGCTAGATGTGACTACCTTTATGGGGCACCATTAGTCATTTAGAGAGGTGTCAGAACTGCTTGATTCAAAGACCTTTGTTTTTACACCGGACAAGACTGTGGTGCATCTTTAGAAGTAACAAATCTAGTCGGAGTCAAGTCTCTTCTACAATGGCAATCTTTTATACCTCGGTTTTAGCGGACATGCAAGCTAACAGTGTTGAAAAAGACCCTTTGGTTCATCCTTCAAGCCAAGGAGTACTTCATGGATCTCCTCCACAACTTTCAAAGGTCATTCTGGCATCAAATAGGTCCAATCCCCTCTAGATTATAGTTTTAAGAGATCAAACCGTAATCCTTTCTACCAAATCCAACATCAATCACTACTGTACCAATTAAAGATTGGTTGGCTTCAATGTTAATTTGTTACTAAAAATAGTCTTGAATTATTTGGTCTTGAAATTATGATCTTACATTTAAAAATGATAAATTCCTTACAAATAAATGAGTGCAATTAATTGAAAAGTACTCAATATTATTATCACAGTTGTTATAAATTTAATTATTATATTTTTTTAACTAAAGAAATTTAATTATTATGTATGAAGTTATTAAATATTTTTTAATTTGGTTTAAAAAATGTTATATTTCAATTAATATGGATGCATTGGCTAAGAAAGGTAAACTTACTCTTGAGAACATGATTTATTTAAGTGAAAATATAAATGATAAATGATAGGCTGGGTCGAGTTAGGGTTGGTCAAGCCTGAGTCTGACCTGTCAAAAAATTTAAAGTCTAAATTTGGTCTGTGGCCTATCAAAGACTTATTTTTAGGATTAAGTTTGGCCTTTTCGAAGGCCTGTTTGGCCTAAGAGCCTACATAAAAACCTATTTTATTTGAACATTTGTAAATAAGAAATTTAACTAATGTTTAAATAGACTAACAAATTTAAAGATCAACAAGACTAAATACTTCTTTGTGTTCACTTATTCAAGTTTACTTATTAACATAAATTTTTTGATGCTATTTGTTTAAGAGAACTAAAGAAAACAACTTATGACATTGTTCATAAAGTTTTTGCAGTTAATTTTCATCTGTTCATCAAAATCACTAAGCTTAATTTGTGTATTTTAATTTAAAGTATGAATACAATATTATAATAATAATTAAATTATTCATATGTAATTAAATAGGTCAGCCTACTGATAACAGGATTTTATATCGCATATTTAGCTTAAAATCCATGAATATTATTAGCATTTTCTTTTATTTATATTGTTTTACTATGATATTACGGGGGTATTTGTGATGTTTCAGGTTTTACGTTCATATCAAGGCTATTTGTGAAAAGGAGAAGAAATGGAGCTAAATTCATTACTATTTATGCTTAAAAGATGAAAAAGAAGTGTTGAAGAAATAAAAGGGGTGCAAAAGGAGACCCAAAAGCCCAAAGAGAGAGACCATCCCACGAAGGAGCTGGAAAAGACCTAAAGAGCATGTGGAGACGCCCGTCTCCAACAGCTCTCTGCCACGTCACGCAATGGAGACGCCAGTCTCCAACCGTTCCTATATTTTCTCCACTTGAGACGCACGTCTCAAGTCATTCACCTGGTCTCCCCAAAAAGTGGAGACGCACGTCTCCCAAGTCCAAGTCAGAAGCCCTATTTTCATGCAATGCAACTGCAAAGCCTCAGCTATAAAAGGAGACCGATACCTCAGTTCTCCAAGTCCGAATTTCTGCTAACGAAGTGCTGCCAATTTTATTCTTCAAGCATTTTAATTCCTTCCGCATTTCATTTAATTGCTTTCTTTTTCTCACAACAATTTCTACACCGAAAATTGTTGTGAACCTTTCATAGATCTAGCCTTACGTTAGATTTATTTTTACATTCCTTGCCTTTAAATTTTACGCCTAATAATTTCTGAAGAACGATCCAGCCAACCTGTGGTGGAAGTTCGAGTACTTCAAGATTCAATTTCATTTTAGATTAATTTTATTCAGGTTTATTATTTACCGCCTTTATTTATATTTATTTGCATGATATATTGTATGCCTTTTGATATGCCTTTTATTACGAACCAAACAAATTTATGCACGTTTAACCGTATCAATATGTCTGGCTAATTAATTAAGATATCGGTATGTAAAGTAAGTTAACCGTAGGATCCGAAATAAATTGGCTTAATTATGTTTTATTAAATATCACTTGTTTTTGGTTTTTATGTCTAATTTAATTAGTAGAGTCTTAAGATCAATAGAGCGAAAGTTTGAGGTTTTAAGGCAGTCAAAGGTTAAAATCAATAGAGCGGAAGTTTGAGATCTTTAACTGGATAGTAGACATAAGGCATTAGTTTTAAGGATGGCGAAAGCGTATTAAAACTAATTGGAAACTATTTACTTTCAAAAAGTATTTTTAAACCCGACGCGGGATGGCGAAAGCGTACGTTAGGGAATACTAGCATGAACCGAGTCAACAGAGCGAGAGTTTGAGACTAGGGGATTTAAGTAGATAACGACTTCATAAAACAAGCATTTTATTAACTATATTGTTTTCAAAGAGCTTTTCTAAATCTCATGGGATTGGCGAGAGCGTACATTACGAGTTAGGATAGTAGTCTAAATCCGCGAGAGTTTGAGAGGAGGACTTTTAATCAATGGAATTAATAAAGATTTTTAATTGGATTAATACATTAGCCAATGAACCTTCGGATCACCTAAGTTAAACGAAATACATACTGATATCCGTTTATTATTATATCTCTTAGAATTCACAATCACATTCCCTTTAGAAACAATCAAAATATTAGTCGCCTTAGCTTTACATAGTAACCTTAGATAACGGTAGATCGATTCATAGTCCCTGTGGATTCGATATCTTTTAAAACTACACGACACAACTGTGCACTTGCAGTCATCAGATTTATAGACACGTAAAGTTGCGATCACCTACTAGGCTTAAAAGACTTTTTATATGGCCTGTGGTCTAGCCTTTTTAGCTAAATAGGCTTTTAAAAAAGTCTAGGCCTTTTCTATTTGAAAAAAAGTCTGGTCTGGCCTGGGCCTATGTAGGCTAGGCCGTAGGCCCCTGTTAGTCGGTCTGGCCTATTCCCATCCACTATTGGTTTCAATTTTGTTTTTATTTTAAATTTGGTATTCAGCCTTGAGATCAATTAATTCAATAAAAGTAATTTCACCGTCTATTAACAGAGACCATTTAAATTCAAAACAAAATTATCTATCGACTAATTTAACATACAAAATTCTCTATCGATTAATCCAACATAAGAATTTTTAGCATTTAACGGCATTTGACACTGAGGTTTTTAGAAGAGTACATTCTCATATCTCAAACATTCATCAACATACAAACCTCTAAATTTCTTTAGTTTTAAATATTATAAAAAAAGTTTTAATAACATACCAACCTCTAAATTTCTTTAGTTTTAAATATTATAAAAAAAAGTTTTAATAGAATAAATGTGCAATCTTATAAAAGATGGTTTGAACTAATCAGCTGAACTCAAAGAACACTACTTCACTCAAAAGAAGGAGCATAAGAGAAGCAAATAATTATATCAGAACCCTATAATTGCACATAAGTTGAATATCACCTGATTCATGCCCATTTCATGAATGATTATTTTGAGCTGAAGATATTAACCGAGAAACTAATATGGGAAGGTTACCTACTACTGTTTGTGGATTAAAAAGATAGACTCAAGGATGCAAACATGTCTCTGTTGCATATTTGTGGTTGTTGGTGGATATGTGGCAGCACTAGAACAAAAAAGGTATTGATGAATGTCGTACTTGAAAAATTTAAAGCGTGTGAATTTCACATTAACCTTTAGGATCAATTTGCTCCACCAATTCTAGTATATTGGATGCAATTAAGACTAATAGTCAATTCCCATCAAGATACTTTAAATTCCTTAATATGAATTGCACAAACACACTAAGCGTATCTTTTGATAATACGTTACAAAAAATGTTTCCTACATTTCACTCATGCATTAATAAAGTAAAGAATTATTTGAGAATAATTGAAATGGTGGAAAACGGGTGCGTATATTTCTATTTTCATGTGTTTTCTATTTCTCAAGTGTCTCTATTTATGGAGAAGTTAATGCCACTTGATAAAGAAGAAAATCTTTTGCAATATAAATTCTGCACCCGTTAAAGAACGAATATAATGTTATAAAGTTCATAACTCTTCACAATCGATGCAATGGCTCAGTTGGTAATGCTTTGCGCCTATAATCTAACAGTTGCATATTCGACCTTTGACATTGCTTCATTTTGAATTTATTTTATTACCATGGGTAAAATAAACATTCAAAAATTGGCAAAAGGGAGTATTCAAACCGTGGACATTTAGGTTGAAGGACACAACTTCTAACCATATATTCCAACATGTTTATTTTTACTTCCAACTAATAATAATTTTAATTGTCAAAAAATATTTTGAAAATCTCTAACAATCCCCCACCATTTTCAAAATATAATTAAATCTCATATTTCTGGAAATATCATGGTTTCAGATAATGGTATCTTACGATTTGAACCATTACTTAATATTTTAAATTTTTACTCATCCCTTAATAAATTGGTAGACAAGTTTTGAACCAATTTTTTACTAGGACAAGAGTGCATAATTCACACATGAAATCTCGACACTATCCAAAGAATTATAAAAATTGACACACTTAACATGGCCTTGTGTCACGTATCCTTTTCACGAAGAATTTAAGAGTAAATCCCTCTAACTCTATGATATAGCCCCACTTCATTCTCATTTAGGTAGACTATATCGGAAATGCACCCATAATTATGCATTCTAGCAAATATATGATATATGTCTATTAAGAGGAAAACTTTATTCTACCACATTTATTCTTAGGTCCAAGTTCTTTTAAGACTTGGGATGTATCTTTTGTCAAGTACTTCAATCACTCTAATAATGTATTAGAACAAGATTTTGTTTTGCATTCAATCTTTAAGTTTTGATGATAACAACACAAATATTTTTTGTGTAATAATTTTGTACTATAATAGTTTCTTAAGTGTGCAGATTTACTATTTTGGTTGATTAAGGATTATTGTCTAGAAAATCATCAAAATCAACGTCAACACACATTAGAAGAACTATTAATCAAATTTCTAAAGTGACATCAGCAGTTTTGAAGAATGTTGAATGCTCATCAGAAAAGGTTATTTGAAAGTGTTTCTAAAGATAAGCTTCTATCATATCTGAAATCAAGATTTCAAGACTCAAATAAACTTTTGCTTCCAACTCGTAAATCAAAATGCATCATTCAGATAAGCTGCTGCTTCAACTCTGAAGACTTCATTCTGACTTTGAAGACTCAACTCTCTTGGGACGTCTACGTTACCTCATCTCTTCCATGCTTTCTCTACTTGCACTAGAAGCAATATGGTACAATAGTACATCATCTTTTCCACTACTGCAAGGACGTATTATACGAATCTGGCGTTGGTGTATTTCAATTTCAAAGAAAACTCATACACCAACTCAAATATGAAAAAAGAAGAAACACAACAAAATCATAGCTCCACATAGGGATAGATACATACCTTGACAGAGACCACAATCAGAAATGGATGCATCAGAGAGGGAAATCCGCGATGGTCGGCAAGGAGGTGGTCATGAGATTTCCCAGCGCAATGGGCTACTACAATGGGTTTGTGGTGGATCTTGCTTGTCGGTGACAATCAGTACCCTTAGCCAATCAAATACTATGATTCAACGTCATGTCATTTTTTATTTTTAAAATAAATTAAAATTTTAACACAAATTACACTAAAGATAGGGATACCCAACTTAAATTTATGGATATCAAAGAATTTATCTTATTATTTTTGGTAAGAGTCCTAAATATTTGACATACATGTAAAGAGTTAAACGGTAAAAATGATAATAATTTAATAAAATTGATTAAGAATACAAAATGACAATTAAGGGTATGAATAATCTTGTTTAATTAGTGTTAATTAGTGTTATGGGGTAATTTTGGTACTAGTAGATTTGTTAAATTTCAGTATTTATTTAAGAGTGAAGACCCATTTTGGTCCCTCACAAATATTACACGAGTCAAATTAGTCTTTCACAAAAAATTGACCCAACTTAATCCCTTACAAAATTTAACCGGATCATATTAGTCCTTCTGCTAATATTTTTCTCAAATCCATTTTTTCCTACTTCTAAACCGGTTCTTTTCATTCTTTTAAACCGTGACTGGACTGACACGTTGAATTTTTTTAATTTTTAATTTTTTAAATACTAAATTATTTTTTATTTTTAATTTCATTTTAAACAGTTATCAATGAATACTATCAAAAAAGTCAAAATTATTTCTTATAAAGTAATTTTTAAACAAGTAATTTCCATGATTTCTACTAATATTAACAAATTCTATACATAAATTTTTACCTATGAGGTCTCAAATTCAAGTCCCTTCAAATTAAATGATTTTCACTTTACAACTACTAGACAGATCAATTTCTATCGTTAATAAAGTGACTATCATTTACAACTAGAAAATTCGATTTCTATTGTTAGTAAAGTGACTATTATTTTACAACAAGACAAATCAATTTTTATTTTTAATAAAGTGACTATTATTTACAACTAGACAAATTAATTTCTATTGTTAGTAAAGTGACTATTATTTACAACTAGATAAATCAATTTCTACGGTTAGTAAAGTGACTATCCATAACAACTAGACAAATCTATTTCTATTGTTAGTAAAGTGACTATCATTTACAACTAGATAAATCAATTTCTACGGTTAGTAAAGTGACTATCCATAACAACTAGACAAATCTATTTCTATTGTTAGTAAAGTGACTATCATGTACAAATAGATAAATCAATTTCTATTGTATTAAATTGACTGTCATTTAATCTGAAGAGACTTAGGTTTGAGACCATATTGATACAAATTTTGTATTTCTTATTTTAAATTTAGAATTGTTTAAGATTAATCACATGGGTCTGAGTTCAACTCCTTATAAGAAACAATTTTAGCTTTTTTATATTATTAATTTATAATTGTTTAAAAATAAAATTAAAAATAAAAATCAATTTAATATTTAAAAAATGAAAAATAAATAAAATTCAACGTGACAGTCTAGTCACAGTTTAAAACTAGAAAAGAACCGGTTTGAAAAAAATATTAACAGAAGGACTAATATGATTCGGTTAAATTTTATAAGGATTAAATTGAGTCTATTTTATTGTGAAAGACTAATTTGACTCCTGTAATATTTGCGTGGGACTAAAATGGATCTTCATTCTATATTTAATTTTTTACAATTTTGTTCGATCAACTTCCATTGTTGAACCACCGTTGAAGGTAGAACAGAACCGCAACTAGCAACCGTAGAATCTCCAATGACATGCATTTCGAAACCATTCAATGCCACCGTTTTCCACAAACATTCATCCCCTTTCCCTCAATTTCCATCCCGCCTCCATTCTAATGCACACTCTTTTTTTCACTCAAACACATTCCGCTCCACGAAAAGCATCAATATCTCATCCCACGCCGTTCCTCCTCTCCCCCAAAACCAAATCATCGTTCGTTCCCTCCTCCTCCTCTCTCTATCTATCTCCCCCACTCTCCTCCTGCGCGCGCGTTTAGTTACATAGCTTTCTTTTTCTGTACAGATCGGATGCGGAATGACGACGGTGGATATCTTAGCTACCGTGGACGGATATCCGAAACCG
This sequence comes from Vicia villosa, assembly GCF_029867415.1. NCBI lineage: Eukaryota > Viridiplantae > Streptophyta > Magnoliopsida > Fabales > Fabaceae > Vicia > Vicia villosa. The sequence continues at coordinate 132,624,152 of NC_081185.1, forward strand.
GACGATAAGATCCGAACAACCTCCTCTAAGGTGCAAGGAGGCGGAAATGCCGGTAATGCTTTAACATGTGCGGCTCGACTCGGTTTGAAACCCAAGCTTATTTCCAAGGTTTTTCAATTTTGTTTCTGTTTATTTATTTTCTGATCTGATGAATCTGATTGGGACTGTTGAATTTTGATTGAGTTGTTTGTTTGTATATGTTTTCGACTAGGTTGCTGATGATGCTAGAGGAAAGAGCATATTGGAGGAACTTGAAGCTGATGGTGTCGATACTTCCTTTATTATTGTAAGATTCAGCTTGTGTGTTTTGTAGGCACAGTGGAAGAACCTTCTTCGTTTTCTTCTAATTAGTTATAACTTTCTGAGTTGAGAGTTTAATGTTTTCATTTTTCAGGTATCCAAGGGTGGTAGTTCTACATTTTCATATGTACTTGTAGACAGCCAAACGTAAGGATTTGTTTCTATCTTTTACTCTTTACTTCCCATGGATTAATATTAGGACGACTTTCATTAACAATATCAAGAAGCCTGTAGACCCAAGGCTTACAATGGTATAATAGGAATTTTTTTTCAGAAAATGCACTCTCGTGAACTTATGGTGAAGCTCTATTATCTTTCAGCCAGTGCCCCACTTATTTAACATAACATGTCCTCAAAATGAAATTATGCGTAAAGTCCAAGTTCTCAATCCTCGTGTATAATGTATATCAATATAAAATTTTAATTCTAGCTAAAGTGACTCTCCTGGCTATGCAGCCGTAGTCTCTCGAAGCTAATATGTATTAACAATACTGCTACATCAATTATATTTTGTAGTATTAGAGCTGATTAAAATAAAAATATATGATTAAATATATTTGAGGCAATCTACCTAGAATTTCAATAGTTTAATTGAGTCAACTAATTATAAGCTATACTCTCAGAAAAACTCGCACAAGTATTTACACCCCTGGAGATCCTCCCTTAATGCCAGATGATTTGTCTCAGTCAATGTTGTTGTCTGCATTTGATGGAGCAAGATTAGTTTATTTTGATGGAATGTCTATCGAAACTGCTCTATTTGTGGGACAAGAGGTAATCATCATCTCACTTGTGCTCACACCTCTTCCACTATGGATGGATAACTTTTTAAGGCATACATACTAGTAAGCTATAAATTACTTTTAGTTGTAGGTTGTCATTTCAAAATTACTCATGAAGACAAAAAGGTCAGGCATAAAGCTTACTTGTTGAGGCTGTGATTTGTCTCGTTGGCGAGGTTTCTTTTTGTTTCCCAGCTACGTGTATGCGAACTATAATATTATGATTGAAAGAATACCTACTACACTTAGTCTGCATGAACATGTTTCTCCAACTCTCAAGTTAACTCATACAATCTTATGTTTCTAGGCATCAAAATCGAATTAACTCGCTTACAGTATCCTTTGTGTCAACTTATGTAGACTCACAAAAACTTGTATAGACCTGTGATTTTGAGGACGATTGAATGAGAGTACACCATAATTGGTATTTTCTCCCAAATATAAACAAATATACAGGGAAGGGGAATGATGCTCCATTGAGTCCCAACCCCACCGTAGTTCCTAGAGTAAACAAAGTCATAACACCAGGAAACATGAACAAATCCATTGTTGCGAGTATGCAATGAACCCAAAAGGCCAACGAGGTGAACGAACCTAAATATGGGCTGAAACCTAGGTCTACCGAGTTGAATCCAGCCCCAATGAGGGGGAGCCCAGTCCCTTCATCTTTCATTCATTTGTAATTTTAAACTGTGATTTTTTAATTTGTCCATCGATTTTGAATATGTAAAGCTCTTTTTCTTTAGTGGGCTGTGAACCTATTTCCTGTCATGTAAATTTGTCCATCAATACTTGTCTGTTCTGGTTTAATCTTTAGAATTTGACAACCTTGTACAGGCAGCTCGCAATAATATTCCTATTTTAGTTGAGGCAGAATCGCCAAGGGAAGGGTTGGATGAGCTATTGAAGCTTGCTGATTTTGTTGTATGTTCAGCAAAGTTTCCACTGGTAATGAGGGGCTCACATGCATTTTTCCATGAATTTGGAACTATATGAAAATGTTTATCTTCTCGGATTCCACTAAGAGGGAGACAATTAATTCAATTTTCAACACTTCATGGTGTTTTCAGAATTTCAGTACTCCCAAAACAAAAAGAAGTTTCTTCAATTTTGGCAATTATCATTATAAATTTACTTTTTAACTCTTCTATCATGTCATGGTTAGCTTGAATTGGTTTTTAGGTAGGGCACACCTCCAATTGCATATATAAGGTGTCCAACTGTCCATATGCTTCTGTTCATGATTAATCTTTCTTGGTGTTCATTTGGTTGGTTCTTGTTGTGTTAGGCTTGGACACAGGCACCATCTATCCCAAGTGCATTGGTTTCCATGCTTATAAGATTGCCAAATGTCAAGTTTGTGATTGTGACTCTGGGTGAAGATGGCTGTCTAATGTTGGAGAGAAGTACAAATGGTGAACACCCGAATGACTTTTTCATTTCAAATTTTTAATTTTACTTCTCGAAAGAGTAGAATGTTCTAAATTATCATTGCTTTGAATCACACGCTTTTCTTTGAACAAATGTAACTTACAAGTTTAATGCTCTTGTGGGCAGAGGATGTCGGCATAGAAGAAAGGAATGTAGAGAGCTTCTTAGAACTCTTGTACAAAGAGAAAGATGATAGCTTGGCTATTCCAACCTGCATATCATCGGTAAACTATTGATGAACCTATAACTTGTATAACTTTTATTTTAATGTGGAGATACATTCTGTAATTCCAGATTGAGTTTAAAAATATATTTTTTGTTTGAATAAAAGAAGAAAATTTGAAGACGGAGACAATAATTTGCATAAGAGAGGGGAATTATATGGCTAATTCAAAAGAATCTTGTCAAATTCTGTCACTAGGTTTCTGTTTAGCGTGGAATTACAGACCATGAAAAGCAATCATGGATTTAAAACCACATGCTTAAATTCGAGTACGGGCGAATCTTGCAAATTACGTCTTTTGGTTCATAAGCATTATTTAAATTGTAAGGAATATCACTGCATTGGCGTGTGAAAAGTATTATTGTCCAGTTTTGTTATTGATATTTTCAATATTACACCAACTGATCAATGACAACCAAGTTTATCTCCGGGTCGGCTGTATCTGTATGTGTCACTGTAAACTGATACCAAAAATCATATCAATATAAAAGTTAAAGCAATTGAGTGAAACATCTTTTTATGATCATAATATCAAACAAGAATCTAAATTTATACTACATTTGTTAGGATTCAATTTTGTGTTTCAATTCATTTAAATTAGACAAGCTATATTCATATTGATTAAGAAATGATAACTTCGTATAGAATTTGCATTTGTATGCCTACTCAAGTTTGACGTTAAAACTGCCAACATAAGTTGAGGGACAACAACATCATAGATAAACCTAGACTAGTTCAATTCTTTGTCAAATAGATGATCATGATAAATTCTTATAAAATAGATTTTCTCCTCTTATCTTCACCCATTTATTTTCTTAGGTGGTGAGAAAGTTCAGATCAAATGGAATAGGCACAGTTTGTGGGAGATTCTTTATCGGAACAGCAGAGAAGATACCAGATTCTGAGCTTATTGATACAACAGGTGCCGGGGATGCATTTATTGGAGCAATTATGTATGGTAGGTGTAGTTACTCGAGACTTCACCTGGATATTCATTTTTGGTTTGTTTACTTGTGTCCATTTACAGTAGAGTCACAAAAAGAAACAAAAACATCTCCATGATGTGGTACACAGACTTCACCCTTTTCATCCTTATGGATGGGCTCATCCTAGTGGCAGTGGGTAGTGATGCCACCCTTGCCTGAACCCCAAAAAGAAATTTTGATTTAATCTCATTGGAAAAAAAATTATGGCGTGTTCCATTCACGATTGTTTGTCTAGGTCAAAGCTTGCATTGTTTCCATATATCTGCTAGTTTCCTGAGGTTTTAAACTGGTCCAACATTTTCATGTGAAATCTTAATCAAGTAGACATGCAACTTTATTTGTTCCAGAATCTTTGCAGTAGTATCTATTCGGCATTATTTTCTTACCTAGAGTCCCATGCTGAGTCAGTTCGCTCGTGAGTTAGCTGTTTTTTTTAGCTAGACAGTTATCAAGTGGGTGGAACTTAACAGAAGTAGAACTCTCAAAATCTCTATGGTTCAACACATTTGTTTGGCTGTTTTGCATGGTTGCAAGAAGATACTCTCCTATCAGTATCTAGTCAAAGACTAAGCTTGGAGTAGCAGAATACAAAACCAATAGCTCAAACTAAGTCCTCTAAGGATAATTGTGAAGTTATATGAATGACACACTTTCCGTCTCTGCATGTTAACATTTTTTTGGAAGTTTATTTTGGCATTTTTTATTTACAAAGTAATTGATTTTGCTCTGACTTGTTTTATTTATAGCCATTTGCTCAAACATGGTACCAGAGATAATGTTACCCTTTGCTGCACAAGTAGTAAGTTGCTCAAGACAATTTATTCATATTATTTCCAACAGAAGTAAGAAAATAGAATGTTGGAGATTTTTTTACTCATTTCATTGTGATAACTGCAGGCAGCTGCCAAGTGTAGAGCTTTGGGAGCTCGAACCGGTCTTCCTCACCGAACAGATCCATGCTTAACATCCTTTTTATGCTGAGAAGGAAGTTCTGTTGTAGTGCTCATGTTTACTTCGTGGTTCTTTATTCATGTCTTAAAAAATGTCCTATAGTTTGTGCAGAATGTGAGTACATGATTTTAATTTTAATTTATCACAGGTAATAAACTTGTCTTAAAGTGTGTGTACTTTTCTTTTGATTAAGACAAAAAAAAATACACTTAATCTTTTCTTATAATAGGGATAACAGATAGTGTTTTACATGCCAAAAAAAACATATTTAACTTTATTTATTGTTATATTTTAATTAAATGTACACCAAAGAATCATAGTGGGAGGAGCAGATACAAAAGGGTCTTTGGGAATGGACTGCATGTAGTCGAACTGACGCATGACGTGCTCAGATAGATAAGGAGCTGTCAAACGTAACCTGCAAGCCAACCATCCTGAGTTTAAGACAATATCATCAAAGGAAATCGTCTCACGGTGATCGGTGTAATAGTGGAAGTGTATATTCTCAAATACCAAGCTGTCAATATACACTCTGAACGACTCTGATGCATGTGATGTCTTAGGTGCCGCCTGGGACTGTGATGTCTGAGGTGTCGCCTGGGCGTGTGATGCATCAGGTGCCGCCTGGGACTGGGACGCCTCAGGTGCTGCTAGTGTCGCCTGGGCCTGTGATGCCTCAGGTGCCTTAGGTGTTGCTTGGGCCTTTGATGCCTCTCCTGCCTCAAGTATCTGAATAGGTGAACTCACGCGTCTACGTGAAAATGGAGGCGATGAGGCATGAGCAAGGGGTCGAAGAAGAAGGCGGAGAGACAAGAGTCCTGGAAATTGACGCCGCCTCCGCATCGACCTGTTTAGAGGTAGATTGAGTCTGGGAAGGTTGACTCTTTTCCCTCTAAACGGATGCATGTTGCGTAACCCGGTTATGTCTTAATATGGATAGTCTTTCAACCATAATTCATGTAAATATACAAGACAGGTGTTACACCATGAGTTCATTACAACAACAAAAAATCGCAAATCGACTGTTTACGAAGATGTATCTCTGATTTCTGAATAAACGTTGAAAAAAGTGTAAATATAGAGAATAAGACGAGCATGCAAATAAATGAGTCTTGGCGTGGAAAAAGAAAATGAGGTGAAGAAAGGTGGAGAAAAAATAATGTGAGTTAAAAAAAACGGGTTTGTTATAGAGAGTAATTCTCTTATTGCATTGAGGGAAAACAAGTGTCTTGTTCCACTTGAGATGTGATTTGAAACAATATAGAGAGTAGTTCTTTTATTGCACTGAGGGAAAACAAGTGTCTTGTTCCACTTGAGATGTGATTTGAAACAATATGTAGTAGAATGTGAAACATTAATAGCAAATATGCAAATTTACAAAGACAGTGTTAACCCCATTTTTTGATAAGTAAAAATTTTAGTTTGAGGGTAATATTGGCTTTGTGCTAATATAAAATTTGAGTTAATTATTGAATAATACATTTATAGGTTTTTTCTGGTAAAAATCAAACATCTTTTATGCACAATTGCAAAAATTAATCTATCGAGTTAAGAATAATCATAATGGGTGGTAGAACCCTATTAACTTTAACACAAAATGATTCAATATTTTTAGGCAAAATATTTATTTTGGTCCCTTAACTATACCCTCTGATTCACTTTTGTCCCATTTTTTTCGTGTCTCTTTGATACTTTAATTTTCTAAAAGCAACAACGTTAGTCCTTCCGTTAGTGAATCGTTAGTCAAAGTCCAAAAACACGTTTCAGGTGGCAGTTGACTTGATGAGGTGGATAAGTGGAGTCCATATGGCAAAGGAAATGAACGGTTGATACTATGTTAGGCAAAATGACGTGAACAAAAGCTCATTTTGTGAATTCTTCTACACTAACACATTAGATAAAACAGACGTGAAGCGACAAAGGCAGTTTCGAAGGAAGATGGTGAATGCGATTGTAGGGACGACTGGAGGCAAAGTTTCGATTCCAGGTAAGTAAAACCTACATGTTTTCGTAATTGAATTATGGCTTTCTACATATTGTTGGTAGATTTTGGGTTTTCTGCAGATTTAGGGTTTGGTAGATTTAGGGCTTTCTGCAGATTTAGGGTTTTGGTAGATTTAGGATTTTGAATGTTTGTTTTGGTCTTGTGTTAGGTGATGATTACTACTTGAATAGTGGTAATGGATGAATTTCTGAAGCTCACAATTCACCACAGTGGTGCATCCGTTGATCCTGAACTTAGTTTGTATGAAGGAGGCTTGGTAGCTCAATTGACCATAGATGTTGATAAGTGGTATTATTTTGAGTTAGTTGATACTTTGAAAGAGTTAGGTTATTGGGACAATGTTGAGAGAATTTATTACAAGAACCCACAATTTGGGATGAATGCCTTAGTTGATGACAAAGGAGCTATAGAAATTGCATACCTTTATACAGTGTGCACCAAAGGATTGATATCTACATTGTACACAATTTGTCTCAACCTAATTATTTTGTTGGTCCCGTGGTTAATGTAGATGAGGCGCCTGGCAATATTGTAGATGAGGTGGAAGAGTTGGTTAACAAGTTGCATGATGACCTTGTGAAGAAGTTGAATAGAGCTAATGTTGGGGATGAAGGTTCCAGTGCTGCACTGAATGATGAGAATCTTGTTCTGCAAGAAGGTGATCTTGGATTGAATGATGGTATTGTTGGGGTGGAAGAAGCTGGCAATGTTGAATTGAATGATAATATTGTTGGGCATGGAGGTGACAATGCTAGTGTAGAAGCAAACAATGTTGAAGTGGAAGCAAACAATATTGAAATGGAATCAACAAATATTGGAGTGGAATCAATAAATGTTGGAGTGGAATCAACAACTGTTGGAGTAGAAGCAGACAATATTGGTGAGGTGCATAATGAATACAATTCTCATGATAATGAGGAAGAGAGCTACCAGTATGATAGTGCTTTTGAAGTAACATTTGAAGATGAATCTGATAGGTATGATGAGATGGATGAAAATGAGCTAGTTGATCTCCTTTTTTGTGAAAGTGATGGAAATGCTAAGCGGAAAGGAGAGAATGGAGAAGATACAGAAGAATACAAGGGGAGTGATAATGACAGTGATGATCTTTAAAGTGGTTGTGACAGTGATGACAGTAATGGAGTTAAGAGGAAGAAGTATCCAATTTTCAAAGCACCCAAAGATATGACCAACTACAAATGGGAGGTAGGCATGTATTTTACCTCAAAGAATAACATTAAGGATGCAATAGCCATGTTGTTCACAATGGTAGAGACCTAAAGTTCAGAAAAAATTGCAAGAGAAAGGTGAGAGTGAGATGTAAGGATGGTTGTGAGTGGGAGGTGTATTTTTCCAAGTTAAAAGATGAGAAATCTTGGGAAGTAAGAAAGGTAATTGACAAATATAACTATATTAGGGAGTATAATGTTAAGATGCTAAGATATTTGACTATTGTTATGAACTATTAAGAGCTAATCCAGGGTCAATAGTTAAGATGAATGTTGAACCTGTTCCAGATGGTATTGAGGACCAAAGACCATTTTTATAAAGGTTTATATATGCTATGCAACATACAAATAAAGCTTTAAATTGTGTAAACATGTCATAGGTCTGGATGGTTATTTTTTAAAGGGGCTTTGTGGAGGTTAAATTTTGGCAACTATTGGAGTAGATCCTAGCGATTAGATGTTTCTGATATCATATGCAATTATGGAAGGTGAAAATAGGGACAATTGAACCTGGTTTCTAGAACTATTGATTGATGACCTAGGAGGTGTAACTGAATGTCTCACATATACTTTCATTTCAGACCAACAAAAGGTAAATTAACTTGATATACAAACTTTTATCATTACATTGTTATATGTTGGTATATAAACTTGTTTCTCAATGTTGAACAAATATTTTATGTTAGGCATTTATACAACAATTTCAAGAAGAGGTGTCTTGGAAAGATGTTTAAGGAAATTATTTGGAAGGCTGCAAAGTCTACATACTCACAAGCTTGGGAAAGAGAGATGAAGGGTATGAGATTAATCAGTGAAGAGGCATTTCTTCGTATGATGAAGACACCACCAATATTCTGAAGTAGATCATATTTGGGGACAACCAACAAGTGTGATGTTTTGCTTAATAACATGTCAGAGATTTTTAATTATGTTATTCTTGACTCAAGAGCTAAACCACTAGTAACAATGCTTGAGGAGATTATAACTTACATCATGGAGAGATGGAAAAAAAATAGGATGAGGTTCCAAGATGTATCTGGAAATGATATATTGCCCAAACATTAGGAAGAAGCTTGATAAAACAAGTTCTTTTACAACTTATGGCTTGTCAGGTATGAAACACATTTTGTGAATAGATATTTTGGTTGTTATTATTACTTATACTTATTGCATTGGTTGTTATTGTAGAATGTCAGATGAGCACGTGCTTGAAGTAAGGCATGTAGAAAACCCAGGTGAAACATTCATTGTGAACTTGAAGGATTACTAGTGCTCTTGTAGAAGATGGGATCTCACAGGACTTCCATGTGTCCATGCATGTCAACTATGAAAAGCAGGAATTTTAAAGTTGATGACTATATTCTAGAATATTATAGGACATCTAGGTACAAGGCAGTCTACAAGCATGTGCTTTACCTTATTAATGGATCCAATTTGTGGGAAAAGACTCCATATCCATATGTGCAACCATCTGAGTATAGGAAGATGCTTGATAGGCCAAAGAAAAGGAGAAACCTTGAGCAAGGTTAGATTGATGGGACTCATAAAAAATTGAGAAGATCGGGTTTTATAGTCAAATGCTCTAGGTGCTAAAAAATAGGACATAACAAAAGACTTGCAAGGTCAGACCAACTGAAGCAACCCATACCACTACTAGACAGGCTTCACCAATACAAGCTGCTACATATCAGGCCAATGCTACACAGTCTTCAAAAACACAAGCTGCTGCATCTCAGGAAAATGTTGCAAATGCCAAAGCTACACTGGCTGCTGCAAAACAAGGTGCTGCAACACAGGGATACATGAATGCAAATTAGTCTTCTCAAGGAAAGGCAACATCAGGGCAAGGCAAAACTGACAATGCAAAAGGAACTGACAAGAAAAAAAACTTGATATAAGAAGGCCATTTTCTCCACCAAGACTAACAACAAGATCCTCTGCATCCAAGAATATGGTTGGTCCTACCACCAAAAGGTTTTTATGTCTGTGTAACATGTCAGTGCACTTTGGAATCTTTATGGAAATATGCCTATATCTTGCAACAATATCAATTAATGTCATTTTGTCTTGCAACAATATCTACTTATGTCTTAATGTCATTTTGTAATAAGCCAACAATTTTCTGTTAATGTTTAGGAAATTTGTTATGTGTTTAAGTGATTTCAATATATTGTGTCATTATGGATGTGAAATTTCTATCCCATATGCCGAAATATTAGGAATAACAATCAACTGATAAACTGTGTCAAACAACATTAATAATATTCAACTGATAATTGTGACCAAATACACATGATATTACACATTTTTGTGACAGTGTTACAAAAACACATAGACATTATACATAATAGCTGATACATACTCCTAAAAAAGTTTAAAACACATACACCTAAAATTATAATACACATCAAGTTCACAATTTTTTTCCACTTCAATATCTTGTTCAGTTGAATTTGTATTTCCATCATCGAATTCTCTAGTTCTTCATTTCTAATCCGCAATTTCTCATACAATTTTTTGGTTTCACCAAATTCTCTTGATATGCATTTCAACCTATTCATTAAGACCTGATTTATGTCTTCTGTCATTTCCTCATTAAACCAACAGAAAAATCCACATCCTCTTTTCAAGGATCCCTGCAAATTTCAAATTTAAATCAAAACGTGTTTACCATATGTTAACATACCCAAACACAAATCAGGGCTTACCTTCTAATTGTGACAACCCCAAAATTTCTTTCCAAAATTCTTCTCAGTAGTTGCCATACGAAGCACAACTTTATCTCCACAATGGCAATTTGGTACAATTAGGGAGCTAGTGTATACACATGACTCATAACTTTCAGAATTTTTCTACTTCAAATGCGAAGAACAATGGCCAACCTTCACCAATCAATGACCAAAATGAGATGAACAACAAAATAACGATGATGGCGAAGAGAACCATGATGGTGGAGATGTTGAACAAACAAAGTGAAAGAGGAAGAAGAACTTACCCTAATTTGGCCTCAGCTGGAAACGACGAGGAAGATAAAAAATAACACATGGGAACACATGAAATATAAAGAACATGAAGAAAACTTGCCAACTCACCTGCCACGTAGCTAAAATAGACGGACATTTGAGGCTAACTGACGGAAGGGACATGTTTGCATCTTTTATAAAATTAAAGGACCAAAGTGACACGAAAGAAAGATAAGGGACCAAAGTGAACCGTAAAGTATAGTTAAGAGACCAAAATAGGTATTTTGCCATATTTTTATTACTAACATAACATTACTTCCAATATTATTATATTCATTTCGAATATGAAATCTAAAATATATTAAAAATAATAATTACACTAACAAATATAGTAATTCATTAAAGTTTCCAAATTATTAAAAAAATTAAATTAAAATATTTAAATGACAACTTCTGATCCACAGATTTTTGGTTTCACAAAATTCTCTTGATATGTATGCATTCCAACTTATTCATGAAGACTTGATTTCTGTCTTATGCCATTTCCTCATTAAACCAACAGAAAAACCCACATCGTCTTTCCAAGGATCCCTGCAAATTTAAAATTTAAATCAAAACGTGTTTACTATATGTTAACATACCCAAATAGAAATCAAGACTTACCTTGTAATTGTGGCAACCTCAAAATTTCTTTCCAAATTTTTCTCAGTAGTTGCCATACAAAGAAAAACTTTATCTCCACAAATGGAAATCTGGTACAATTGGGGAGCTAGTGTATACACATGACTCACAACTTTCAGAATTTTTATGCTTCATATGTGAAGAACAATGACTAACCTTCATCAATCAATGACCAAAACAAGATGAATAACAAGAGAATGATGATGGTGAAGATGTTAAACAAACGAAGAGAAAGAGGAGAAGAACTTGCCCTAATTTGACCTCAGCTGAAAATGACGAGAAAAATGAAGAATAACGCAAAGGAACTCAAGAAATATAAAGAACATGAATAAAACTTGCGAACTCATTTGCCACGTGTGTATATATATATATATATATATATATATATATATATATATATATATATATATATATATATATATATATATATATATATATATATATATATATATATATATATATAATATAAAGCTCAACCTAAAATGATTAATTTTTTAATATTAATGACCTACCATTAATTTCATTCCTTTTTATAAAATCTATTAAAAATAAAATACAAAAAATTGGGTAGTCAACCTCCAACCAATTACATGATTCCATCTCATTTAACACATTTAATCATTTATTAAAATACTATAAATATATTTGTTGTTTTCAAAACATTTTACAAAGGAGGTAATCTTACCCAACTTTTTGAGTTGGGTAGATAAGAATTCACCCTAAATATAATAATGATAATAGTTGACTCACAAATAAAATAATATTATTTATATTAAAATATTAATTAAAAAAATTAGAGTGCAGAGACATCTTATGACGTCACTGTTTAAAATATTAATTTTTTGTTTTTGTTATTGACCAATACATATTCTCATAAATATTTATAAATATAGGAAAATATTAAAACATAAATTTAAATTCATAATTTCAACAAAACTAAAACATTTAAATTGTAAACATTACATTAAATTAAAATAATAATACTTTATATGTGTAGATTCTTAATTCAAATTCTTGTCACCCTAGTTTTTTTTATATGTATATTTATTCAAGAAAAAAATCTTACTTAAAATATTTAGTCAAATTAATTGTATTTCTCATTTAAAAATATATTAAAATATTTTAGTAAATAATAATTTATTAAATTGTAAAATTATTTTAAATTTTTTGTGCATATATATTTTTTTTCCTTTTATTAATACATTAAATTAGTTTTAAACGTTAGAAAAGTTTAAACAAAACCTTTTTTAAGAGAAAGATGAAGTATTAATTATAGAAGATTTTGAGTTAAGTGGGTACCATTACCATATATGATGTGATCATGGACACAGTTTAGCGCCTCAAATTTTTTGATTTTTTTTAAATTTAATGTTTAATTTCCAACAATATCATGTCTGATTGTGACATTTGTCATGAAAAGGGCATTTACGGAAATCTACTGCTTAAACAAACGAACCGTTTCATATTGCTTTATACCTATAATAATATTTTTCATTTAATTTTTTTATTTGTTTAATTTAATTATCAATGAAATTATGTGTGTGAGTGTGAGTTTGAGTGTCACGTGAGTTTCATCTAGAATAAATGAATAATTATTTTTTACTTTAAATTCAAAGGCCAAAATCGGTATAAAAAAAAAAGGAAATGAAAATATATTAGTACCACATTGCACCAATAGAAGGAACGCTATAAACTCTCAGAAACGAAAATTACGCCATTGCAGCACCAAACTTTGCTGTTACAGTTGCAGTATGCTTCAAAAGTTTGATTTTTGTTAAAGGGCTTTTCATTTTAAGCTTCTCATTATTCTATCCACATTATCATTATTCACTTCATAACCATTTTTTATTCCGTGTGCACCGTTTTCTGCATTTGAAAGTTGTTGTAAACCGCGTTAAATTTGAGCTTTGAAGTGGCGGAGTTGTCATTGGAGGTGGATCCAATTGCAAGCTGAGTTTTTCGTCAGATCTTTTTTGGAATATGGTAATTGCTTCTTGTTCATTTGGGTTTTTCTTGTGGTAGTTGTTTAGTCAATTTCTAGTCTGTTGGAATTGAATTTTTCTAGGATAATGGGGGTGTGGTTTTTTCTTGTATTGATTATAATGAGGTTGCGGTGTTCGTTATGTTGATGCAAATGGAGTTGTTGATGCTGTTTTCCTTGTGTTACTGAATTCATCTGCCAATGTAATACAATAGATAACAGATTAGGGTCTCTGTCTTTTGTCTTAGAACTGATTAATGTTACAATTAGTAGTGGTTGTTTTTATTTTCTATGAATGTTGTTCTTTCTTATTGCTAGCTGACAATGTAGGAATCTAATTTTTTATTTTTTTGATTTGTAATGGAACCGATCATAACCACTAGACACTCATACACACGATCCCGAGGGTATGTTTGGATTGGTGGAATGCCATGGAATGGAGTGAAATAGAGTAGTATATAAGTAGATTCCATTGTTTGAATTTGTAAATAATGGATGGAGCGGAATGGAACATGATGAAATCCATTCCATACTATTCCATTCATTTCTTCATTTTTCATTCCCTAATTTGGGATGTATGCAATAGAATGAACTAATTTGCTCTATTCCGTTCCGTCAAATTATGTAAAATACACAAACAATGGAATGAAATATCTGTTCCATTCCGCTCCGTTCTCGTTCACCATAACCTAGCAATATCGGCTTTTTTCCAGCTGAGCTGTGATTTGCGGGCAAGAATCCACTTCTATAGTGTTAGTGATTTTCATTTTAACTATAGTTTATATTGATATGAAGTTATTTCACTATGAATTTTGTGAATGATTTCATCTGTCTTATAAATCTTCTGTTTTGAATTGGTTATTCAAATCTATTAGTTTGTTTTTGAAATCTGACCATGATGGATTGACATTGCTGATTATTACTAAATAAATATACTGCCATTATGTTGTTGATTGATTTAATTTTTTTTCATTGGCTTAAGTGTAGATAGCTTCTTTTTCTATGTTCTTTAATTTCGTCCAAAGTTGACCTTTCCATTTTTCGGTATTTTTGTGAGCTTTACCCTAGTTGCTTGATTGTGCATAAATTTTGGATTGTAGGCTGCTGCGTCTGCCAATCTTATAGTTGGGACCCATGTTTGGTTGGAGGATTCTGATATAGCTTGGATAGATGGCGAGGTCTTGGAGATTAATGGAGAACAAATCAAAGTCCTTTGCACTTCCGGGAAGACGGTGAGTGCATTTTGTAATATTTGCTCAAAGTTAATCTTGGCCTTCACTGATGCATTTCTCTGTTTTTTGAATTACTGGTTTTACATGACTGTTTTGATTTCTTTGAATCTTTGAAGGATAGCATAATATGTACTTATGCACTTTCTTTTAACTCAGAATTTTGAACTTTCTGATGCTTTAGAATTTGTTTATTTTGTCCCCATCATATGTCTGATTTGCAATATGCAGGTTGTTGTTAAAGCCTCCAGTATTTATCATAAAGATACCGAAGTTCCACCGTGTGGGGTGGATGATATGACCAAACTCGCGTACCTGCATGAGCCCGGAGTCCTAAGTAATCTGAGATCAAGATACGAAATCAATGAAATTTATGTACGCATTTTGCTTCCCAATGCTCCTTAGACGGTGTCTTTTGTGTGATTTTTCATGTTTTCATTCATTCTGTATTAACTTGTGCAATTACATCGGTTTGCTTTCAGACTTACACTGGGAATATATTGATTGCTGTGAACCCGTTCATAAAGCTTCCTCATTTATATGATAGCCATATGATGGCGCAATACAGAGGAGCAGCATTTGGTGAGTTAAGTCCACATCCCTTTGCTGTTGCCGATGCAGCATATAGGTAATTTTCATATATGTCCTTTAATTAGAGCATACTGTTAGTTTATAAAGTCTGACTATATAAATTATATGTGTATTTAGGCTCATGATAAATGATGGAATCAGCCAGTCAATATTGGTGAGTGGTGAAAGTGGCGCTGGTAAAACAGAAAGTACTAAGTTACTCATGAGATATCTTGCTTACATGGGAGGGAGAGCGGCTGTTGCTGAAGGTAGAACTGTCGAGCAAAAAGTCCTCGAGGTGAGAGAATTATATCTTTACAAATTTTGTTTGACAAGCGGATTTCATTAACATAACCTATTTATTTTGTTAAATTTCAATCATTGCTTACAATATTAACTAACTAAAGTAGACCTTTTTTTCACACTTTCTTCCTTGATTTACAGTCAAATCCCGTCCTAGAAGCTTTTGGCAATGCAAAGACTGTGAGGAACAATAATTCAAGGTGAAAAATCATAAGTGTTCTGGTTGTGACTATAGTGCAACTGTTTATGTCATACCATCTTATGTGCTTTAATTTTTTCTCACTTATGACTTCTGCAGTCGGTTTGGTAAGTTCGTGGAGATTCAATTTGATAAAAAAGGAAGAATATCAGGCGCTGCTATCAGAACTTATCTTCTGGAAAAATCACGTGTTTGCCAAGTGTCAGATCCTGAGAGGAATTACCATTGCTTCTACATGCTCTGTACTGCACCTCCAGAGGTAACAAGATTCTTTTGTTTTTTATATTGATTTGTTTTTAGGCTGGGAATTTGGTTCATAAAATTAAAATGCAGTTAGTTAACGGTAGAAAAACTGTCTACAAATGAACCTGTAGAATGTTTGGAAGTTCTTTATTGGTAAGTTCATGCTTGGCATTTTGGGATTTTGCATTTTAATTTTACGGACCTTTTTTTGTGTTTTTTTTTTCAGGATGTTAAGAAGTACAAATTAGGGCATCCAAGAACGTTTCATTATCTGAATCAATCAAATTGCTATGAATTAACCGGGGTTGATGAATCTAAAGAATATAGCGCTCTAAGAAATGCAATGGATGTTGTTGGAATAGGTTCTGAGGAACAGGTATTTATTTGGAGTTTCTCTAGTTTCATGTTTATTTTTTTCAAGCATGATCTATAACTCTATTATTTGTTTTTTTTATTTCTTCCATGTCTCTCCAGGATGCAATATTTCAAGTTGTTGCTGCAATTTTGCATCTTGGGAATATTGAATTTGTGAAAGGGGAGGAGATAGATTCATCTATGCCCAAAGATGATAAATCCCGGTTCCACCTACAGACTGCAGCTGAGCTTTTTATGTGAGCAAACATTGAACATTTGCACCATTTTAAAATTTACATTTTATATCGTTTCCACCTTGACTAAAAAACTTTATTCAGGTGTGATGCAAAGGCACTTGAAGATTCTCTTTGCAAACGTGTACTTGTTACTCGTGATGAAACAGTTACAAGATGGCTGGATCCAGAAGCTGCTGCACAAAGTCGAGATGCGTTGGCTAAGATTGTATACACAAGATTGTTTGACTGGTAAGTCTGTGAACAGATTGGTCAGATATGCTTTTTTGAACCTTGGTTAGAGGTACTTACAAATTTGGTCAGTTCGTTCCCAAGTATTGGTATCATATGGTAAATTTTCCATCATTCTTTTGCAGGTTGGTTGCTACAATAAATAATTCCATCGGCCAAGATCCCGAGTCAAAATCCATAATTGGTGTGCTGGATATTTATGGTTTTGAGAGTTTCAAGACTAACAGGTGTGTAACTAGTACACCTTTTATTGTGTAATTAGCACGGAACAGTTTCTTCAAATCAACAGTTGCTCCAATAAACTTGCGTATTGTTAAAAACCGCTTTGCCAGTTTGGTTTCCTATTAATCTACATTATTATGAAATGATATTCTTTTCCCTGACTTTGTATATTAACCCCTGTCTGTCACATGTACTCTGCAGTTTTGAGCAATTTTGTATTAATTTGACCAATGAAAAGCTTCAGCAGCATTTTAATCAGGTTTCTTTTTTATGGAAGATACATATTTTCCGCTTATAATTGATTGTGTATTTGAATCAGACAATGACATCACCTTTTTGTTACTCCACATGCTATTTTTGCCCTCAAATATTTTGTTCTACAGCATGTTTTCAAAATGGAGCAAGAAGAATACAAAAAAGAAGAAATTGATTGGAGTTACATTGAATTTGTGGATAATCAAGATATTCTGGATCTGATTGAAAAGGTTTTTGTTTCTAACTCTGCAATGCTTAAGCTGATTGGTCTTTATCTCTCGTTGCATGATTTTTATTTAAGATATTCATTCCTTCTAAGGAGAAATCCTTGCTTACAATGGACTCCCATGGAAAGTTAACTTCAGGGCTTATTTGTTTGAGAAAACATTTTTACTTTAACTACCCCTTTGTTTTAACTTCTGGGCTTATTTGAGAAAACATTATTACTCATTAATGAATATATTATTTATCAGTTGGAATACTTTTAACTTTTGAATTGCCTTGCATTCATTTCAGAAACCTGGCGGCATTATTTCGCTTTTGGACGAAGCTTGGTACACATTTATACTGAGCCCATATTTATTCGTTTTAACAATTTCTATGGATGCTAAGTAAATTAGTTATATGCGTGTTATCCAGCATGTTTCCTAGATCAACGCATGAAACTTTTTCCCAAAAGTTGTATCAGACCTTCAAAGACCATAAAAGGTTTAGCAAGCCCAAATTATCACCTAGTGACTTCACAATATGCCATTATGCTGGTGATGTAAGTTGGTAAAATTATAAATTTAGTTCAGAAATATAATAAACAGGATTCATAATATGACATAATGCATGTCAAGATTGCTTGGTGTGATATGTGTATTCTTTTTTGTAGGTCACTTATCAAACCGAGTTTTTCCTTGACAAGAACAAAGATTATGTTGTTGCGGAACACCAGGCACTTCTTAATGCTTCCAAATGCTCCTTTGTGTCGGGCTTGTTTCCCCCTTCACCTGTGGAAACTTCTAAACAATCTAAGTTCTCTTCAATAGGTTCCGGATTTAAGGTGTTTTTATTTATATAAAAATACAACTAATATATCTTTCTTGCTTAATCTTTGGGATTGTTAAAACTCTTCATATATCTTGCACTGCAGCTTCAATTGCAATCTTTACTTGAAACTCTAAGTTCCAGCGAGCCACACTACATTCGATGTGTGAAACCTAATAATCTTCTTAAACCGGCAATTTTTGAGAATAAAAATGTTTTGCAGCAACTGCGCTGTGGGGTAAGACTGCAACAGTTTGTATCCTGTTTTTTTACCATAAACTTCATGTCGTAGTTGAAAGTCAACTAAAGATTATGTAAGTTTATGCTGATTAGTTTATCTGGTTGTAGGGAGTTATGGAAGCAATTAGGATTAGCTGTGCTGGATATCCCACTAGAAAAACTTTCGATGAATTTGTTGATCGATTTGGCCTTCTAGCTTCCGAAGCATTGGACAGAAGGTATGTTGTTCACCCTCCTTATCAGGAATGTTGATTGTTAGTCTGAAAATGTTTACTTATTACATATCATAATTATGCTAGTTCTGACGAGACCACTGCTTGCAAGAGGATTCTCAAGAAAGTTGGACTTGAGGGTTATCAGGTGACTATTACCATTGCATTCAGTGATTTCAGATTGGCCACACAAGTTTATGTTATCCTTTTCTGACTAATTTTACTGGTTATTGGCATAGATTGGTAAAACAAAGGTGTTTCTTCGAGCTGGTCAAATGGCAGAACTAGATACCCGTAGAAGTGAGATCTTGGGAAAGTCAGCAAGTATTATTCAGAGGAAAGTCCGCTCCTATTTGGCACATCAAAGTTTCATTTCACTTCGTTTGTCAGCCGTGCAGATTCAAGCTGCATGCAGAGGTATCTGCTCTTTGCTTCTTGAGATATTAGCTCACAGTAATAACTTAGAATTTTGAAGTCCAACCAATGGCTTGCTTTATACTGATTGCAGGACAACTTGCGAGGCAAGTTTTCGAGGGAATGCGGCGGGAGGCTTCTAGTCTGCTCATTCAAAGGTCTCTCCGCATGCATATTGCTAGGAAGGCGTACAAAGAATTGTATGTCTCTGCTGTCTCTATCCAGACTGGTATGCGGGCAATGGGTGCTCGATGTGACCTACACTTTAGAAGAAGAACTGCTGCAACAGTTGTCATTCAGGTAGGGAATATTTGGAAAAGATATCATTGAAAGATGTTTTGAACATTTTTTACTACTGTTGTTGTTCATCCATTGTATGCAAAACTGTAGCGGCTGAACTTAGTTTATTTGTTTTGGTTTAAAAAGCTTTTACAAATCTGATGAATTTGTGTCTTGCAGAGCCACTACAGGAAATACTTGGCACAACTTCATTTCACAAAATTAAAGAAGGCAGCAATTGCAACACAATGTGCATGGCGAGGAAAAGTTGCCCGGCGAGAATTGCGGAAACTCAAGATGGTAATTACCTTTTTTTAATAAGTTAAACCTTTGAATTGGTCAATGAATATTAGCTTTACGTAAAATTGTTATAATTATCATATTACTGATATGACTCGAGAATCGAGATAATAGTTATACAAAATGAGTTTATAATTCTATGAACATTAAGAGTTGGCTATAAATACATTTTGAATGAAAGATTACAGTCAGAGTTGCTAGAGATGCAATTTAAATACATTTTGAATGAATTTATGGTATGTGCCTTTTTTTGTGGTAAGGAGGGGGAACCATTTAAAATTATTAGATTTTGTCACTAAATGACTTTGCGTTGACGATCGGCCTCTTTTGCTTTTCTCATTTAATGATTGAGATTTTTGCTATTTTGGTTGTAGGCTGCGAGAGAAACAGGGGCTCTCCAAGATGCCAAAACTAAGCTTGAAAAACAAGTTGAAGACCTTACATTGAAGTGGCAGCTGGAAAAACATTTAAGGGTAAATAAATGACTAAGATTTTGTTAGTACTAACTGTTAACATAAATCATTTAACTGTGGTATACTGGAAAATTTCCTATAGTATGAATTAAATACTCCAAATTTAGTAAAATATTGTAGTGGAACAACAACGATTTGTGTAACTTATAAAAAGGTTTTTTGTCTGCTTTATCTGTCAAACATGTAAGAAAGTGGTAGCATAAAATTTAGTATCCGACGTTGCAATAAGCTTCTAATATTAAATGTAGGTGGCCATTGAAGAAGCCAAAACAAAAGAAAATGAAAAATTACAGTCAGAGTTGCTAGAGATGCAATTTAAGTTCAAAGAAACGAAATCACTTCTTGAAAAGGAGCGGGAGGCTACAAAAATATTGGAGGAGAAAGTTCCTGTCATACAAGAGGTTCCAGTTGTTGACCATGCTTTGCTGGAGAAGCTAAGTAGTGAAAACGAGAAACTCAAGGTGATGTGGTTTTGGGCTTAGATAGCTGTGTTTTAATTAAAGTATTAGTATTTTGATGGTATGCTTCAGATATTTTAGCATAAGATAGGTTGTCGCATTGTATTACTAATATAATGCTTTATGGAATTTTTTACAGAACTTGGTGAGTTCACTGGAAAAGAAAATTGATGAAACTGAAAAAAGGTATGAAGAGGAAACTAAAGTTAGTGAAGAAAGGTTGAAGCAAGCTTTGGATGCAGAATCGAAAGTAATCCAGATGAAGACTGCCATGCAAAGGTATGGTCCATGATTAAGTTTTGCTAATATCAGAGAAATATTTAATTGAACATTACGCCTCTGGTTCTAACTGTAATAATCCGGTTACCCTTTTCTCGATGACCAATTTAATTTCTTAATTAATATTGATAGGCTTGAAGAGAAATTTGCAGACATGGAACTTGCAAAACATATTCTTCAAACACAACCTCTTATAAACCCGTCTGTGAAAACGACAGTGGAGAACCTCTCTACCCCTGTATCTGAGGTAATTTATAGCAGCTAAATTACGTCGGTCCTTATTCTCTGTTATTACGCCTGCAATGTTTGAAATATTGACTTTGTGATATGCAGAAGTTGGTAAATGGTCACCATGCAGCAGAAGAACAGAATGGCGTTGTAAGTACATTTTTTGCTATTAATTCTACGTCCCTTTTAACAAGCGACTGTGTCTAGTGGAATATAAAATGATTTGTCCTTACAGGATGCATTTGTTACTCCTGTGAAAGTGAAACAACTTGGCACCGAATCTGACTCAAAATTGAAGAAATCATGCAGTGAACGACGTCATGTATGTACTTAAGCTTAAGAATTTGGCTTTGTTAGTTTTCATAGAATTTTCATCAAAGGTACGATTCTCAATCTTAAAATTCGGTTTCACTGCAGGGGAGTTTCGACTCACTTGTCAACTGTGTTAGTAAAAATATTGGGTTCAACCATGGAAAGCCTATTGCTGCATATACCATTTACAAATGTCTTCTCCACTGGAAATCATTTGAAGATGAAAGATCTAGTGTATTTGATCGCCTTATCCAGATGATTGGTTCCGCAATTGAGGTGACTTTCCTACTCTATTCTTAGTTATACTTTGTGGGACATGATAACACCGGGAAAAAGCATAGGAAATAAATTATACTTAGAACAAGAGCATGCAAATATCCAATTAATTGTGACAATTTAAACTGTATTTCACCTTTTTTTTTTTTTTTTGACAAAATTGTATTTCATGTTTAAGTATGTCAAAATGTTAGACAGTGAATTATTTTGTGGCAACTAAAATGTTTGATGATGATCTATATTTATGGTGCTTTTCTTTTCTGGTATAATAAAGAAGTATTAGAGCACTTGTTTAAAGTTAATTATTCGGATTCTTCAAACATACTCTCTTTTTACCTTGCAGGATCAAGATGACAATGATCTTATGGCCTATTGGATGTCAAATTTATCTGCATTATTGTTTTTACTTGATCAAAGCCTGAATACTGGGAATTCAACAAATTCCACCCCGGTTGGAAAACCGCCTAATCCAACATCCCTCTTTGGAAGAATGACTAAGGTAATGAATATTTCTTACTATATTATATATTTTCTAATTTCCAATAAACACTTCAAAATTAAAATATTCCTCTTATTCATTTTCAATGGTAAACTGCAGAGTTTTCTTTCATCCCCTTCTTCTGCCAGCTTTACTTCCCCTTCATCAGTGGTGGTACGCAAGGTAGAGGCTAAGTACCCTGCTTTACTTTTCAAACAGCAGCTCACAGCCTATTTGGAGAAAATATATGGCATCATTCGAGATAACTTGATGCAGGAGTTAACGTCGGTTCTTGCACTATGTATCCAGGTGTGTTGAAATCTAGTTGGAAACTCATGTTGGTTTTAAACCAACCGTTTCCTCATCTGATATAGTTCTCATAGTATGTTTCCATGCACATTTTTCCCTTCTGGAGATATTTTCTAAAAACTTCAAAAGGATTGAGTCTACGTTTTGTTTTTAATCAGATTTTTTTTATTCTCTTCTTTATGCAACCCTCGTTGGTGATATACAGGCACCAAGAACATCAAAGGGAGTGTTACGCTCTGGCCGATCCATTGGTAAAGATTCCCCAATGGCTCATTGGCAGAATATTATCGCATCCCTCAACGCCCTCCTATGCACATTGAAAGAGAACTTTGTAAGGAACTTTGAGATTATTAACGTCTGAATATTATGCAATTACCTCTATGGAAAGCCTTGTCCATTTGATTTCTAAAATTACTGAAAGAAGATAAATATTCTTTTGGGTTTCAGGTGCCTCCAGTTCTTATCCGAAAGATCTTCAGTCAAACATTCTCATATATCAATGTGCAACTCTTCAATAGGTAAGTGGTTTTGATACACTTCCTTTAACATAATTTTTTTTGTTCTATTGTAATGTTTTTATTTTATAAATGTGGATAAGTTAACAATTTACCCCCCTAAAATGGTTACTAGTTTGCTAGTTCGTCCCGGTTGTTGCACATTCAGCAATGGGGAATATGTGAAAGCTGGACTAGCTGAATTAGAGCTGTGGTGTTGCCAAGCGAAGGAGGAGGTAACTTGTTTTCACATTTACTATAATATTTTTAATCTTGAGTTCACACACATGTTACTTGGTATGTTGAATTGGTGATGACATGTCATTTTAGCACTGGTGTAGACAATTTTATCAAAGCTCCAAAATAATTTCCTTAAGTTTGCAGTATGCAGGAACGTCTTGGGATGAACTCAAACACATAAGACAGGCTGTTGGGTTCTTGGTAAGTGTGTCTCGCTAGATGATATAGTATCTTTTCATTCCAATTCCTTTTAATATTATGTACCTGATTCTCATATACCCTGAGAGGCCAAGATTATGATGATTAGGTTTGTATACAACTTGGATCCAGTAAAGCTAAATGACTTGTCATTTGCTTCTACTTTAAGATCAAGTTTCTGTTTTTCTTGATGTATATTTCTTTTAAATGAAATGATCAAAATCTAACTTTTTTGTTTTAATTACTTCTACATCTCATTTTATATAACAGGTTATTCATCAAAAGTATAGGATTTCGTACGAAGAAATCGTTAATGATTTATGCCCTGTAAGTCTATACGTCTCAAACTCCACATGTGCTGTGCATGAGACTTGCATCCCTCATTTATACTCGCCATTATACTCTTAACATTTTAACTCTTGCCATCATAGTTTTTATAGTTTATATGTTTTTTCTCATATTTTGCTCGGTTTTTCTACAGATTTTGAATGTCCAGCAGCTGTGTAAAATATGTACACTTTATTGGGATGATAACTACAATACACAAAGCGTATCACCTCATGTAAGTTCGTGTCTCTATTTTTCCAGTCACGGCAAAAAGTATCCTTGAAATGACAAATGTTTGATGCATTTAAATCTTCCTTCAGGTCCTTGCTAGCATGAGGATGGACTCCAATAATCCTCATAGCGATTCTTTCTTGTTGGATGACAGTTTTAGGTGAGGCTGCTTGATAGTGCTTTACTAACACATGCTCCAAGCCTATATGAATAAACAACTTAATTAAGAGCTTATACCTTAAGTCTTTATCATATAAATGCTTATAGATAACATGTTTTTTTTTTTTTTACAGCATTCCCTTCTCAGTGGATGACCTCTCAGCATCACTGCAAGAGAAGGACTTCTCAGACATGAAACCAGCTGACGAACTTCTTGAGAATCCAGCATTCCAATTTTTAAATGAGTAACCTTACCATACTTTTTTGATTGTGCCATTTGGTGCTTGTATATAAGCCATTTTATATTTACTTTATAGATTTTTTTTCCTTTAAAAGAAAATTATAGTTCATTTTCTGGCCATATCCCTGCAATCCTGCATCATGAGCATGATGCTACCCCAGCTGTATAGTTATTTTTTCCCATTCTTTTGTTAGGCATTCATTTGTTAGCATTCAACTATAATATATATAGTAATGAAAATCAGGAATTTGAACAATAGTGTTTACTTTCTTATTTTTCGCTCCTTTTTGAAGTGATATGATTTTTTTCCGATGTAAAGATTTTTTTGGTGGATAATCTGTCTGTATTTCTATAAACGCTACTTGACTCAGATGAATTCTAGAATCCACCTCGAAATGTTAGTAAAAATTGTGAAGATTTGAAACATCTTGTGGCCAACCCATTTGAAATTCACATGGCACAAGCCCAATAAAAGGGTTTGGGACCAAGTTCTTACTATTTTGGACCACCCTATACTCTTGTCTAAATTTGAAGGCATTACAACTGTGACCTTACTATTGAGTGATTGTGGATTTGGATAAGCTTTGGTTTACAAGAAAACGAGTAAAGGAGTTTATTCCAGGTTATGATTTCTGGTCCATTCTTTGTGCCAGTGTTACTTCACCTGATTTTCTCACCAATTGTTGGTCCATTTTTTCCAAGGGCTACAAGGTCCTTACCCTAGACCTAAGCATATGTAAGCTAGGTGTGGAAATTCTCTTACCATTCACATTCTCATCATAATTTTCAATGATTTGGTATTGTTAGATTTAATTCACTTTGATACGCGTCAATGTTTAATGTCAGATGATTGGTTATATTCTCAATTTTAGCCTCAAAGCTTTTAATAAATTAGTATTTTTTTTATAATAATAATAAAATTGTCACTTTTCATCATCATAGCAATATTAATGTTTTTTTACGTACTTTTCCGTATTGAATTATATAATGTTTTGATTATTCATAATTTAAACAATTATTTTTCTTAAAAGTTATCTTTTATTAGTGGCATTAGAAAGAAAAATTTAAATAATAAAACGAAAAAGGAATAATAAATTGTAAGGAAATATATGATGGGGTTACATTGAAATTGTAAAATAATAATTTGGAATAAATTTTTTTTAAACTAATTTATCATTTGAGAAATAAAAATGCCCCAATAGTTAACATGGGCAATTGAGGTCATTTATCGACTTTTTTTTATTTTTTTTATTTTGCTATTGTCTTAGTCGAAGTACATACTTAAATTAAACATTTACTGAAAAAAGAATAGTAGTGATTCAGATTCAAATTTAGAATTTCACATAAAATACCACCACATATTATGAATGCACTTTAAAGGCCAAATTTATTTATGACTTACACGTATTAAATGTGGGAAAAAAAAATTAAGAATCTTAAATTCAAATATAGCCCAAGTGCTTGGTTACTAACTAAGTTATACCTTTGTGACTGATAAAATGCGTTTCTAGTAAATATGAAATGGTATCGAAATGAATGCATTTTAATTTTTTTTTTTTTGACACCAAACTTCAAAAATGTTCTAATGTGTATTGTATTTGTGATTTTGTTGTTTTATTCATGTCATGTTGCAGTGTTTATTTCATTCAGTTTAATAAAACTTCAATTCTAAATGCACTGTGTATTCACGAATATTCATTTTATTGTATTGACATCATCAACGTTGCATCAAGCTAGCTGCTTGATTGCTTCAATATCAGTTTCAGTTCAATTGTAACTAAAGGTCTTTATAATCGTCCCTTCATTATTACTAGTAATCACAGTAGGAAACTTCACCTCAAACCATTTTTCTTTATTCGGAAGAACTATCTACCAACTAAATAAGGTACTTTGATACCAACTTTACCCTAAAAACTCAATAACAACTCAGTGGTCTCATACATCTTTATCTCTTATCTTAAGCAAAATTTATTAAACTGTTATGAAACAACTTTCAAGTAGTTATCATGAACTAACCTCAAATCCCATAGTTTAATCTTGTTATGAAAGTCTTCACTAATAAATAATGAATGAACATACCTCACATTGTGAATAATAAACCCACGATCATCAAACATTTTAAGTCTAATCATACAAATACCACGAACCTTGCAATCCTTATTATCACTAAGGCGAACTATTCCATCTTACTCCAGCTTCAAAGTCTCAAAGTATTATATTCTTAGACACGTGTGGTAAGAGGAACCTGACTCTCAGACCTAACTATGTTCAATCTCTAAACTAGATACCACTAGTGCATCAACACTCACATAACGATTCTAATCTAAGACAGCCACAACTTGAGCAAAATGAACATTAACCTTTTTCTCTGGACAATCCTTCTTGAATTGACGATTTTTCTGACAATTATAGCATTTTACCTTTGACTTGTTAAGCCTCTTTGATTTTAACATCCTTTTACACCTACTTCCTCTTCTTAAGACACTCAAGCCTTCATCACTATCATCAATCTTCAAATCTTTCGCCTTTAAAAATTCTTTGGATTTCACCGCCGTCTAAAATAATAATATATTCCTTACCATAAAGTAGAAGATCCTTAAAATACTTCAAAGAATTTGAATAATAACCTCAAGAAAAATAGAGTCTTTCCATTAACAATAATTGAGTAAATGTGTATATGCTACAAAAGCCTACAAATATTCCAGCCCATTAGACATGAATTTGGACAATGCATATTAAATGCTGATTAGTGTGTATTAATCAAAAACTTATGCCAACTATAATCTATAATTAAGGCACCCAAAGCTATCACTATCATGAAATTCCCTGTCACAAAGAGGTGCAATCTTTTTGCTTTGCTTTGTCTTACTTGTGATATGTAATAAAGATGGTCATTTTCAATTTTTCATATGGCTCATCAAATGGTCCCTAGCCACAAACTTCCTAAATTAGATTTATATGATACATCACTGTCTATATAAGTACACACACATGTCTTAGTTGCAAAAAAAATTGTGGCTTAGGGTTAAGGAAACAAAATGAAGATAATCAACATGTTCATATTTTTCAGTATGACAGTTCTAGTGTGAAAGGAAGAATATACTCAAAATGATGGGCCTTTAATGTTCTTGATCCAGTTTTCATTAGCTGGTAATCATTTTTATTTTTAAATAACTAATTATTAGTATGAGTGATGTGATTAGGTAAATTGATTGTGAAGGGTACCGTTGGATCAAGAGGGTTTTTTTTTTAAAAACTTTTATTTTTGATGCGTTTTTTTACAGAGTTTAAAAGAGGATAATATTATTTTATGCATATAGAAAAATAATTATAAACAAAGATCAAAATGTAAATGTATTTATTTTATTTTGAAATGTCGTAGCTCAAAACCTAGACTATGTTTGAGTAAAATTCTACTGACACAAATTTCCTTATAGTCTTCGTATTTGTTCTATTTTTATTGAAATTTAAAGAAGATGAAGTTTCAAGAAAAATAAAATATTCGAAACCATACTGTTAGGAAATAATTATCACATGTTTGTTAAAAAATTATTCCAATATATTAAAGTTCCTAAGAACGAAAAAACAGAAGATATTATGTGAAAAAATAGAGAAAAGAGAGACAACTTCTCACTCGTTAAACCTCCAACCTTCAATGTGACTTTTCAATCCTCGCTTTTGATATTTTCCAATTCCTTTTCAAAAGGAAATTGCTGTTACACGTGACAATTAGTCATTATTTCCAATGCCCATTTAATTACTCATAATTTGGAAGACTAAAATAAATATGAAATTATTTAAAAAACAAAATAAAAATTATAACAATAATAATAAGATTTCTTAAAGTAGAAACTATTAAAATTGTAAGTTGTCTAGAATTGTGCCACTTGTCAAAATTGTCAATAAATTTATTTTGCTTTATTATTATGTATAATGCATGATTAGTTAAGAGAATAAAATAGAATCTTAAATTTTTTTTGACTAAAAAGATATTCATTCATTCAAATTAAAAAAATACATCGATCATTACAAATTTAAGATCGCTAAAAACTGAAAAAGGTGAAACTACAAACAATCTTGCAGCACCTACGTTAATAGCATACAACGGCAATATGAAAGTGCCTATAAATATGACAAAATAAAAGCCACCAGAATATTCATACTTTTGGATCTGCAACATTGACGCCCAAGTCTTCCTTAGATCTGCAATAATTTGAAGTAAATGTGTCAATCTGAGCCAACAAACACCGTACTAAGACGGAAAACCAACAAACACCGTACTAAGACGGGAAAACCAAAAAACACCGCACAAGACGATGAAAATTTAAAAACACACAAAAGAATAAGCAACTCTATATGGATAACCACTTATTTAAATAATTATTTATTTAAATAAAAAAAGAAAGAAAAACGATGTTGATGGGTGATTTTTAGCAAAAAAAATGACAAAAAACCACCCATACAATAGAAGAATGAAAAGAGAGAAAGAGAGAACTGAGAGGATAAATCTTAAATAGAATCTTAAGTTAAATTAAAAGACTATAGGACGGAACTAATTAAATCTAAAAATAGTTATTGATCGGACTTTACTTATTTTATTTCATTTCATGACTAAACTTGAAATTACTTATTTTATTTCATTTCATGACTGAACTTGAAATTAGGACAAAAAAAATCTTAATAAAAGTAGTTAATGCAATAGTACATCACAATATTTGTTCTTGGTACAAATTAATGATCTTTATTCATCCCAATATTATTAGTTTTTTCTCCCTCACTACACACTGAAATGGAATACTATTTGTACCTAAATATCATATACATGCTGGTCAACTTTAAAGCAAAAGATTTGTTGACAAGATTTAAAACAAGATTATTGATGATAATTAACCACCAAACTATATACCTACTGCACATGTAAGTTTCCTAATTAGTTTATAATAAACAATATTCCATTTTGCATGTAATTAAAGTTTCCTTTCCATGTGGTCTCATGTGTTTCACTAGAGAGTCCACATTTCTTCCTAGTGATATGGTATATTTTTTAAAAATATAATTGTATATATAGTCAAACAGGTTTCATAACATGTAGTTAATTAATACTAATATATCATTAATATCATAAGCATCTAATCCTTCAATCATGTTCTTTTGGTAAACGGCCGGTCATGTTCTAACCATATTCAATTTCATTCTTCCTAACTATATCTTGATACATGCATGATTATTAATTGGTACTATATAGTAAAATAATGCATCGAAGTTTCTTTTAAATTCGTTACATATCTTTGCCGTTATGGTAGTTAGTAGTTAATAGTAATGTGACTGATTATATAATATGTACTTAGTCAGATGGAACAGATCAAGTTGTTGTAGAATTTTTAATTTTTTTTTTTTGAAATTCATATGCTCTCTAATTTGTCGTTGTGTGCAACGTGAATCATAAATGAATAATTTGCATGTAATTCAAATAGATTATACGAATGCTCAATATAAATTGTTAGTTTAAACACTTATTTATGTATTTGTCAGGAAAAACAAAGATGATTCATGGTTGCTTATGTTTGACCATTGAATTATCATACCAAACATTTATGAAGAAAGATTTGAACTTATCCCCCTAAATCACTTAAGATGGAATTAATCAAGTTTTCTAATTAATTAATTTATTGATTCTTTTTGAACAAATTCATTAATTTTTAAAATAAATATAAAATAAAATCAGAGACAAAAATATGATAATTAAATAGATAAAGAAATCTAAAAAATTTCTTAGAAAAAAAATTATGCACTGACAATATAAAATAAATTTTACACTATCAATTTATCAGAAGCGTGTATCCAATTAAATTATACTTTTAATTTAAAAATACTGATATGTTATAACAGAATGTTATAATTCTGTCACTACTAGAAAAAGTTGTAATAGCCACGGAAATTTTAAAATAATGTCATTATCTGAAGAAATTGATGTGATGTATAAAGATTTAAATAACACAATGAATGAAATAAATAAAAATATTATATTATTAATAGAAAATACCAATAAAATTGCAGATTATACCTTTAATAAAATAAAAAATGGTCTTAATGAAATAAATAATATACATGAAACCCTTGATGAAATTAATAGAGATAAAGAAATTGATGAAGATATAAATATTCAAAAAATTAGGAAAATTCTTTATCAATTAGAAACCTTATTAAAACATGAAGAAAGTAATAGAAGTATAACAATAAAAGATTTAGAAGAAATATTAGTTAGAGCAAAAGAAGTAAACCAACTAAAAGTAGTTAAACAAGAACCTATAACTACATTTATGTTAATAAATCCATCATCTTCATGGAGGGGATAAAAACTAAATACATAGAAGCATTAAGAAAATCTAATGATATTGAAGAAATTAGACAGTTGATGGAACAACTACAAATAATAGAAGAAGAAAATAAACAAGTAGAAAAAATAGAAAAAATAGAAACTAAGGAAGAGAATGAAGAAGTAATATTAAATTATAATTCTTCAGAAATAGGATCTGAATTAGGATCTGAATTAGGATCTGAATCAGATATAGACGAAATATTTATGGAAAAAGGAGAAACAAGTAATTCTAAACAAAAAAGAAAACGTGAAGAGAGTTGGAATCCTCATAGTTCTTGGGAAAACTATGAAAATGAAACTATGAATAAAAAAGGTTATGCAAAGGCCAGTGGAAAATGGACAAAAGTTGCGGAAGAATTTAAACCTTATTATGAAGAAACTAAATCTAAAAAATTATTAAACTTAGACTGTGTAAGAAATCCAGAGGATATACTACAAAGGTGGTCTAATGATATGATTATGCTTATAGCAACCGATGAAAAATTTTCTAAGATAAATCTAATGGATGTCAAGAATTTAATAGCTTATAGAACAACAGGAAATGTGCTGAAATTCTTAACAAGTATTGATGATGAAACATGGAATCAATATATAGGAATGATAGAAAATAATAATCAACAATTTGCTAAACTAATAATGGAACTAATATATAAAGAATTCATAGGCTACAATACTCTTGAACATAAA
The DNA here is from genome assembly GCF_029867415.1 of Vicia villosa. Taxonomy (NCBI): domain Eukaryota; kingdom Viridiplantae; phylum Streptophyta; class Magnoliopsida; order Fabales; family Fabaceae; genus Vicia; species Vicia villosa. The sequence continues at coordinate 132,655,790 of NC_081185.1, forward strand.
ACAGAAGTAAATAAACTTTTGCGAGAAAAGGCAGAAATTCATCTAATTAATATGCAAATATGTAATATGTGTGAAATAGATAGTTTCATTTGTGAGTATAAAAAATACTATTATGAATTAGATAATGAAACTAGGGAAATATATAGAGGAGTCTTTATATCCAAGTTACCATACCCACTTAGTACAAAAATAAGAGATATATGGAAATCCCAACCAATTGAATTAGGTGATAGCTTAGGAGGAATTATTCAAATTTTATATAATGAATTAAGACGGCAATGTATAAAGAGTACAAGAGCTAAACAATTAAATAGAGGTAGGACCTCACTTTGTTGTGATATACCAGAGATAGAGCAACCAGTAAATTATGGTTGTAATCAACGAAGTAGGAAAATTTATAAAAGAAAACATAAATTAAGAAAAACTTATCCAAGAAAAAAGGCCTATAAAAATACTAGAAGAAAGTATTTTAGAAAGAGAAAACAGACACCTAAAAAATATTGTCCAAAAGGAAAAAAGAAATGCGTATGTTGGATATGCAATGTAGAAGGTCATTATGCCAATGAATGTCCAACAAAGAAAGAAAAAGATGTTAAAGAAAAATCAAAACTAATAAAGAAAGTATATAAAATATATAATTTAGAACCATTAGAAGATGAATTAAGTGATTCTGATTGTAGTGTATATGAATATATAGAGGATGAATTATCTTCAGAAGAAACAGAATCTGAATAGTACATATATCAAAATTAAAATTGAAAAAGAAAACAAAGAAACTGAAGCCTATATAGATACAGGAGCAAGTATTTGTATAGCAACCAAAGCATTATTTAGTAAATGGAAAAGATTAGAAAAACCATTAAAGATTCAAATAGCAGATGGCTCAATACACCCACTAAATTGGGTAGCTACAAGAATTACTTTAAATATTGAAAATAAATTATTCATAGTACCTACAATATATCAACAAGAAACAGGGTTAGATATAATAATAGGAAATAATTTCTTACGACTATATGCACCCTTTTGCCAATACTTAGAGTATATATCGATTAAGGCTCCATATATTAAAGGAAAACAACTGAAAGAAATTATAGATATCCCTATTATTCATTCCTCACAAACAATTTATTCAAGAAAACAATCAGAGCTCTCCAGACTAAAACGTGGTGAAATTATAGATTTAGTTTGTAGAAAAATGCGTTATGCATTAATTAATTTAGAACCAGGAAGAAAAATCCCAATACATATTGAAGAACTATTAGATAAAGTGTGTAGTGAAAACCCACTAGATCCTAAAATTAATAATAAAAACATGGAACTAGTTGAATTGAAACTAAAAGATCCAACAAAAGAAATCAAATGTAAGCCTATGATATACACAAAACAAGATAGAGATGAATTTGCTTAATAAGACCATCAAAAAGTAAACATTCAGCACCAGCGTTTTATGTTGAAAATCATAATGAGATTAAAAGAGGAAAGAGAAGGATGGTAATTAATTATAAACAAATAAATGATGCTATGGAAGGAGATGCGTATTTTCTTCCAAGAAAGGATTTAATTATTGAAAGAGTTAGAAATATGAACTGGTTTAGTACTTTTGATTGTAAATCTGGATTTTATCAAATAAGATTATCAGAAGAATCTAAAGCTTTAACAGCATTTAGTTGTCCTCAAGGTCAATATGAATGGAATGTTCTTCCAATGGGAATGAAACAATCACCAGGTATTTTCCAACGCAGGATGAATTCTATTCTTAAAGAATTCAAAGATTTTTGTCTTATTTATATTGATGATATATTAGTTTTTTCAAATAAGGATCTAGATGATCACTTTAAAAAAGTAGAATTAGTACTTAATAGGTGTTTAGAACATGGAGTAGTATTAAGTAAGAAAAAAGCTGTAGTAGCTCAAAATAAAATCAATTATTTAGGATTAGAAATTGAAAAAGGGAAAATAATAATGCGAAAACATGTATTAGAAAAACTTCAAAATTTTCCCACTAAACTAAAAGACAAAAAGGAATTACAAAGATTTCTTGGATTACTAACATATATTTCAAATGAAGGTTTTATTAAAAATCTTGCAGCTGAAAAAAAATTACTTCAACAAAAACTTAAGAAGGATGCTATTTGGTCATGGACCGAAGAAGACGAAATACTTATTACTAAATTGAAATATTTATGTCAAGATCTTCCTGAATTATATCATCCATCAGATGATGATCTAATTATTATTGAAACTGACGCATCAAATGAATGTTGGGGAGGTGTTATGAAGGCTAAGCCCCCTGGCCAAAAGAAAGAATTACTATGCAGATATATGTCTGGAACCTTTTCAGACAGTGAAATTAATTATCCTACTCATGAAAAAGAAACATTAGCATTAATTCGGATGTTAGAAAAACATCGAATTTATGTTCTTGATAAAGAATTTATTGTTAGAACTTATAAGATGGCAGATGAAACTAGCCGAATATAATTACTCAATTACTCACATTAAGGGCGAAAAGAACGTACTTGCAGATATACTTTCAAGAGAATGGAACGAATCTCAGAAGAAATTTTGAAACAACAATTGGAGTTAAAAGAAGCACTAAGAATTCACAAAATAAAAGAGCAAGAACTGATTGGAAAGGAAGTGGAATTAATCGATAAGGAAATAGAAATTTTAAAATCTCAACTTAAGATGAAGAATCCACTTGAAGAGATTAAATTAAAAGAACCTAAGAAATGGTATGTAGTATTTAACGGACCATTTCCAGGAATTTACGATGAATGGTATAAAGCAGCCCCTCATTGTACAAAAATCTCAGGAGTTACTTATAAAGGGTATGCCACCAAAGAAGAAGCTAAAAAAGCAATGAATGATCATAGAGAATCAGAAAAATCAAGAAAAGAGATTTATCTTGGCCCAAGAACTTTTTCAGAAACAACAAAGAATAATGCACCAGAAAGAACATCTATGAAAATCTTAGGAAGAATTCCTTCTTCCCTGGATAATTTGCCAATTATGTCTCGAAAAGAGCATGAAAATCAGGTTAAATTCTCTGAAGAAAAATTTAAGGAGAATTTAAAAAGACTTACTTACTGGACCGAGAAAGAAAATACTAATTGTTTCTATATGGTGGATAGAAAGCTTTTTGGAGTAAAAGCTATAATTACACCATGAGCATCCCAGTTACTAACATTTAATATGTTCCAATTTGGACTTATTGAATGCCTTTATTTAAGTAAAAATCTGGAAGAAATTAATCTTTTCCCATATAATTTTAAAGAATCAGTCCAGAATTTTAAAAAGAATATTGCTGGAGAAAGAAATATTTATTTAAAATTTTATTCAGCCTATCCGGATTTTACAACGAATCAACCAGCCAAGCACTTTGTCTTCATTGGAGTAAGCAATAATCAATTTCCTTTAAGAGATGACTCAAAAGAAGAAATGTATGATGATGATCACTTAAATATAATTTTATCCAATCAACTTTCAAGCATATTCTTTCAATGTCAAGCTATTGGAAAGAATTCATGTATGAAAGTATTGTACAAAGCACCTAATCTCCTACTACTAAGCAAGACAAGTGGAAAGGTACTAAAGGATAGAGATATCCATCTATTGACCTCTTTTGAGCTACCATTCTATGCATTTGATAAGGAGACAATGAATTATAAGTCATGTGTACTTAAGGAGTTATGTTCAAGTATAAAAAAGAGTGAAAATCATGCATGTGAAAGATGTTTTCAAGAAAAAGATGCCGTGGAAGTAACCAAGTGTCTAGAAAAGTCCATGTGTCTTAAGGATGATGACAAGGATGAAGCAATAATGGAGTCATGAAGATGAGGATAAAGGAAAGCAATAATAGAGTCATGAAGATGAGGATAAGGGGAAGTAATAATAGAGTCATGAAGTAGATAAAAAGTAAAGTCATTTGTCATGTAATGTTAAAGTGTCTTAAATAAGTAGTACTATAGATGAATAGTACTATGCATTATTGTGAATAGAAAATAATATTATAATGTGTGTTTAGGGCTATAAATAAGGGCTTCTACCATGGGAAGAAGCAAGTTGTAAAAAACAACCTTTGTGTAAGTTTCTCTTTAGAAACATATGCTAATCCTTGTAGGATTTAGCTTGGCACCTTTTGTGTGCATTGTTGTAACATAAACTTATATTAATAAAACCATGTTTCTACTTATTCAAGACTCATTCAATTAAATTACACAACATATATATCTATTAATCAACTATCTCACATAAACTTACGGAAGCAGCGGTGGACCAAAATTTCAGAAGAAATCATGATCAGGTATAATTTCTTTACTTACTTACTTTTATTAAGTGTTATAATTTTCTTATATGTCTAGCATAACAAAAATGGATAAAGAAATAGTAAATGATATAGAACATTTACATATTACTGAAGAAGATGGAAATTACGAAGGAAGTATTTTAATAGATCCAACCCTATTTCAAAAAATACAAAAGGAAGACTTAGATTTAACTAAGGATGCAAATATGAAGGGAAAAGATAGAATTGGAGGAATAATGAAAAGATTTAACCAAAAGGATAATATTATATATTATGGTAAAATAATTAATGAAACACCAACTGATATAGCAGATGCCCAAGGACATACCTATATACAATTATTAAATAAAAAGAAACTTATGGAACTCAAGAAAAATATAAAGAAAGATGAACATAGAAATAAGATAGGATATATTCATATAGGAGCAGTGCAAGTATTAATCAAAACAACTTTTCAAGAAGGAATAAATTCTCCAGTAGAACTAATATTAAAAGATGATAGAATTACAGACCCAGTAGATAAAATACTTGGAGTAGTAGAAGGAAATTTAGCTTATGGTAAACTAAAATTTGAAATACATCCAAATATTGGAATACCTTTAAATACTCAAAGATTAGAGCAAACTCTAACTCTTGAACACAAATTCCTTAGAGGAAATTTAATGAGATCAGGAGATAAAATATTTTCAATCACTTATTGTGTTAATTATGCATTAACTAATTCTCACCATAGTATTACCTTTAGAAATAATAATAGAATTGATATTCCAAGTCTTTTTGAAGATATAGGAAAAATTTATTATCCAAAGAAAAATGAAATAACTGAGCTAGAAACTTTTATGAATAAATCAAAGTTTTTAGAGTTAAGAAAAAATCAAATACCAAAACCACTTAGATTTTATGAACCTGAAAATATTGAAGAAAGTGATATTGATAAACTCTCAAACCAAGTAAAGGACTTAACAACATATTTAAAAAATAAATTATAAATTTAAACAAAATGAGTATTGCTGAATTTAGTATAAAAGAAAAAGAAAAAGAAATAGTTATAAAAATAAAAGAAATAGATATAACTTATTTTGATAATATTGAAAATAAAGAGAAAGATTTTTATGAAAAATTAAGATGTATTTGGAAATTTACTTTACCAAATGACTTAAAAACAAAAATATGTAAAGAATATGGAAAATTATGTGCACAAGCTATACTTTTTGAAAATGAAATAGATTATGCACTAGAAAGTGATGTAAATTATATTTTATTAGTTGAAAGTTTTTATGATGATGAATTTATAATAGACTTAGCTTTAATAGAAAATGATGAAATTTGGGACTATTTTGATGATGACTAAGCTAATAAAAATAAATTATAAAATTATTTCAATAAATAATGAGGTATCATTTTTGGTATCAGAGCACTAAGATTCAAATTAATTAAATTAAAAAAAAAACACTAGAAAATGAGTATAGTTAATGAAAATTTACGAATTATAGAACTTAATAGTTTAATTAAAAGAACAAGAGGTCACATAAAAATATTATATGATAGACTAGATTATTATTTAATAATAGGAGTTGATTTTGAAATTGAAAGAATTACAAAACACCTTTTAGAATATGAAAATAAATTAGATTTTTATAAAGCAAGGTTAAAAGAATTAAATGAATATAAAAATATCCGTCACTGAGATTTGCGACCAAGAAATTAGAGACCAAAGTTAAAATTCGGTCGATAAAAACCGTCACTATCATGACTTATTTTAGCTGTGTGTTAGATGATGGTGTAGAACTAATTTTTACCGACAAATATCTTTAAAAAGGAGTTGGTTAAACTCCCTAAAAAGAGACTCTAATAATAAATCTAAAATAAAAGTAACACTAAATCTAGTAAGCTAATCGGTACATCTTTTACCTTCATGCCAAATGTGGATACAGGTAGGGGTGGGAATAGGCTGGGCCGAGCTAGGCTTTGCCAAGCCTGAGCCTGGCCTGCTATAATATTCAAAGCCTAAGCCTGGCCTGTAGCCTATCATAGGCTTGTTTTTTTGGCCTGGGCCTGGCCTTTTTGAAGGCCTGATTGGCCTATTAGCCTACTTAAAAGCCTATTTCATTTGAACATTTGTAAATAAGTCATTCAACTCGTCTTTATATAGACTAACAAATTAAAAGATCGATGAGATTAAATGTTTGTTTGCATTAGTTTATTTGAGTTTACCTAGTAGCATAAATTTTGTGATATTATTTGTTTGAGAGAACTTATCGAAACAACTTATGACATTGTGCATAAGATTCTTTTCATCTTATTTTCATAATTTCTTCAAGATAACTAAAATTTATTTTTATATTTTTAATTCAAAGCAAAAAATATAATATAATAATAATAAAATTATTCATATTTATTTAAATAGGCCGGCCTCTTAGGCTTAAAAGGTTTTTCATGTGGCCTGTGGCCTAGCCTTTTTAGCTAAATAGGCTTATAAAAAAGCCTAGGCCTTTTCTATTTATCTAAAAAGCCTGGCCTGACCTAGGCCTATGTAGGCTGGGCCGTAGGCCCCTGTTAGTCGGCCTGGCCTATTCCCACCCCTAGATACAGGGTCTCTTTTAGGAAAAAAATAGCGGTCGACTGATAAGTTAAATAATAATTTATGACTGATGATTGATAGCTTATATGTTATAACTGATAAGTTGATTGAAGTGTTTGATAAAATTAGCGGAGCGGACCAAAGGTTTAGGCCCTCACTCTCTAATTTGTCCGCTCATCTCCGCCTCGTTTTCAACGGAGACTTTTGCAAACACGTGCATTTACATACATTTTGTATTTTTATATTTAAAAGGTGCAATGCCGGTGGACTTTTTCTAATAAGCCATCACTTTTTTGTGGGACATAGTTAGATTTTAAGTCCACATTCTTAACTATATCTGCTCCACTATACATTTCTTTCATAGATTTTTGTAAAAGAGACCTAAACGGGACGGATATGTTTGTTTGCCACATAGACTAAAATATATCCCCTTCATATGAGAATACTTTGAAACTAGTATACTTCCTACATGCATGTCTTGAAATTTTTTGGTATCACTCCCCAATAAGTAATAGAAAAAATAAAATAAAAGTGCATAAAAAGTAGGAAGAGATATATACGTGGAACGTGCATGAATCTTGTTGCACCTAAATCATCCACGTAGACATTTTAAAGTTTAAAAGTTTAAAAACTCCCATTCTCGAAACAATGCCTGGGGATTCTATATGCAGTTGAATTATTCGACGCTCTATCCTTCACCCCACTATTTCATTCTGACACCAAGAATTTTCTAGGAGAAACAAACTGTAACAACAATATAAAATTCTTACCCACTTTTCAAAATAATATAAAAATTATTATTCTACGTGGCTGAGATGATCGAGAAGAGTATATGAACCAGTTCTGAAAATGCGTTTTTGATGAGTTAGAAATGAGTGCAGGTAGTACAATTATTATCAATATATTTAATATGGAATCACATGTTGCGGTTAGTGATTCACTTAACTGCCAAGAAGAATGAATAACTTTGATACTCGCATACATTCATTTGTTAAAGCTTAACTACATACATTATTTACATGCTCCTAACTAGTGGGATTTATTTACTCCTAAATTGATTTGTTTATTTGGATACTGGTTAGTCAACATATTCATGTATATTTTAATTAGTTGGTCTTGAATAGCAAAAATAACAAAAATTTATATGGAAGCTAGATCAGCTGAACAAATTAATCTCCAACAACACTTAACAATATTATGAAATTTTATATATAACAACAATTATATAAAAATAAAAAATAAATAGACAACAAACTTCACCACTATCTCTTTTTAAATGATAAAATTATTTTTAAAAATAATATTTATTAGACTACTATACTGAGTTTTAATTTTTTTTTATGAAAGATCTAATGTCTTTTAAGGTTAGGGAATAAAAAATGTCAAAGAAAAATGTTATGAAAATATGTATATTGTCGGAACACGTTTTCTTCTGTTTAAACATTTCATTTGTTGCGGCTTCGAGGCTGTCTATTCTAAAGTAATATCTCCAGTCCTCAGTCGTAATAGTGAAAAAATCTCGATCATGCTAACACATGCTTGTTTCCCTCCTACCCATTCGTATAACCGAACATCTATAATGGTTTAAGTATCAATCTCACATCCTTTGAATCAGTCAACAAATTCATATGCGTCTCTTTCTTCATAGATATATACATTGGTGCACCGAAATATATTCAATAGGACATTCTTGAAAGTCATATTGATATTTGAAGCATGGTAACTCTTTATAATAAATCATGTGCTCTTCAAATGTGTTAAAGCATGTCTTGCAATAAACATGACGAACATGATCAATATGAAATAAGAAATTTAGAAGGAAATATTTAAGGATAGTACAATACTCTACCGATGACATGTGTTGATATAACTCATCAATAAAGATAGAAATAAGAAAATCTTAAGCATTTGTTGGTTGCAAACAACCAAAATTTACCTTCTTTCTTATGGTCATATCAAACTATACGTCTATGTCCTAAATACTTTTATTTAAAAGGGAACTCGTCAAAACAATTAGTGTTTTAAAAGGAACAATATCCTTGCTAATAAAACTATTAAGGTCAAAATTTGAAATCGCAGCACTAAAATATCCGAAACTTTGACAAAATTAGAGTTCGTACCATACAGAATCAAAGTAAAAAAATTCCTTAGCAAATACATTAACTCAACAGCTCTTTTTATAGACAAGTTATAAAATAAAAATTGAGAAATACTCATCCACTTTCACAACACTAACAATTAACAAAAATAATAATACATAATTTAATACTCCACAAAAGTAAAAAAGTTAAAACAAAGATCAGTTAAGAATTCTCTTAAATAAATATAGTATGGCACTATAAATTATGTTATTAGGAAAGAAGGTATGGAGCGTCGTTTTCAGGGGCAAGGTGTTAAGAGGGATGGTCGGACTTTTGCGGAGGTATTAGCAGAAAAGAAGGTGGGTGAGGGTTCTGGTATGAAGCCGACAGTGGTGTTCCTATCGAAGGAGCAACAGAGGATTAGTTTTTGTAAGGAGATGATCGGAGAAGTTGTGATACCGGGATCAACATACAAGATTCAAGCGGCTCTAGAGATGGAGGGCTTCTATAACATTCGTATCTCAGTGTTAGGGCCAAATCTTTTTATTTTAGAAGAATACTTTTCTAGAGCTTTGAAGATCTTTATGGAGGATAATTGGCAGATATGGTTCAAGGTGATCAAGGGGTGGAAAGAGGACGTTGTGAATGACAAGCGGTTGATGCGAGTTAAATTATATGGAGTACCTTCTTCAGTTTGGTGTGAAGAATTTTTCGTTACAATGGCGGATTCGATAGGTTCTTTTGTTTCCCTGGATGATAAAACCTCTGTTGGCTTGGACTTAGATGTCGCAACATTCACAATCATGGTGGATAATGATTTTAGATTGGAACAAACGCTTCTATTGAAGATTAATGGAAAGCGAAAGATTCTTCAATTGCGTGAGGAAGTCATGTGCAAGCAGCCTTTTCCAGGTACCCCTATTTCTCTTTTCTCTGGAATAACTTTCTCTGAGTCTCTTGATTCGCACGAAGTCTGGTCGTGTGAATCTGGTAGGGAGGGGGCGTTTACAGGTGGTTCTCTGGGTGTGGAGGAAGTGGAAGAAGATGTAGAAGAGTACCAAAATGGTCATTTTAAATATGGCAGGAAGGATTCAGGGCAAAGGGCGAAGTCTGTAGATAAAATCAACAGAGGTAAAGGGAAACTTTTTCTGAGTGGAAGAGGAATTAATAATTTCACTTCAAAGGAAGATGAAGTAGAGTTAGTGAGTATCAAAATGGTAGCCCCTAAACTGAACCAAAAACTAAATCTATCACAACAAGCTAGCCCGATTTATCTCTTAATAGTAGGTCTAACAAGGGGTCTGTGGAGGAAGTGATGGCTTGTTCTACGTTCGGTCTTGCTGAAGATTCCATTGAGAATTTTTCTGAAAACTCGAGTGACTTGGACAAGTTGGGAGGAATAAATATGGCAGAGGCAGCGGTTTCCAGTAGGGAAGGTGTATGTAGTAATGGTGGGAAGGAAGAAGTGGATGGGCTGTTTGATTTTAATATTCTAGCAACAAATAAAAGTTCTCTAGGTAAAGAAGCTCTGATTTTGGCACCAGTAGGTACAACACAGAAGGTTAATCAGGGAGGAATAAGGGAGCAGTTTGTTACAAGCAAATCTTTAAACCGTGTCAAAAAGATAAAGTACAAGAATATAGCAGATTTTGGAGGAAAGTGGAGTAGAGGTCTCATAAAGGGAATGAACAAGAAGGGTGCAGTCACCGTGCATAGATAAAAATCTATGCACCATGCATAGATTATTATGGACCCTTGGATCATTGGATCAAATTCTAGACATCAATTGTTATTACTCAATACTCACCACTCAATACTCAATACTGGATTAAAAACATGATTCAATGGCTTATGTAGGCTTATGCATGGTGCATAAGTAAAATCCTTATGCATATTAGCCAAAGCCGAACAAGAAGGTGAAAAAGAAGAGGAAACTGGTACCTATAAGACAATATTCTGATCCTAATGTAAATGCTTTTTCGGAGGCGATTTTAGGAGAAAATATGGATTATCCAGGCGGATTGGTAGAAGTTAACAGTGAGTCTTTTCTCAAAAGGGGACTGTTTCTTATGGCCATAGTGATCCATCGGAATATTCGGATATTTGTAGGAATAGTCACAATCAATGGGAATTCTTACAAGGTGAAAAGGGAGGAAAATTGAGGGAAGCTGTAAGGGCGTTGGGAGTGGTTCAAAGTGTAGAAGAAAAAACTTATTTATTCAACAAAACATAGAGTTTGATGAAGGAAGAAAATAAATGTAGGGGAGGTGGGAAGGAGAAGTTTAATGGTTCACCATGATTGTTGGGTCTCTGAATATTAGGGGGGAGGCAATGCCTTGAAAAGAAAAAGAATTAGCTCTTTGATAGTAAAAGGTAGATCGGACGTATTTTTGATACAAGAAACAAAAATGACATCTATGCAAGAGGAGTGGGTAAAAAGTGTTTGGAGAAATTCTAATATAGGATATTCCTTCTCTAATTCCAATGGAATGTCAGGAGGAATTATTACTCTATGGAAGGAAGAGACGGTGGAGGTGATTTCTATTTTAATGGAGAATGTTTTTTGGGAATTAAAGCTCAATGGAAGAATGACTTATATTATATTGTGAATGTGTATTCTTCTTGTTGCTTGAGAAAGAAGAAATATATTTGGAAGACTTTGTTGGAATTAAAGGAGAAGTTTACGGATGGGGAGTGGTTGATAGGGGGGATTTTAATGCTATTAAATATCGAAGTGAAAGGAAGGGGATGAGCATGCAAGAGAACAATAATGAATGCAACCTTTTTGCGGATTTTATAGGGGAAAGTGGTTTGGTGGACACTCCTTGTAAAGGGAAGAGATATTCTTGGTATAGTGGAGATGGGAGGTCTATGAGCTGGATTGATCGGTTTATAATGTCGGACATTATTATGAATAGGTGGAGTGTGGTAGGACAATTGATAGGGGAAAGATACATATCGTACCATTGCCCAATTTGGCTTGTTTTGGATGAGGAAAATTGAGGCCCTAAACCTTTCAAGTTCAACAATGAATGATTTTCGAACAAAAATTTCATTTCGTTTGTTGAAAAGGAGTGGAGGGAGATGGTAGTGGAAGGGAGAGGAGACTTTATTTTGAAAGAGAAACTTCAGATTCTAAAAGAAAGACTTAGATGGTGGAACAAAGTTGTCTTTGGGAGGGTTAACTTGGAGGTGGAGGAAAAGGTGAGAGATATCCATTTGGCCGAGGAACACTTGGAACAAGATATTGAATTTTTTAATTTCAACACCGTTCTTAACCGGAAGGAGGCGACTAGGGAATTTTTGATGAAGTTGAGAATTAAAGAGAATATGCTTGCTCAAAAATTCAAGGTGAAGTGGCTTAATGAGGGTGATTGTAATAGTTCTTTTTTCCACAAAGTGTTGAAGGAAAAAAGAAGGATTAATCATATTGGTCCTATTTCCTCTTCGGGAATTATTCTAGAAAGGGTATAAGAGGCAAAGGAGGAAGTTTGGAGGCATTTTTCAAATAAGTATATTAGAGCCGTGAGGGAGAGGTGGGGTTTAGAAGGGATTGAGTTTGATCGTATTAGTGAGGCGGAGAAGGTGGCTCTTGAAGAACCTTTCTTAGAGGAGGAGATTAAAGAGGCGGTGTGGAGTTATGGTAGCACTGAAACCCCAGGGCCGGATGGTTACACCTTTATGTTCATAAAAAATGTTGGTATTTTCTTAAAGAAGATTTCCTTATTTTTTTCAATTGCTTCCATTCTTGCGAGGTTCTATCTAAGGCGATAACATCATCCTTCTTGACGCTTGTTCCAAAAACTCAAAATCCGATTTCTTTGGATGAATATAGGCCTATATGTTTAGTGGGTTTCTTGTACAAGGTAGCTGCTAAATTATTGGCAGGAAGGTTAAAAAATATCATTTCTTCTTTTGTTTCTCCGTGTCAAAGTGCCTTTATACCGGGGAGACAATTACTTGATGGGGTTTTGGTGGCAAATGAGGTGGTAGATTTTGCTAGAAAGGAGGGGCGGAGTTGTTTTCTTTTTAAAGTAGATTTCGAAAAAGCGTATGATAATGTTGATTGGGATTACTTGAGATTTATATTGGTGAATATGGGTTTTGGCTCGTTGTGGAGGAAATGGATGGAACTTTTAATCTTTCAAAGAAAGATGTCAGTTTTGGTAAATGGTAGTCCTACTAAGGAGTTTGAGGTAGGAAAAGGCTTGAGACAAGGTGATCCGTTATCTCCATTCCTTTATGTTTTGGTGGCGGAAGGATTAAAGAAGTTAGTGAGCAAATCAATTGAGATTGGGGATTTTAGTGTCTTTGATATCAATGGTAGATGTCAAGTGGATATTTTACAATTCGCGGACGACACTCTTTTGGTGGGAGAAGGTACTTGAAAACAAGTTTGGGCTATCAAATCGGTGTTAAAAGCTTTTGAGTTGGTTTCGGGTCTCGAAATTAATTATCATAAGAGAAAGTTGATTGGTATCAATGTTTCTAATAATTTTGTGTAGGCCGCGACTTATGTTTTAGCTTGTAAGGTGGAATCTTATAAATTCACTTTTCTCGATATTCCGATTGGTGCTAATCCGAGGAATCATGCTTCTTGGGTTCCGCTTGTGGATAAAATGAAGAAAAGGATTTCGGGGTGGAGAAATCGCTTCTTAAATCTATGAGGTAGGATTACTCTCTTGAAATCAATTCTTTATTCTTTATCCATCTTTACTATGTCTTTTTATAAGATGCCTTTGCGAGTTGCCAAAGAGATAACTTCTATTCAAAGTAATTTTTTATGGGGGGGAGTGGACGAAAAGAGGAGAATACATTGGATCAGTTGGAAGAAAGTGTGTTTACCCCGATCTTTAGGAGGTTTGGGAATTAAAAATATTTCAGATTTCAATTTTGCTCTTCTTAACAAGTGGAGATGGAGGATTTTACAAGGTTCCGAGAGTCTTTGGTATGAAGTTTTAAAAGCTCGTTACGGGGACATTTCGATGTTAATTTTCCATGAAGGTAAAAGTGGTAGAATTATTTCTTCTTTTTCTTGGTGGTGGAAGGACGTTCTTAAGTTTGGATATAATTCTTTAAGCGATCCTATAGAAGCGTTATGTAAGTTTGAAGTTGAGAGAGGCTACAATGTTCCTTTTTGGGAGGCTAGGTGGGTGGATGATATCTCTTTAAAGGAGAAGTTTCCGATTTTATTTTATAATTCTTGTTTGAAGCTTGTTTCGGTGGCCGGTATTGGGGGGGGGGGGGAGGAGGAATGGGGTATGGCGGTGGGGGGATTGTGGTGTGAATATTCTTTCTTTGCCCATGGAGAATTGGTTGGAAATAGAAGAATTAGAGGAGATGTTGAGAGGGGTCTCGGTGGGGGAGGGGGAACGTGACAAAGTGGAATGGCTCGGTGGGGAGGGAGGTATCTTCACGGTGTCTAGTTGTTATGAGTTCTACTCTTCTTTCCGTATTCCTTATGGACCGCCTAATAGATTTGATATCTTCTTGGAAAAGATTTGGAAGATGGATGCCCCTTTCAAGATCAAGACTTTTGGTTGGAGACTTTGTGCTAATAGACTACCTACGAATGATCTTTTATTGATTCGAGGTATTGCTTTATCTTCAAACTCTGTTAATTGTGTTTTTTGTGGTGTTGTTTTGGAAGATAGGGACCATTCTTTTTTTGCTTGTGAAGTTGTAAAGAATATTTGGAAAGAAGTAGCTCTGTGGATAGAAAAACCGAGGGGTATAGAGAGTGTCTTTCTAGTTTTTGTGATTGATACTCTTTTTGCAAGAGTAAGAAAGTTAGGGAAGGTAAGTTGGGAGTTATTTGGTTAGCTACTACTTGGTCCTTATGGTTACTCCGCAATGAGATTTGCTTTCGAAACGATAGGTGGAATGTTTTTTTTTTAATAAGCAATTGATTGATTGAAAGATCGCACTAGGGGTGCAACCCTTACAAAAAAACACAAGGCCCTAGAGGGAAAAAGGAACGGATAATGGAAGTTTAAACCATTCATAGTAAATTGGTCTAAACTTAGTATATCCACTACATAACCACCTCCAAGAAAGAAAGACAATGTTAGAACAAATGACATCAAAACAAAAAACCTCCCCCTTAAAAATAATGGCATTCCTCATAAGCCAAATACTCCAAATAGTAGCAAACCAAACGTAGTTGATCAAAATACGACGTTTACTACAATTCACCTTTTCTTGAATGACATCAAAACTAAGCATCTCCTCTTCGGTAAATTCGTTCGGTGTGCCAAGCCATAAGAAGACATGCTTCCAAATACCTTTCACCTCTTGGCAATTGAAAAAAAGATGGGAAGAAGATTCAAGGCAAGAGCCACACATCACACAATCCGGACAAGTAACGTTAACAACACCTCTATTCAACAATTGGTCTCTAGTTGGTATCCGATCAATGAAGACTTTCCAAGAAAAGACCTTAATCTTCGGCGGGAGCTTAAGATCCCATAACACTTTCAACGAAACGATAACTTTAGGATCCCAAGCTAAAGGTTTGGCATTATCAACCGCATGAGCCAAACTTGAGACGGAAAAAACGTTGTCTCCATTGAAGGACCAAGAGAAAGTGTCTCGACTTGAATCGCAAGGGAGGAATCCTGATAAGTGCCAAAATGTTGTTATTTTGAGTATATAATTGTGGCACTTATCGATTCTATTCATTCTGATTTTGTAATAAAATCCCCACTTTTGTGTATATATTTACATTATTTAGTTTTCATATGTTTTATATACCGTTTAATAGTTTTTCCTTTGTTTTTATAGGTATTCATGCTTATTGGAGCCTCGAGGAATAAAGTGTCGAAGGCACGGCTCCGATTGCGCGATTTTGGATCAAATAAGCAAGTTTTGTGCAGAGAGCGCCGCTAAGCGGCGTGTAAGCGCGCTTTCCAGAGGCGAACCAAATTTCCCTGGCCGCTAAGCGGCGGGTATGGCCGCTGAGCGGAGGCCTGTTTACTGTTCTTGATATTTTTGTAATACGTGTAGTCCGCTAAGCGAGATTTGGCCGCTAAGCGGCCGTAGCAGAAATTGTCTTTATATTTCTTCATTTGAACCATTTTAGGGTTATGGTTTTGGAGAGTTTTGGTTCCAACTCCATCATTTTCATTCTTAGATTAGGATTAGCTTAGAAAACAACACTGGGTCATGCACTTGGAAGATCGGAGGTGGATTTCTCATCAACCGGAGCTGACAACCCGCGAGATGTTTGGTTTATCTTCTCTATTCTTTGTGTATTTCTTTTGTGTTGGGTTTGTTTGTATAGTTACTCGAATCTTATGCATATTTACCGATTATAATGTTATATTTAACTTGCTTTACAAATCTGTGTTGATGTTGTTCTGGATTTTTGCTCTATGCTGGGGATTTGGGGTGCTTTAGAGATAAACTTCTTGAATCCTTATCTAGGATGATTATCTGTTGGTACTAAACTCTAGAGATAGATTTAGAGCTAGCATTCACTTTTGTATCTGTTCTTAATGCTTTCGTGTTTGAGCGGCGCGCGAGAGATCGCCGACGTGAGAATACGGATGTTCTCGCAACTTCGCGTTAGAGATAACCTTAGTTGTGAGATGATCTCATTTGTGCTCCAGAGATGGACGCTTATGTGAGAGATACGTGATAACATAGATGAGTATCGTAGGTTGAGTATAACGGGTTGGTAAGTGTATGTTTGTGAAGAGTGAATATATTTACATTCCTGATAAGTTATTTCTCTTCTAAGAATGTGTTTATTTTTTTCCTGTCTATATCTTTGTTTACCTTTTGCTCATTCAAACCCAAGCTCGAAACCGTAGAAACTGTTGAATGGCATCTCTCCATCTCTGTGGACGATAAATCCCGGATCAATATTTCCAAATCTTGTTTGTTGCTTGCCCTATACTGCATTCAACAAATCCGCGGAGCATGTCGACAAACCGAGCCCAGTTCTGGCTAGCAGCAGCCGCGGCTGTTATGCTACTGTCGGAAATGGAATCGGCCGAAAACAAAGCTTCCCACCTCCATCTATGTATCCCATCCATCCATTCTAAAATATCCGCCACCGTGCAATGTTTCTTGCTAGAAAGAGCATATAAACCCGGAAAGACCAAGCGTAGAGGTTGATCTCCCAACCACCTATTATGCCAAAAAAGAACATCTTTGCCATTCTTGCAACAACACATGAAACTCCCGGAAAAATCGTTTGCGACCCTATCCTCCAACAAATTAATCTTGCATAAATCTCTCCACCAAATAGATTCACCCTTTCTTTGCCACATTCCCCCGTCAACTTGAATTCTAATTTTAGGACAAAAGTATCTAGCTTTTATAAAACTATTCCAAATAGCCTCATCGTCATGCAAGATTCTCCACTTCCATTTTAAGAGAAGAGCATTATTCATTTCTTTAACATCCCTAATGCCCAAACCACCCTTCGCCTTAGGCATACACACCACATCCCACTTAACCCAATGGATACACCTTTTATCAAGCTTGCCGCTCCATAAAAACTCACTTTGGATTTTCCTAATTTCTTTGACAATATTTCCGGGAACTTTAAAGAAGGAAAGAGTGAAGATAGGGATAGAGTTTAAAACCGAATTAATAAGCGTTACTCTACCTCCCATTGAAATGTTCCTTCCTTTCCACGTGGAGAGACGCCTCTTTAATTTGTTGATCACTTCTATCCACACTTTCTTCCTTCTTGGATTATCCCCCACCATTATGCCAAGAAACTTGAAAGGGGTAGCACCTTTCTTGCAAGATAGAAAAGTCGTTGCGGCGTTCATATACCACTCACCCACGTTCACTCCAATAATATTGCTTTTAGCAAAATTAATCCTCAATTCGGATACCAATTCGAAACCTCTCAAAATCACCTTCATATGCCACAGGTTTTCACAAGAAGCTTCGCCTAGAAGAATAGTGTCGTCCGCAAATTGAAGAATGTCTACACCATCATCCGCTCCAAACAAAAAAGGCTTGAAATTCCCCATCTCCACCGATTTCCTCACAATAGCGGTCAAACCTTCCATAGCGAGAACAAAAAGAAAAGGAGATAACGGGTTTCCTTGCCTTAGACCTTTTTGCACCTTGAACTCTTTAGTTGCGCTTCCGTTAACTAAAACGGACATATGGTTGTTAAAAATGCAAGATTCCATCCACCGCATCCACCTATCTCCAAACCCCATTCTCAACAAAGTGTCTCTAAGATAATTCCAAGAAACGGAGTCATACGCCTTCTCAAAGTCCACCTTAAGCAAAAGACAACTTCTTTTCTTCCTCCTTGTCCAATCGAGAATTTCATTAACCAAAAGAACACCATCCATCATGTTTCTACCCGGAACGAAAGCCGTTTGATTGGTAGAAACTAGATTTCCTATGACCTCCTTCATTCTAGCCGCCAACAATTTTGCAAGAATTTTGTAGATACTACCCACCAAGCAAATGGGTCTAAACTCTCCAAGGGATTGCGGATTGTTTGATTTAGGGATCAAAGCAAGGAAAGAAGAAGTGATGGATTTCACGAGAGATCCTTTAGAGTGAAAGTCATTACACATCTTCAAAACATCTTCCCGAATCACCAACCAAAACCTCTTGAAAAATTCTAAAGAATAACCATCCGGCCCCGCACTTTTGTTACCGTCACACGACCAAATTGCCTCCTTGATTTCCGATTCCGAGAACGGGCGCTCAATACTCGAAGATTCCGAGGTTTGAAGCTTCTTTAAATCCACACCATTTGCCTTCGGCCTCCCTTCCTCCAACTCCTCAAAAAACAATTTGAAATGATTGAACGTGAAGTCTTTGACCTTAATAACATCCTCAAGGACTCCGCTTCTAGATATTAGAGAACACAACGAATTCCTCCTTCTTCTATCTCTAAGAGAGTTATGGAAAAACCTCGTATTGCCATCTCCTTCGGCTAACCACAATTGTCTAGATTTTAGACGAAGAAAACCTTCTTTTTTGTAAAGGTTATCCCAAAACTCGGTGGTCGCCTTAGTTCTTTTTATCACATCCTTCTCCGGAACATTACCTGCAAAATGAGCAAACTTGTTATCTAAAAAATGCATCTCTTTTCCCGCCTCCTCTATATTAAGATCTATCCACCCAAACACTTCCTTATTCCACAAAGACAACTTATTTTTAAGGGTCTTCAATTTTTCAACAAGACAAAAATCCCCTCTACCCTTCACCTCCGTCTCCTTCCACACCTTCTCTACAAAGGGAAAGAAGTCCTTGTGGTTAAACCAAAGATTATTGAATCTAAAAGGCTTAGGACCCCAATTCTTCTTGTTGTCACGAATCCAAATGGGGGCATGATCCGATACGTCCCTTTCTCCTATAGATTGGCCTTCTACCTTAGGTGGAATGTTGATAACACGGTTTGGAGCATCAAAATTTTGGTGTGAAAGTGGTTATGTATAGGTGAAATTACATATCCCAATTTTAGTTTTTACGAATTTAGTAAAGATCCTTTACTATTTATTTCGTAATTCAATTGGTTTGTAATATCTCTTTTGTCGGGTGCTTCCCGTTTCTTGTGTAAAAGGTTCGAGAACCCTTAGTTCTCAAGTTAATATATTCCTTGATTACACAAAAAAAAATAGGTATGTTTCTTTTAATTTAAAAATAAATATATTTGTTTTATATTTTCAAAATAATTTTTTAAAATTTATTCTTTTATAAATTAAAAAACTAATTTTAACATTAGCTATTATAAAAAAATATTATTAAAATTAAAACTTCTTCAAAATCACCTAATTTAAAAAAAAAATTTAAAATTAATATGCAAAGATTAAAAGTGCTACTAAGAATATCTCGACTCTTAACATTATTGAAAATTTTGTTACTAACTATTGAGTGTCTTTTGTTGTTTCTATTCGTATGTTTTTAAGGCACTTTTTAACCCTTTTTCTATGTTTTTAGAAGAATAGCTTATGTAAATAAGTGATTTTTGTCATATGTAAATATTTGGTATTTTAATCTATTTTCTAGTGTTTCAGTTATTGGTGATAGCAAATGTTCAGAAAAATCGGGAAAAAAGTCGAAGAATCGAGGATTTTGGCAACTCTGAAGGTGTCAGTGTTCCTCTTGTTTTTGCCCGGCGAATAGCTTGGAAGCGAAGCTCCGCCCGGCGAGTGGTAGGCGAGCCAGGGGCGAAGCAGCTCATTTTTTGGCCATCTTTCTGCTCTGGAGCGCCCGACGGAGCATCTGTCTCGCCGGGCGGAAGAAGATATTTTTTTTGGGTTCTTTTGTGTACTTTTAAGGTCACGTGGCCTGTTTAGTGGGTTTCGCCCGGCGAAGCTGTTCTTCCTCCGGGCGAATCTGGGCTGATGTGCCATGCTATTTAGTGCTAGTTAGATATTTTGAGAACCATTCCATCTTTGATATCTCTCTCTTGAACCAAAATACACCATTTTGGAGTGAGAAAACCCTAAAACTTCCATTGTTAGTAAAATTCAAGTTTTTACCCATCAATCTTGGAGACTTCCATCTTGATGTTCATAAAGCTTGATAGTTTGCTTGTTGCTCAAGTCACCATGGAAATGGGTGGCTAAACCTTCTTGGTGTCAAGATTAGAGGTAGATGATTTGCTTTTAGTTTGTATTTCTTTTGGTCTTTTGTATGTGAACAAGTGATGATATATATATGGTGAAAAACCTTGTGTTTATTTATTTATGAGATTTGTATTCTATTTGAGAAAATGTTTTCAAGTCTTGACCTAGGTTTTTTATCTATCAACAAGTAAAGTTTAGAAATAGCTTTGTGAGTTGATATTTGCCTATATTAAGCCTTGAGTGTTGTCATTTTGATAGTTAGGTTGAGAGATCATTTAAGGATCAAAATGGCAAATTTCACAATATGGTTTAGACACGAAACATATTGAGAGGATTGTGATTATATGTATCATTCATGAGTTCACATATTTGATCAAGAAAATATCTTAGAAGCAAATTATCAAAAATCTAATCTTGACATTCTTTTACCATCTTTTAAAACCACATACCAAGTTTAGCACTTCTTGCATGAGATTAAAGAACTACGTTACCAGAATCAAAACCAAACCCCATGATAACTTTAACTCACGACAAAATAGACTATAGAACGGCGGTGATATCGCAATAATCCCTGTGGAAAAGATAAACGAAAAGTACCACATTACTCTTTCAACACTAACCAAATGTTCTTAGCTCTCATGTGGTTCATCATTTCAAAGATGGTGCTCTAGGACCAGATAGCTTCGTGACCTTCTTTTTTCAACATTATAGGGAGATAATTCATCACGATGTCATCGAGGCAATTAATTTTTTTTATCTCTTCTTGGATTATGCCTTATTATAATACTAATACCTTGATTCTCATTCCTTAAGTCTCTAATGTTGATTCTATTGAGTTATTTAGGTCTATTGTTTGTGCTAATTTTAAATTTAAAATTATCTCTAAGGTTATTAAACATAAACTCTTTTCTATTATATCAAAAATCATTTTCAATGAGCATAAAGTTTTTGTTCAAGGGAGAAACATTAAAGAATATATTGGCCTTACCTCTGAAGCATTTAACTTGATACATAAGAAATTAAAAATTATATGGTGGTAATCTAGTTATGAAAGTGGACATTAAAAAGGCTTTTGATTATATTAATTGGTTGTTTCTGATGCAGGTTCTTAAGCATTTTATTTTCAATAATACCTTTAACAATTGGATTTGGACCATCCTCAACTCTGCCAAGATCTTGATTTCTTTCAATGAAAAACTTCATGGGTTCTTTGAGTGTAGCAGAGGAGTGAGACAGGAATATCCCCTTTCTATTCTTCTTTTTTGCATTCTGAAGAAGTCCTTAGCAGGAGCTTAACCAATATTGTCATTCAGAAGAAAATCAAGCTTATCTCTGGTCTAAAAGGTTTGGAAGTGTCATCTCACTGCTTGTTTGCAGTTTGCAGATGATATCATGGTGTTTTGTAGATGTGATTGAGGCATCATTGCCTCCCTTATTAATTTTTTCTCTAGATATGCTATTTCTTCTAGTCAAATTGTTAATCCTCAAAAGTCTCACATATATGTTGGTTATGTTACTGAGGCTACGCTTCATCACATTGTTAGTCAGTTGGGGTTTAAGATTGGTCGCTTTCCCTTAATAAAGTCAAGTCTATATATTCTTGCTTCTATGCTAGTTCATAACTTCACTATATATTCTTGGCCTAAATATCTGATAAAAGATTTGGAGAGAAACATTAAGAATTTCATATGGTTTGGTGATATCAGTAAGTCTAAGTTTGTTACTGTGGCTTGGGCTAAGGTTTGTTAACCTATTGAGCAATGTGGCTTAGGTCTTAGGTCTGATTCCTCTCTCAATGAAGCTCTTAACATGAAATTAAGTCGGGATACTATGAACTCTTCTAAAAATTGGGCTACTTTGTTGAAGGCAAGAGTTCTTAGAGATAGTATCCACATAAAATACCATATTGCTTCGTCTATTTGGAGTAATGTTAAAAATAAGTTTGTTTGTGTTACTTCTAATACTAGAACTATTTTGGGTAATGGTCGCAATACTAATTTTTGGCTGAATCCTTGGTGTGATTCCCCCTTGTGAATCTCATTCAAGATCAGGAAGTCATTAATACTAACACTCTTGTTTCTGATTTCTTACATAATGGTTCTTAGAACTTTCCTTCTCATCTTATTCATTTGATTCCTAATTTGTTTTTTTATTGCTGATTAGGTTACCATTCCTCTGGATAATATTGTTGATGGTAAAGTTTGGATTCATTCTGGTTATGGTGATTTGACTCCGAAAGATGCCTACATCTTCAAGGACAATAATATTTGGAACATTGATATTCCCCCTTCAAAGGCTTTCATTATATTGTTTGAAGGCTCTTTCATAATCTTTTTCCTACGTACGATAATCTTTTATTGCGCGGTTGTCATACCCCTTCGATGTGCATCCTTTGTAATTCTCATAAGGAATCAACTAAGCGCCTTTTCTTTTTCTATCCTTTTACTTTTCATCTTTGGCCTTGGTTTTTCAATATGTTAAAGATTCCTATTGTGTCTAAAATCTCTTGTATTCTGGATATTTGTGACAGAAGTTTGAGTCCTCAAACCAAAGTAATTATTCAAGCTTCCATTATGCACATTATCAATGGTATTTGGATGAATCGCAATCATGTAAGATTTAACAATGACTTTAGACATTGGAAGAAGACTCTCAATAAGATTTTTATTGAGGTGGCCTTCATAGGTAACATGATTTCCAAGATGGCTAGCTCATCCATTCATGATTTCACCATCATTAAGGTAATTTTGAAGCACCCTACAGAAGGATGGTTGAAATGCAATACAAATGGCTCTTTTTCAGTGGATTCGGCCTCTTGTGGTGATTTGTTCAAAAACTCTTCGGGAGATTTTATTTTTGACTTTGTTGAGAAGCTGGACTGTATTTTCTCTATTCATGCTGAGCTTTTTAGGATTATTAAAGTCATTGTTTTTGCTTATCATTTCGGCTAGACTAATCTATGGCTTGAAATCGACTCCTCTTTTGTGTCGTGGGTAGCTCATGAACCTAAACTTGTTCCTTAGAATATTAGGACCATTTTGCTCAATTTTTTAGGCTAAATTAGACATATGAGATTTCATTTATCTCATATTTACAAAGAAGGGAATCAATATGCAGACTTCTTAGTATCTTTAACTATCAATTCTATTTTGTCTCTGACTTGGGATAAGCCTCTGAAGGCCCTTATTCTGTTAGTGGTTCATAACAAATTTTTGCATTATTGTTTTGTTAATCCTTAAGAGGTTTTGGATGAATCCCCCATCTTCGGTTTCATCTTTCTTTTTGAATATATAATTTTTTTAGTAAAAATAATTAATTTTTATAAAATATTATTCAAAATAAATTTAAATAATTTTTTCTTAACTTTTTAATATTCTAAAACTTTATAGTACAAGGATGAAATATATAAAAATAATATTTAAAGAAAAATCTAAACTAGATTTTATTTAAAGTTCTTTTTAAAAATTCTCATAAATTGTTTTTAAATAAAAATATAGAATATTATAAAATTAGAATTTTTCTTTAGCCACCTCCCTATGGGGTCACCCCCAGCGAAATCCCAAAATTACCCCTGCTTCGGAGATGCATCTCCGAAGTTATTTTTTTTTGAGTTTTTTTTAATTCGGAAATGAATCTCCGAAACACCAAAAAATTCAAAAAATTCAAAAAATTTACAAGTGCCTTTTCTTAATTATTCACCATTACAGGACAAAAATGAGTTGTAATCAACCTGATTTGAAATTTCTAAGTGCCTTTTCTTTCTCCCCCACCACTCTCAGACGGTTACCTTCTAAAAAATGTGGTAACACTTTCCTACTTAAAAGCCTGCTCTCTCACCCATTTTTCCTCCATATGTTGCAGCTCCGGCTGGTCGTCTCAGAAGGCGGTTAGGTTCCCTAACCGACTTGGTTATGGTCAATTGGGAAGGAAAATTCAAGTTCGTGCTAATCATTTTCACTTGCGGGTGGCTGATAAGGATCTACACCACTATGATGTAAGTATAGTTTGCTCATAAGTTTTTTGAACTTTAAGTGTATAGTTTTTGTTGTTGTTTATTATGTTGGTAAGTTACAATGTGGTATGGATTTCTAGAGGATCAGGACTTTCTAACCTGTTGCAGCGTCTCCTCCATCGTCTTCCTACTTAAAAGCCTACTTTCTCACCCATTTTTCTTCCAATCACAATGTCTAGCTTGTAACCGCTTTCATCACAATGTCTAGCCGCGGTGGAGGAAACCATCCAGAATATCGCCGGAGTCAACCATCTCCTGTCACATGCTTAACAATCATCCGTCAATGCTGCAGGATCAGGCCGTGGTGGTGGTGGCCGTGGCTCTCGCGGTGGACGCACCGCCGGTTCTTCTTCCTCCGGACATCCACCTCCTCCGTCCTATATATGAGAATCTATCAGGTTAAACTTGACTAAAGCACGCTTCATATATGTGAATGTACTAGTACTCATTAACTATACTCATACAATATCCTACAAGATATTTTACAACATGTTTAAATGATAACAACTATGTTAACAAAAGGGAAACAATTTCTACACCTCTTGGTAAAAACAGTAAAAGTAAAGAAAGTGTAATTACCGGGAATATGAAAAGGAGGAGGTAGGTGAACAAGGGTTGGGTTTGGTTCAGTGATGTGAAGAAAGTGAATCGATGTAAAAATAGTAAAAGTAAAGAAAGTGTAATTACAGTGTTTAACAATATGTAACTTTAACCTTATGTAATGTGATCGATGTAATCTTCATCCGATTAAATAAAGCGAATCGTTCTTGTTTGTTATTTTTCTTCTGTCCAGACCTTATTTCGGAAGTACATTTCCGAATTCCTCCAAGGGGGTGAATTCGGAGATGCACTTCCGAATACACCAATTTTCTGAAAAACAACTTTATTTCGGAGATGCATCTCCGAAATCAATATTTTTCATTAAAATATTCACCTTTTCGGAGATACATTTCCGAAAACACATTTTTTTCCAATAAAAGTACGTTTTCGGAAATGAACTTCCAAAACAGGGGCATTTTGGTAAATTCACCAGAGATGACCAAGAAGGATAAGAGGTGAGTGAAGAAATTTCCTAAAATTATTTAAAATCTTAAAATGACTAAAAAAAACTTTTCCCTAGACATATGAAGTTGTGACGTGATTATCACGTGGCTAAAATATATCCACAATCAATTGATTAGATGTTTGACTATTAAAAAGCTAAAAGGACAAAATGAAATCTAACTTGTTGAATAAAGATTGAATAAAGCTGAGATCGTGAATTTAGTTTTAAAATATATAATAATAAAAAGACACTAAAATTAAATAATAAATATATTTTTATAAACTTAAATTAATATAAAAAATTATTACAAATTATTAAAGGTATGCCAGTCAAACTACATACAAGATTTAAAATATCTATTATTAAAACTAATGTATTTTATTACTGAACCTCACTAACCTACTCAAAACCTTAAAAAATACATAAGACGTTTCTTGTGACTACTAATGTTATTTAATGTTGAATATTATGGTTAAACATTGATAACTTAGAAAATCACATTGCGGACCACCATGTTGAGCACAAATATTTAAAAGAAGGCATGATCTAAAATAGTGTGTGGAACGTGATGATTTTGCTATAACCATGGCATGAGAATTGAGAAGGGTGTGTGAGGGCGGTACCTAGAATAGAGGGAATAAAGAAGAAAACCGCGTCTTAAGGTAAGAAGTCTTAAAATGAGAGCAAAACTTGCCACATGCGAGGCCTAGGTCGTGCCAGGTGCAATGCTTGTAGCATCACAATGCAGTGAGTGACTAATATTGTATGATCATGAAGTCACTAATAATGCGGCTCCTCGATAATCTATCTTGCTTTCTTTCTATTTCTGTCGTGTGTATTCTTACTATAGGAACTCTTGGAGTATTGTTTTATTTTCTATGATTAAAAAATGGGGATGACTACGTTATCCATCTAAATATGTTGTGGTTTTCTTTTTTTCAAAAGTAAAAAAAAGTATTACTTTTGTACTTTGAAGCACGGTTACTCCGTTTTAGGTAAAGTATGGGTACTCCGTTTTAGATAAAGTACCGGTACCGGGTACCGGTACGCGTATGATACGCACCAAAGTTGTACCAATTTTATTTTTATTTTTTTTGCTTTGGTACACCAACCGGTACACATTTGGTACACGTATTCAAAAAAATTTATTTTTTTCGATTTTAAATTTTTTTGGATAACATAATTTAGGCTTAAGTAAAAATTAGATTATTTATATATTCTATTATAAATAAAAAAGTGAAAGAAAAATTAAGAAATAGGCTCTTTGAGTGGAGCACATATTCCATTTACCGCCAGATTAACTTTCAAATGCACAAACAATGAGGCCGAGTATGAAGCTTGCATCATGGGTCTCGAAGAAGCCGTGGATCTAAGAATCAAACACTTGGATGTATACTGAGATTCTGCTTTGGTCATCAATCAAATCAAAGGAGAGTGGGAAACACGCCAACCTGGGCTAATCCCTTACAAAGACTACGCAAGAAGATTGTTACCATTCTTCGATAGGGTAGATTTTCATCACATTCCTCGTGAAGAAAACAACTCAATGAAAAGGAATATGCTCAATCCAAAAAGAGCTGAGGATTTAGTTTTTGTTCATACAAATCTTCGTCTTCTTTCAAGAAAGAGTAAGATTTATAATGAAGGAGTAACAAAAATGTGGGATATTGGTGGAGATGAATTGGATCTATTTGATGGAGCTGGTATTCTTGAAGTTGCTACTCTTTCTCTCGATGAACCTGAACTAAAAGCTACATTCATTGGAGAAGAAAATATTGATATTCAACAATGATTTTATGATTTATTAATACTTTTAAGTGTGATTTATTTAAGCAAACTATTTTTTAATTTTATTATTTTATCGTTATTCAAATAATATAATTGTTTAGTTATTTTTATACTTATATTCTTAAAATATTATACTAACGTACCCGTACCTTAATTTTTTTTTAAAATGCCATACCCTATACCAGTACCCGTATCGGGTACTGGGTACGTACCGGTACCTATGCAACGCATTTTGTAAATTATTGTGTATTACTTCTTTTGATTTGAGCGTAGGAGAATTCAACATGTAAAAAGATTTAATCATATTTTTAAGTTTTGAATTTAGCTGGTCAACTTCTTCTTTCAACTCAAATGATTAGCATAAGACGAGTTTTGTCTTGAATAAGTTCTTCGATTTCCTCTTTTACTTTTCAATAGCTTTATATTCTCCAGTCCATTTGAGATATAGTATCTTCAATAAGGGCAGCATTAGATAAGTAATCATCAATAATACCACCATTATTACTAAACACTTATGAATTTGGTCTAATGCGAATAGTGAAATACACCACACTGTTAGCTTGATCAGATTCACTATATATCTTCATTTAACTTTAACTCATTATTAGAGAAAGTGGCATTGTAACCCCCTTTATGTTTTATGAGAAAACTTGGATATTCAGCTTGAATATGTCTAAAACCTTCACATTCATGACACTGGATTCCCATGCCCTTGTTTAATTTTCTCCATCTTTTGCTTTCTGTTGAAAGTTGACACTTTTAGAATTATGTTTTTGATTGTCTATGACATATGAAGAAACAATATTTTTGGACCTTCTGTCAAGTCTTCTCATGACCTTGCTAAAGCTTTATCAAGCATGAAAATGGACTCAGTCAGATTTTCATTAGCATTATGTTCTACTTGGTTATCACAATCTTCACCATTAACTTTGAACGCCACATTTACGGCCATCTCAAACGTGAGTAAGCATCCAAGTAATTTATCAACTCCCATTGTGGAAACATCTCGGGCTTCTTCAATGGTTGTAACCTTCATAACAAACCTCTTGGGTAGAGATCT
The DNA here is from genome assembly GCF_029867415.1 of Vicia villosa. Classification (NCBI taxonomy): domain Eukaryota; kingdom Viridiplantae; phylum Streptophyta; class Magnoliopsida; order Fabales; family Fabaceae; genus Vicia; species Vicia villosa. The sequence continues at coordinate 132,684,230 of NC_081185.1, forward strand.
TAGGATTTATCTTTCAAGCTTTTCTTTAGACATCTTTTCACCAAGAACAAAGGAGTTGTTAATAATATCACAGAGCCAGACAATAGTTTCGCCCTCTTGCATCTTGAGGTTTTAAAATTTTGTTCTAAGAAGTTGAAGTCTTGACATACATATTTTGGATGTACCTTCACAAGAAACTTCAAAAGTCTCCCAAGCCTCCATAGCACTAGTGCAACTATTGATAATCCTGAAGATATTCATATCAACTCCATTATATATGGAATTAAGAGCACGAGAGTTTCCAAACGCCTCTTCGTATTTAGCCATTGACCAATTCTTTTCAGGCATCACAGTTTCAATCTTATCTTCAGCTGTAATTTTTGGAGGAGTCCAACCTTTTATGAATGCTTTTTAGGTCTTGTTGTCCATTGACTTAAGAAAGGAAACCATACGAGCCTTCTAATAATCATAATTTGTACCGTCAAGAATGGTTGGTCGGTTGACAAATCCTCTTTATTTAACATTGTCCATTTTGAACAAAATACAGAGAAAACCTTGGAGCTCTCTCAACCAAAATAGCATGCTTGCTTTAATACTAATTGAAATTATATCCGATTAGTGACAAGATGTCACACACAATGTTGAGATAATGTGTGAGACAATATGATGTACAAGGACTAAGAACAAGTAAAAAATAAATAACATAGATAATTGTTAACTCACTTCGATGGAACTTTACCTACGTCTGAGGGCATCAACCCAATGAAAGGAAATTTATTAAATCAGTAGTCAATAGTATACAACGATGTCATATGAATTCTCCCAGTCCAGTTTCATTTTCCTAATATTATTCGTAAATTTTGACTCAGACTCCCTTGAATCTGAGACCCCTCATCTTCACTCAAACACTCTCCTAAGTGTTTGTAAAATAACAAATTATATGTGGCGTGATAAATCACAATTTTAGACAAAATATTTTATCCCTCCAAAATAAGAAAGACACTCAAGAATAATGTGCTACAACAAAAATACAAAGACTCAATAGCAAGAGAAAACGATGCATTAAAAGCTTAAATACGCGAGTCTTCAAACAAGGAGAACCATCTCATTAAATAGCAACTGTGATCCATCCGAAAAATCCAATAGGGTTTTTAAAAAAAACATGTGAATCTAAAAAACAAAATTTTCAATATTCTCCATTAAATCAAATATGAATATTTTATAAAATCAAATCTAATTAAATTTTTTTCTGAAAAATTAAAGATTTTCCAGAATATTTCCCAAATGAATTCATATTAAAAATCTTATACAAATAATTCACTGTTAATCACATTTTTTGTTGAATTAAAAAAGAAACAAATCTATAATAAAACGCTGGAGTGATATTCTAACAAACAGATCATGCATGCCAGTTAAACAGAGACATGATATCTAACACTAAGTAAGGACATCTTGCTTAGCGTGTTTCTTACAAAAATTTGCCAATCAAATGTAATAACAAAACATAAACTTAAAACTCACCATCTTCAGATCACATGCCAAACTAGATACTCTGAAAGGCCACATTCTTTCTATGATGGGTAGGGTTGAATTGGTCCAGAAGACAACCTTATGCAAATGAGAATGCATATGCTTTCAAGATGATTTCTCTACGATCATGATGTGGAAAATGCGTACCACTTATTTCTTAGATGCATGTACACCTTATTTTTTTGGATTTGGATGGAGTAATTGTTTGGCATAAAAATTGATAAAACTAGTTACGAAAGCTTATTCAAACTAATTGGTAGAAGTTGGAGCTCTCAAATTCAGAATATGATCATGACTGTCAACATAATAACTCTTTTAAAAATGTGGCACACAAGAAATGATATCAGGTTCAAAATGGTAAAATTAATATTGGTAGAGATATTCTTCATGCGAAACAACTAGTTTATATGACATCTACTTCTTTCAAGAGACACACGTACTCTTTAATTCACGAGTTTACAATTATTAAATATTTTGACATCAAATGTCGACCTCTTCCCACACCTCAAATCATAAAAGTTAATTGTTGATTTCCTAGTCATAATTAGATTAAGTGCAACGCAGGTGGAGGTTCAAGAGAAAATCTTGGAATACCAACTTGTGGTGGCATATTTAGGAATAATTTAGGAACATTCTTGAAAGCTTTTTCAGTTAAGATTGAAGTTTGTACTTTCTTTTAAGCTAAATTTTATGAAATCATACTTACTATTGAATATGCTAACAAGAGAAATTGAATAAATCTTCCGTTTAAAACGGACTCAATGTTTATCAATCATGTATTTTCTAATATGAATTTGCTCCTTGACATCATTTAATTAAATTGATGAATTTTTTTACATTATATAGTTTTTTAATTCAAAATATCTCATATTTTTAAATAGAAAAGTCAATGCAAATTTTTTTATTTATTATAATTCTTGGTAGGAATATATTAAACATATTTAATTATTGTTTTACTAAGTGTTTAATTGATTAAATTTTACGTTCTCGTCCTTATTGTATTTTTTTATTCGATAATTTGTCTTAATTAAAAAAAATTTAAATAAACTAAAAAACAGAATTTGAAATGTTTATAAAAATAAGGTTTAAATGCACTTTTGGTCCCTGTAAATTAGTGAGTTTTTAATTTTCGTCCCTGTAAACTTTTTTTCTGGATCTGAGTCCCTATATTTCTTTTTTGCGTTTGTTTTAGTCCCTAAAATCAAAATCTGCAGGAAAACCTACAGATTTTCCTGCGGATTTGGCTTCAGGACTAAACCGCAAGTAAAAAGTAAGATATAAGGACTCATACCAACAAAAAAATTTTACAGGGACGAAAATCAAAAACTCACTAGCTTACAGGGACCAACGGTGCATTTAAGCCTAAAAATAAATACATACTTAACCCATCAATTAAGGGATGTGAGGACAATTTCACTTATATCAATATCAAAACTCTATAATTATTTATAGGATTTAGGAGTTTATGAAAGAGATTCATGTTTCATCCCGGCTGCTAACAATTTTGTGTAACAAAATTAAACTCTTTTTTATACACGAGCTTCACAGGTTTAAGATTTGACACGTTATATTAATAAATAAATAAATAAATAAATACAATCAATATTGATTAATCATAATTTACGAAAATAATACACTATGTTATATTAAACAATCTATGTTGTTAAATTAAAAAAGGAGAAGTGGATAATCAATTTTTGGATCAATATATGCTTTCATATTAATAATAGAATAAAATTACAAAATGATTATACAATACTTAATTTCACCAAAATGATTCCATCTCGTCATTGTTTACATGACAAAAATCCCAAGCAATAATAAATTAGTGATAATTTAATACAAATCATATTTACTAAGATTTTGTCATATCCAAACACATGGCAGAAAATATTCCACCCCTGAAAAAGTTGGTATATCACTACAAACAACACTCATGAAAGTTTATAATTTGTCACATGAGGGATGTGATAAAATTTAAAACAAAAATAATTAAGAAAATTTCGGGAAAACGAAGATCTTCTAAAATCTTTTTAAGGTTCTAATTATGCCCTCATAGATTTGATTTGTATATTTTATTTTTTATAACGGTTATGATGCTAAGCCATGTGATTCAATCACTCCATTCCGTTCTAATAAAGGTAAGATTATTAATTCAATAGATTAACTCTTATCTTATCCACTATTAGCGTAAAATGTTTATAAAAAATGGATAATAATCATAATATTTATATGTGATTATAATAAAACTCAAACATTTAAAGAATATAAGAATTATGATTAATCAACTCTGTAATATAAAAATTATGATTAATCAACTCTGTAAAATATGCTTACACAATTGTATATATCAATCATATTCTTAATTCAATGCGATAATTGAATGATAAATAGGTAGATAATTTTATAAAATTTTAATTAATTGGACAATTGAGTGTTTAATGAATACATAATTTTATAAAATTTAATTAAATTTATTTTTAGAGAAAAGAAATAAGAAATTAGAGGTTAAGACTTTTTAAGCATACACTCATTGAACAAAAACAAATATAAAATTGGAGAAACATAACTTTACCTAGAACAGAAAAATAAAGATTTTTTTTTTTTAATATTGCATAAATTTTCTAGAAATTATGTAATTGAATTTTTATAAACATATTTTATTTTAAAAATCAGTTATATAAAAAACCTTTTCACTTCAAGTTTCATACACAATTATATTTAATCACTGTATTGCTTATATATATATATATATATATATATATATATATATATATATATATATATATATATATATATATATATATATATATATATATATATATATATATATATATATATATATATATATATATATATATATATATATATATATATATATAGAGGTAGGATTGGTGCTAACAAGATATCTGAGTTTCTCAATCCACTTCAGAATTAAAAATGGAGTTAGGATCGGTGTTAACAGGAGATCTGAGTTTTTGATGCGGCGGAGAGGGGATTGACTTGCAAAGTTAACATTTCAACACTCAGGTTAGTTTGTGTGGGAGAAGAGTATATTGAAATTGGATTTGAAACTGAGTATCTGAATTGGCGCCCTCTCTAAACATAGTAGAGAATGATGCAGCTGAAGTTTAGATCCTTTGTGATCATATGTAGGATAGTTCTCGTGTGCTGAAAAAATTATGGAAGGATTGCAAGTCCTTTAGAGTGGTCGGCCGAGATCACTATGGTTGGCCCATAACAATTGTCCCCAAGCCCTTGTCTATGCTTAACAAGGCGAGGGTTGTAGTATCAAATAAGAATCTAGTAATGGCTCCGTCGCAACATTATCCAACAAGCTAGGCGTATGTGAATGTCTTCCAGTACTTATGTGAATACTTGAAGGGTAAGCCTTATATGACACTTTTATTTCATCTCTTCTGATGTCATTATGGCCTTGCGAGTTAGATGCATAATAGATAACTAGTTTCTCTAGTACCGACCGTCTGGGCTTTGGGGATTTTTCCGAGTTGTAGCCTTTCGAATACTAGCTCTTTCGAGTTACCCCTATCTACCCAGAGGCACACACTATGATTTGCGCTGTTGGGAACATAGTGGGGGACAGATGTGTTAAGTTGTTCCCCAAGTACCCTAAAACCCCGACACTTAATTTAGAGGAATAAAATCATTATTTTAGGATGCTACTTAAACATGCATGTATACTTTCTAAATAGTTTCAAAACTCGCAGCGGAACTCAAATAATTAACGTAAACTATGAATATCTCTTCAATTGAAATACTTAATGAAATTAATAAAAATTTAAACATCAACTCAAAACAAATTAAATGACTCGTTCCCCGATGTTACAAATCAGAGCAAAATCTATCTAATAGCAAAAAATAATAAAGAAATGAAGAGAGTTTCAAAGCCATCTTCCAACTCACAGCAGCACTTAGTTTATGTTGCTTGATTGTGTAATAGAATTATTAACAATGTCCATACACAATGGACTTGGGATGTATAAGTCATTTTTTACTAAGTATATGAATACACCCAAGTCTCCAACATATTCTAAATATTTTAATGACTATTTCTAGTTTATCATGAAATGTGATGTGTGTATAACAAGGAAATTTAACATAGGTATTAGTGTTGTAACAAAAGACAAATATGATAAAAGCTAGTAACATATTCCTCTTTAATTTAAATAATTTTCATGATTAAAAGTAAATTTCGAAAACAAATTTAATTTTTTTTAAAAAAGTACTACTAAAGGAAGTTTGTCTGCAAACGATTCAGATGATAGTATGAATAGTCAAAATGCATGGAACCATAAATGATAGACTCACAATAAAAGGTCAAATAACAAATGACATGAAAAAGATTTTATTATCTTTAAATGTTTTATTCATAATTAATGGCTGACTATCTGCAAAATATTACATAATTATGAGTTCCTTGCTTTATTCTAAGTTTGATTTTTCTACTGTCTAGAAAAAACATATTGATATAAGTCAATAATCAAAAGTATACCCAAGCGAGGTGTGTGCAACTTCAAGTTTTACTTAAATAATGAGAGTATGCATGCATGATAACTATGTAGACTTTTCATCAGTCTTGCTATTATTTCATGTGTTTGAAAGTCATGGATATGATCAAGACATTGTTTGTTATTGAGTGAAAAAACTATTTGACTAAAAAGAATACCTTGTGAGGGTGTGAATCCTTTGACAAACCCTTTACACCTTCCAGTAAAAAAATTGTTCTTTTTAAATTGATACAACCCTTAGTAAAGTTATAAAAAAAATAATGTTCGTTACCTTGTCTTAAGGATAAGAAAGCACATAATAGCAAGGGTGTATAAAAATAAAAAAGTTGGGAAGAAAAAGAAAATGAAATGGTTTGTAAAAAAAAATTCAAGTAGTGCTGGTGTAATAAAAGGAAGAGAAAATTCTTTGCTATAAAACAATTAAAAAGTCAAGCATACCAAAGGCAAAACACCAAAATGGGTGACTGGGATGGGCTTTAATTGAGAACGTCGCATCCTGGCCAACATGTTGTAGAGATATTCCAGATGTTGATAGTGCGTGTTTGAATAGATGAAGTATACCTTGGATTAGCTCCGAGTGAGATATCTAGAGGAGTAACGCTAAAACCTCAGAGGTGAAGAAATGTCAGTCTTGGTAAAGCAGAGGCGCATTGGTTCTTGGAGTGCTGAGAAATTTCAGAGGGGAATGCCCAAGATGCGAAGTATGATTCCTTGTATCGTAACTATACCTTAGCAGTTAGAAACGTTGCATTAGGGAATATAGCCGAGGAAGTCAGTTTGGTGTTAGATTCAGAAACAAAAAGGCATTAGATGACTGTGTGATTGAAGTGTGACCGTGAAAGGATTATTATACCGGTTAAGTCGCATGAGTTATTAGAGTATTATCGCCCCAACGGTATGAAGACGTATGGTTGGGAAGACGCTATGTAAAAGTTGGAAGAGTTATTGTAGAAGCTATATGACGTGGAAGTCAGTAGGGTAAGATGAATTCTTATTTAATGAGTATTCGACTTTAGACATTCTGGAACCAAAGTGTGTGACCAAGTTGTGTTCAAATGGACCTAACCCGAAACGATGGAATAGTTAGTGACCGAATTTTTCAGAAATTACTCAACCTTGAGGAATAGTTGTTGATGAGTGTGTTAAGATTCTAATAATGTGTTGTGTTTGGAAGGATGCCAAGAAAAACTGTTGCTATTTAGAGAATAAGTTTAGTAGAGTAATGGAATCAAGTGGATTATGGACGTAACGTGATTCAGGGGATTCCAAGGAGTGTGTGATCGGTTGACATTAGAGTAGCGCAACGAATCAAAGAAGAAACAGATAAGATTGCAGTAGGTATGGTCGAACTGCTTGTACGATGGAGGTTGAACGAATATATCTTCCTTTTTTTTCTTCCATAAGCACTTCTTGTATTAAGAATAGATTTACTAGGGGTACATCAACCCAATTACAAGAAAAGGATGAAGCAATATCTTGTTCGTCTCGAGGATCCTCCATAACCTAGAAAGGTACTGTTGATGGACCGGTATATAAGAGACATCATGATTTATGTGTAATCATATTTTCCTGGGTTGAAAGTGAGTCTTTAGATAGAGACTTGGGGGATTTGCATGTAAGGGTTCATGTTGGGGATAAGGGTTTAAGAGCTTAATTCATGAAAAAAGATAATATAATGCATGGTTGATTATTTATTTGATACATGTATATGTTGCATGTTTGTTCCAATGATGGAAAATATGTTCTTTTGATGCCTTTAACCGTTTAGGGATGATTAGAGATGGATTATGATGTGTTAGAACTGATCTTATGCTAGAAATATGTCATTATTGGCTCTGGTTCAGTGAGCAATCGATTGAATGGGTCAAGAAATTGATTGCATTGTAAAAAATGGCTTTCTGTACATTATGTTTAGTGAGCAATCGATTGCACCTGACAGAAAATTACCCATTTATTGTTTCGACCATAACTTAAGTTCTACAACTAAAAATGAAGCCCGATCGGAAGCGCTGGAAAGGTCTTTTAGTGCTCTTTATAAATATGTTTAGACATCATGCTTTTAGTTCAATCATAAAAAATGTAAATTGGATGTTCAATTGCATGAAGTTGGATAAACATAGGTGAATTTAAGAATATGACTATAGGACGTTACCCTTGTGTTAGTTTCATGACAATAGGTCAAGTCTAGGTCTTATTCATGAATAATGCCATCTTGACCTGAGTAATGGGTGTATGTTTGGGTTTTTAACATAGCTAATGTGATCACTTGATTATGCTACTTGTATGTATGTATGCAAAAGAAATGCATTGTGTTGAAATGCTATGTTGTGATCAGTATGTGATTTTCTCGTCTGTTCCGGTTGAACGTTCGGAGATGTTTGCTTGTATGGCTTGATGTTGTGTGCTTGATATGATTGATGTATGCTTAAATCGAAGCAGGTCTAACTACTAGGTGTAAATCACGTACGATCTTAGCTGTGTAATCAACGAGTCTGCCCTGGTTGTATGATCAATGGGCCTATACCATTGCGGTGTCCTGGCGTGGGTCCGAAAGGGCGTTTCCCGTTGGCGTGATTATATGAAGCATCGACGTTCTCGGTATATTGTACACACCTGAGCTACCATTGCGATGTCCTGGCGAGGGTCCGAAAGGGCATTTCTTGCTGGCGTGTATTTGAAGCATCGACGTGCTTGGTATGGGGAGGTTGTGATGCCATGTAGGCTACATCACTTAGGATAAACTCACTTCTAGTGATGCCACGTAGGCAATATCACTAGGCTTTCTCCTGGTGGACTTGTGCGGTCAAGAATGGCGTGTTTAGAAAATGAAAATAAAAAAATAGGAATAGCATTCAGAACAAAGATGAGTAAGATCACCCGTCCCAAGACGAACATACATATGTCTCCACAAATTCAAACATCTAGAAAGTAGACTAACTTGAGGTTCCTACATAGAATCAAGCGAATGGTTATCCTCCATCGGTTGCTTAAGATACTTAGAGGGAAGGGTATTTTGCTTAGAGTGGAGAACATCACTAGCTATGTCCAAAAATCTAAGATCCACATTAAGCCCTATGGAACTGCTCTTCACATAGTTGATCTGTAGGTCTAATATCAGTTCGAATTCCCGGAGAATGGTCTTAATCGACCAAAGATTGTCCATCAATGCATCCACAATACAATTGAGTAATCCGTGTATTTAAAACGTGAGCTCTCAAATATGAGTTTTTAGAATCCTACACCTCTTCATAGAATATGGTTAATTGTTTTCAATTATGATGTTGAAATTTGGATGATATAGTTGTATTTGAATGGATTGGAGTACCCCTTCTATTATATTTAATATGTTTTAATTTAATCCCTTACATTCAATTTAATTAACTCATAAAAAATAGGAACAAATATGTTAAAGTAGTTATACACTTTATCTCATAAAGGTTTCAATATAAAATATATTGTACTTTATTTTTCAAATCAATAAGATCAACTCATGTTATTTCGAATTTCCATATTCATTTTAATAATATAATCAACACACAAAAATTCACATATATTTATTTTAAAATCATATGTAAGTTCTTAGGTACATCATATCAACACTAAAATATTAGATCTTATCAAAATCCTAAACTTTATATTAATATTAAAAAAATTGAAAATTATATTTCAACAAGTTGACATGCATATTTTCAATCAAAATCAAACTAGAGACTTTTTCTAATAAGCAATAACAAACATCCCCCTTATGGATTTGCAAGGGACAAAGTATACAAAACCAAAAACTTTATTAGCATCACACGCCTTACTCGGTTTTCAAAACCTTCTCCACCTCCAACCAACGTCGTTCCACTCACGTAGAAATTTCTTAGCAGCAAAACAAAGAGATAATATTTGGAAGTGGGACTCATCACTCAATAATTAAAAATATATAAACTAAAAATCGTACTTATTGGCACCGCCATTTAGCCATATTCCAATGCAAATGGGTTAACTTTCTGCTAAGTGTGAAGTTGGCAAATGAGATTTTTCAGCAATCCAAAGTCAGAGAGAGCTTATATTTATATTTTCCAATGATTTCTCCTTTTATGACTACGCGTGAACTTAGAATCACATTATATTAATTCTACTTTACATGCAACTATAGTTTAATATTACTTATAGCCACACTATATGTTTTGTGACATTATATTATATAAAGGTTATTACTATTAGGTTGTAATACATAATAAATATATGTATTCTTCCAAATTAAAAACGCGTTTATTTCTAAATATATTTCAAGTGTTTAAGTTATTTAAGCAATATATAACATCGCCGACGGTACTAAACATAATACTACTAACTAGCTAGCTATAGTAAACTATTGTTGTCATGCATGAAATTAAAGCCCTAGCTAGGTAGGATATCAATTACTATTAGCTTAATCAAGTTGTTAGGAGGAAAGTTGACTTTTTCTATACTTTTTCAACTTCACATTTCAAATTCAAACTTTTCATTTTAAATTATAAGATAATGTTTCACTTTTTTCTCTCTTTATTAAAATTGTTTCATCTTTATTTATTGTGTAATTTATATTATATTTTTACATATTTTCATTTATTAAATAATATCAAATATTTAATCAAGTTTATAATAATAATAATAATAATAATAATAATAATAATAATAATAATAATAAATATGTTGTTGCGTATGATTAAAACAGATTAGGAAAATTCGATTTGAATTTTTATTGTGCATTGATAAATGTATATAAAAAATATGTGACAAATTTTGTCACTAATAAATATAAAGATTTTATATGATAGATATGCATTTAGTCAAATGATTTTGATATACCACTTTTTAGGTTGATTCTTAAGAATATTTTAATAAATATTTATTTAGCTTAATTTTTAAATATTTTACATTCTTATACATAATTATTAGTCTTATAAATATATTTAAAAATATGAAATAAAATATTAAAATAAAAAAATTGATCTAATTTTTTTTCTACAAAATTGATTTAAGATCACATTCTATATTGAGTGTTTTCAAACTCAATTTCTTATTAAGGTGAGAGTTGATAACTTTTCTAATATACTTCTCTCACAATCTACACTCTATTTGATTTAGTGTAGAAATATAAACATTAGACGATTCATAGTTCAATTAATAGGATTTGATATTACATTGAAATTAAATACTCATCTAACTCATTTTTACAAAACCGATTTATAATGTGATATATGTTTCTTTATATAAAATATTTTCAAATTTTATCCCTATTTAATATAAAATCTAAAATCTTTTCAATACATATATTTGTAATTTAAGAGTACTAATTTTGATCTAGATTTATTTTTTATGATTGGTATAAATTATTTTTAAATAGTTTCAACTTTAATTAGAATTTTTGGTTGTAAGGGTTGCACCCCTAGTACGATTTTTTATATCATTGCCTATTAAAATTTTTTTTGATATATATATATATATATATATATATATATATATATATATATATATATATATATATATATATATATATATATATATATATATATATGATTTGCTAATGTAGACCTACCTGTTTTTATAAATGTCAACTTTAATAAATTTAAATTAAAAATTGTAAAATGCACCTTAAGGTACATGATGCTAAAATACACTTTTATAAAAATATAAGTGGATGTATTATAACGAATCCCAGCGAGATTTGCTATAATAGTCTCACTTATTTTTATGAAGATATGTTTTAACATGTTTTAAATAAAAAATAGTTAAATACATTCTAAAATCCATGTTACTAAAATAGAGTTAATAAAAACAAGTGGGTCAATTTTTAAAAAATATTGATTCATATTCTCTACCATTTATTTTAATATTTAATGGTTCAAATTCATTTTCATATTCTCACGTAAAAATGACATTCTCATAATATACATACACAATCAATATATAGATATTAACCACATAAAATATTATCAATTTACAGATATTTTGTTAGTTAGATTGAGAAATAAAGCTCATATCTCGATTCATATAATGCAAATGGGATATGACTAGCTGAAAGAATCATATATCTATTTCCCTTCATATCTCTTTTGTCTACATTCCCTCTCTCATATATCTCTTTGGTGTGTAGCCATTTGTAGTATTGTTTTTTGGAGCATTTGATAGTATTAACTGGTGCAAGATTGGAATGATGAATGGCTAGCTATAATTCCATTCATATATTCTAAAGCACATTGAATATAATATATTAGAATTAGAGAAACGCCAAGCTTGTAGCTTACAATCTTTTCATGAAAAGGAGAGACTCCTATGATGTTTAAGCCTCATGCACATGCTGCCCTCTCCTACCCATCAAATTTTAACCATTTCTCAAAGTGGAGATGTGGGGTACTCCATCATTTTTCCATTAAAAGTTTTTCATATGCAGCCACAAACTTGTACTTGCATGTATCTGTCATATTCATCTTATTAAAATTAATCATATTTTTGTAGGTTTGAGTTATTTATTTATTTTGCTCATTATTATTTTCTTGTGAAAGATTATATATAGTACAACTTCTATTTTAAAAATTAATTAAATATGGCCCTACCATCAGATATCTTTCACCTATATCCTTTAGAATCTCATTTTAAATTTGTTATAATATCTACGATTTAATAATGAATTTGAGGCGAAAAAAGTAATATCAAAAGTTTTGATAAAATTTAAAGAAATTTAGATTTCACAAGAAGAAATTTTAGGACTTTTTATTTTTAATGAAAATGGTAACTTTAAATGAAAATAAAATTTAAAAAAATTTAATCAATTTGATTTGTTTAAATTTTAATAAATAAATTAAAAATTATGGATTGAACACTTAAATTAATCGTGAATTTTAAACATCACAATTCGCCCCTCTTGTACTTTGGTGTCACTTGTCTAACAAACCTAACAAGAGTGATTAGAAAATGAAGATTTGGGGTTCAATCGAAGGAGATTCAATTGAATCAAGAGAAGTTTGATGTTGAGAATCACAAGAATCTGAAGTCATTTCTCACAGACGGTGTCAATATTCCACGTTAGAATTAGATTTGATAAAAAATAATGGATTCAAAGTTTGTTATGATGGTTCAGAGCTTTTGATGCAGTGGATATGAAGCTGACCTGCAAAGCTAGCACTTCAATGTTCAAGTTAATAAGAAAGTGAAAGTTTTATTTGAATGAGAAAGAATTTTAATACTTATGAAGTGCTACATTTTCCTCTTTAAATAAGAAGCGGTTTGGAAAGACGTTATTACTCACCGTTATTCTAATCCGGTGCTGAAAATTTTCGTCGGAGATGAAAGTGTGCTGAGCAAGAAGGATTCCATCTGGTGGCGAGACTTGATATTGTCGGAAAATTCTGTTAAATCTAATTCTTGTTTTGCAGGTGCTGTTTTTAGCAAGGTCGCGAATGGGCGAGAAACTTCGTTTTGGTTTTCAAATTGGCTGTGTCAGCAATTTTTGAAAAATGCCTTTCCTGAGGTGTTTGCTTTTGCTATTAACTCCTGCTGCAGTGTGGAAGATGCAGGTTTCTGGCAAGATGATTTATGGCATTGGAATTTAGCCGGCATTGTTGAGTCCTCAAATCCGGTGGTCCAGAACTTAGGAGGCGAAATTGTTGCGTTGCTGAACAACATAACGCTGACTAGAGAAGAAGAAGACAGCTTTGGATGGTTGAAGAACGATGAAGGTATTTTCACGGTCCGGTCCTGTTACTCCTGGCTGACGGCGGAAACAGCCCTGGATTCTGTTTCTCCCGGTGTGTTGGGGGCTTTATCGAGTTGTTGGAATTCTGCAGCCCCCTTAAAGATGCAGTATTTTGGTTGGAGATTACTTCACGACAGGCTTCCTTCCAAGGACCAGCTTTTCAAACGTGGTATCATTACGGAAATCACCCAACTCAGGTGCGTTTTTTGCTCGTTTGATGAATCTGCAGTGCATCTGTTTGTGTCGTGTCCTTTTGCGGATAACATATGGAGGAAAGTCTATGATTGGATTGGGTCAATAACGGAATTGAGTTTGGATGAATTCAAGTCCTTCCTCTTCAATTGTGAGAAAATCTTGAGCAAGAGGAAACGCAGAGTGGTGTCGGTGATTTGGTTTGTCTCTGTGTGGAGCATATGGCTTATGAGGAACGATATTATTTTTAACAATGTTAGCCCGAGTTTCGTCGATTGTATGTCGGCTATTGTTTTTAGATCTTGGAATTGGCTATCCTCCTTTTGTAAGATTATCGATTGTTGTAATTTCTACACTTGGAACTCTTTTCCTCTCCTTTGTTTTGAGATGAAATAGTTTCTGTCGGTGTTTGTTCTGTTGGGTGAAGCTCCCTTTAGCTTACTTTAATAGATTGTTTGCCTATTAAAAAAAAAATAGGGGAAATGGTTGATAACGACACGCGTGCGAAATATCGTGAGATCAATCTACCGTTAGATTGATCTAAATTGTTAGTATGATATTCTCGTAAGAGACTATCTGCTGCTACATAGAAAAAAAAAAGATCTATCTATTTTATGATTAATAATTCGTTACTTTTTAATTAGATATTCGTATTTCAAATCTTATGATAGTCCGGAAGACATATAAACTTATTTATATTTAAAGTAAGAAAATTAGACCTCAAATGGAGAAATGAATCATTTATAACAAACCTAAAGTAACTTACTTCAATCATTTCTCTACCTTCCACTTCCACGTAGGAGTATATCATAGTGGATTAAGCATATTATTAACTCCTAATATGCCCTTCCAATTAAAGTACATGAAAGTGAAACTATACGTGCCATTTCCCTATAATATAACTATATTATGCAGTAAAGAGGTAATAGTCCAAAAGCTTACCTAAAAAATATTTAGTCTAGACTCTAGATTGTATAGTACTGCATGCACTATTTACTGTTTTTAATCATTTTCATGATTGCTCACTATAATGAACTTGTATATATTTTAGGGAAATACTACTTTAAAGCCACGAGTTAATCAACTGTATACTTTTTGTTTTAATTCCTTTATTTAATTCTTCAAAAAGTGTAAAGAATTAAAGAATTTATTTTGCATTTTATAGCAGGAGTGGAGAAGAATTAAAGAATTTATTTTGTATTTGGTTGGAAGGCAGAAAGCAACAGTCAACAGAGAAAGTTAATGAAGAAAATATATTTGGCAAAATGATAAACAACACATGGCATTTGTGGGGTATGAAAACCATAAATAGCCGCAGGTAGAATTTGCCTGTGGTTTTATCGCCTGATATTTATGGATTTTTTATTTTTATAAAAGGATGGCTTATTCATATGCTCTTTAGTGCTCTCTAAATTTTAAATAAATTATAAATTAAAATGATTTATCTTGTGGGCAGCTAACAAGGTTCAAGACAAAAGATTCATGGCTAAAGCAGAGAAAGTAAACACGAGGAACAAATATTCTACCATTTTCATCCAAAATAGACAATGTTAACTTTAGAGGCATTATTCATCGTTTAGATCAATCAGACGGTTGACTCTGCTACACGTTGTACTTCTTGCAAACGGTCATTTTAACCACTCCCATTATTAAGAGAGAAAACGCGATATTCTCATGTATTCAAATTCATTCTCACTCTGACATTACTTCTCATTCGCTCATCGACTTGAGTATTGGAGTGTTAACCTTGCATCTCAACCCTCTCTTCATCACGGTGAAAGCTAAAGTAAATTGTAGCAAAACACTACTTCACAGTTCCACCTATCATTTCTAGTTCGGAACTGAACATCGAAACCGTATATAGGAATCAACATTTGATTCTTGCGAATTTCCATATCCAAATTTCTTCTAATCCAAAAATTTATATCTCCGTTTCTTGATCTTCCTTCTTCAAGTTCCAACTTCTTCCTTCGAAAAATTCATTCTCGGATTCATCAAGAATGTTGGCATCCAAAGTCACTTGATATGTCATTCAACAACAATCTGACGCTAAAGTTGCTAGGCCTTATTCTCCTTCTCAAGTAGAATACGGTCCAGTTTTAGTGACATCTCTTTCCAATCCTACGCAACAAGATCCTGCTCCACTAAGAGTTAGTCAAGAGCATTCCAGGCTCTTCTGTTCTTTGGATCTACACAACAAATCCACCGAGGAGAACCATCATATTGACCTCCTCTATTGCTTGTTATACCTGGACAATAAATGATTCTTAGCCTTCGACTCTTAAAGGTCAATCTCGAAGTATAGGGAGCCACTGACTTGCTCACGTCTATAATTTAGTGCACTAGTAGAACTCACAATTCTTAGTAGAGAGACTATTCAGAACTGAAGAAAGCCTACAACATGTCACGCCAAGGAATAACATTGTACAAGAAGTGGCATCCTAAGGAAATCAAGACGTTGTACATAAGTGAATCTATGTTAAGACAACAACACCATTGGAAGAAGTCCCAAGAGCGTAGGCCCAAGACTGGCATCAAAGACACATAACTCCTCTACCTAACTCAGAAAGGATGAGTGATAGACATACTTTTCCTGAGGTTCGTCGTCCTCATCATTCACCAGCATGGCATCCTTCGAGGAAGGAAAGGTATGACAAAGAAGGTCTAGAGAGGAAAAAAAGTGTTAGGCAAGTGACTCCAAACACACGATGGGGTGAATTCTGATTCTGAGTGGGTTTGAAAAATGATATCCAATCAAAAATTCTTTAACAAATATGATTGTTTAAAAAAATTGTGATTAAAACCAACAATAGTGAGAGAAATAAGTAAAGAAAAGGAAATCTGATTAAAGGAAAGATAAAAACATAGCGAAAATAAGTAAATAACGGAAATATGAAAAGATAAGTGTTTAGAGAATTGCACTAGAGATTTATAGAGATTTGGCCTAACCACTTGACCTACTCCTCCCAATAATTTCTTCTAGAGTGTTTCTACTATAGATGTGAGTTTTTTTTTACAAGTTATGCTCAAGAACATTCTAACAACCAAATTGGAGTTTTTCACTAGCTATCTCCAAAACATGAAATTACACCAGGCTAATCTCAGGACCAATCGAGAGCTTTTACACCAGTCTAAGTTCATGAACCAAACATAGATTTTCACGGATAATTTCATGAACCAAATGAGAGATTTTGTACTAGGATAAGCTCACGAACAAAATAGAGATTTTTATGGACAATCTCACAAACCAAGCAAGAATTTTTACTAGTTTAGCTTATGAACCAAACAATAGTTTCTAACCAGAGATATTACACAAGAGATAATTTCTTCTTAGGTAAATTACAACGCTAACCCCAACACTTGAAAAAACAAAAAACCTTGATATTTTTCACTCTCAAAGTACTAAGTAAATTTAATGAGAAAAAAAAAAGAAATCAAATAGAGAGAGTTAAAATTGAGAAATTATATAGAAATGTGTTTCCTGTGAGTTTTGAAAGTATGGAGTAGCCCTTTATTTATAGGTGAAAATATGCCTCAAAAAGAAAAAAAGATACACAGACCTTTAAATGTCATAATCACTTAGGAGTGCACTTAGTTAATTAAGTAGCTTTATGTATTTCTCTAATCGACTGATAAAGGCCTTAATCGATTAGGGAGTGTATATAAATTTCCTGAATGCTTAAGAACATCCTTGATCAACTCCACAACCAACTTGATGGAATATCTATATGCTTTAATATGTTTTAACATATTTAGAGAGTTTTATAACATTTTTAGGTTAATATGTGTATTACCTTAGAATTTAAGAATTACTCTAATATCTTTACAATACTCCAATCACTCAGACATGGACAAGAAATTTTTCGCACTTGATCTCTTTTCCAACCTTGAAGTTTCAAGATCCCTTATTATATTTATCATTGATTGAACATGGAATTTGAGACTTGACTTCATCATTGAAGCTTCTTGATTTATATCGTCATCAAAGATTTCTTGACATATAACATTAGGGATTCCATCGAACGCCGATTGATATTATGTGTTATCCTTAAAAGAGACAGGCTTTGGCTTGTTGATCTCACAAGCATAACCAACTAGACCAACTTGATCATAAC
The DNA here is from genome assembly GCF_029867415.1 of Vicia villosa. Classification (NCBI taxonomy): domain Eukaryota; kingdom Viridiplantae; phylum Streptophyta; class Magnoliopsida; order Fabales; family Fabaceae; genus Vicia; species Vicia villosa. Next base: position 132,702,301 of record NC_081185.1, read on the forward strand.
CTTATATAAAGACTTAAGATCATAGTGTTGTCATTGTCAACACCATTGAAAACATCTAACTTTTGCAGATATTGTACTTGCAAACACATTGATCTATATTTTCCTTTTTTGATGATGAAAATGCATCTCTTAAGGAGGTAGAAAAATAAAGAAACAAAGGTAAAGGGTTAGAGTGGTTAGAATCCCCTGAAAAATATAGAGAGTATACCCTACTCCCTATGAGAGTATACTTCTCCTATGATATTATCAAAAAGGTGGAAATCATAAACAAATATGAAAACAAATCCAAGCACATAGATCATAAATTTCCAATATAGAAACATAGATTTGACTTCCATAAACAAATCATTCATTAAAAAAATATTATTACAAAGGTAAAACTAATGTAAGGAAAAGACATATACAAGTAATAGACGAAGAAAACAAGCATGGAAACAAGTGAAGACTACTCTAGGTCCTAATTATCATCACTGAACAACTCTGATGGCAGCGATATCTGAGACAGTTGACGCTCCAGAAAGTTTATCTCTTTGTTTGTCCGTATTTTTTTTTTGATGAGGGTTAAGAGAAAAGCTTCAGTCAGACGAGTCTGTGGGATTTCGTAATTGAAACTATCTAGTTTTGAAGGTCATATCTGTTGAGGTGTTTGTTGCTGAGCTTAAATTTGAGTGGCTCTTCTGACTTTAGGAGGCTTTTGATCAACACTCCATTGTTGATACTAATCCACATCTACCTCAAAGCACTGTTTCCTATCCTTGCAGAGTTTCTCAAGGATTCCTCGTCATGAACATTGAAGCTAATGTAATCTAAGACATTCTTTATTAAGTGACTATTATGGAACCTTGTTTTGAAGGAAGTATATTTTTTGTTTTTATGATAACAGCTGTGAAGAACTGTATGAGATCAGACAAGAAAGATAACATCAACATGATGACAACTGTGAAGATTAGAATAAGATATTCAATATGATAAAGATGCAACATGATGTCAATTGTAAAATATCAGAAAAGATAATACTCATCATAGTAAAGATGCAACAATTGTGAAAGTCAACCAATGCATTTAAAAGGTTAAAGATGCAGGTCATGAGTTTGATAAACTATTGACAAAGTTTTTAGATAAAGCTTCAGACATCAACAAAGGTTATTCAGACAAAGGAAAACAAGCATATTATATCAAAAGCCTCAGAAGATCTCGAGAAAAGTGTCAATACAATGAATACATCAGACACAGGCTTAGGGTGGTTATCCCAATTTAGTAAGTGAGTGAAACTTTTGTAAACACAAAAGTCTTTCTTTATGGAAGTAGATGGTTATAAGTACACACACTTAAAACCTTTTATAAAATGTTTTGAAAATTATAAACCTTGAGAAGTATATATTGAAGTTGCAAAGAAAGAGATGGGAGAATTCAAAAAGCCAAAAGAAAATATTTTTGACTGGATCTAATCGATTATGACAATTAATTAGATTGTCGCATTTTTTAGGATTAAGGCTGTTTGAATGCACTAAATCGATTAGCAACGGCTATATATCAATTCTGGCCTATTTTGGAACTCATAGCTATTACATTTAAATTATCTAATCGATTGGACTAATCGATTAATAACGATCATTTTTTATTTAATGAGGTTTCCTCTTTTGAAGGATTTAAAGCCTATAAATAGAAGTCTCATTTCTCATTTTATTTCATCCAGAAATCGATTTGTATATTAACACACACACACACACACACACACACACTCTCTCTCTCTATAACTTTTTATTTTTCGCTTTCTCTCACTAGTTTTTATAGGCAAATGCTTTTGTGAGGAAAGGTCTTTTGTGAGTGAGGTGACTTGTAATTCTAGACGGGTAACATTGTATAAGTTCTTCAAGAATGTTTCTTATACATCTTGGATGAGCACAATCCATTTAGGAATAAAAATATGTGATTGGAAGATAAACTTGTTAAAAGTTTTGGTTGGGGATTGTATGATCAGTTCTTGATAATTAGTTAGGTTGAAGATCATTAGAATTGTTGAACTTCCCTTAAAGCTATTATAAAGCCTTGTTCATTTGAAGGGTGAAGTTATTCAATATTGATGAACTTGCCATTAGGTTCATGGTTAGCTTGCTTAAAACCATAGGTTAGAAGATCAACCTGTTAAAATCTCAAGAGGTTATTGTTGATCATATTAAACCAAATTGAGCTCAGATATTTTGTTGAGAGAGTTTTACCGCTTCAATCTACCGTTGGGAAGGAAGCTTGACCACTTCAGTAACAACATTTCAATGGAGAAGACAAAAATGATCATATCTTCTGTCTTGTATTATTATGGTTGTAGGACAACCACCATTTCCTTATATAAAGGGTTCGTAAGCTTCACCTACTAAAAGCTCTAAGTATTTAATGGAAATTCTCAAGATCAATTCTTGGAGAGAGAAGTAGGTCCTTTTTATTTGACCGAACCTCAAAATTAAATATCTTTACTCTTAGAACACTTTTCTGAGGTTTCATGCAAACTAATTACCTCATTTTTTAACGAATCACAAGTTTCATACTTATCTGATATCAAAGATTCATTTTTAATATTATCTTTCACTTTAGCACAAAAAAAAATGCTATTTTCAAAAAATTCAATATACTCTTTAAATTCAACAATTTTTTTAATTTCTTATTATCTTTACTGAGATCAATACTTAAATTAAACATTTGCTTATAAGTTAGATTTGTTACTATAGTGTTTTCATTTTCTCTTGTGATTTTGAAGCATGTGTTCGTCTCCGTCATATTCCCTTCTTTTAGATGATACTTCATGAGAATCTTATGACGTGTTGTTAGGGATATTATTGAAGACATCTATGAATGAGTTTCTTTAGGTTATATCATCTTCATGTGATTACTATCCAAACTCTCTATTTGATCTTTCAAAGATTCTTTTTTATGAAGCTTCTTTATCATTTCTTCCTCTCAAATATTCTACTTGATGCAGATTCTCCGTGTCTTCTACTAGATGAAGCTTCTTTAAATCTTCTACTGAATGTAGCTTTTTCAAATCTTATACTGGATGAAGTTTCTTCATCATTTTCATCGAAAGACGACTCTCTAGATAATCATTTATTTATCCTGATTGTTCTTTCAGAAGACACATCAGGTGTTGATCCTTCATTTATTTCTTCTAATGATTAATATGATGACTCTTCTAATGTTCTTGAATCCATTCCTTCATATTTCGACAGCTGGATCAATTCGTGGAGCCTGCTCAACAATCTCCTTCATCTTGAACTTTTTATGAAACTCAACAAACACTTTTATATCTTTTGAATAAAGAATTGGTTAAGATTTCTGCCTCTGATTATTGAATATGAAATATATGTTAACGCAACCTCCAAAGATTTTCAATTATACTTATTTTTCCTTTGTATTGAAATTGATTAGCCTTAATATTCATTATTGAGTAACCTTCAATTGTTTTTTTACAAAAGAAAAAAATTAAATCAAATAAAATTGATTAATTTTATTTGTTAAATTTGAAGCTCTTATTATTGCAACTCTGCTCATCCCTCAATGTGGGGACCTGACTCTTCTTATTCATCACACCCCTAGCCACCTCACCATTTTTCTATAATAATTGATTTTTCTTCTTCTAAAATTATATAAACCATAATTGATTAATATTGCTGTGCCCATACTTTTTCCGCGTCTCTCACTTTTGTGCTATCTTTTATAATAAAAGTATCTTCTTTTTACTTTGAAAAGTGTTTTATTGTTTTTAAATAATAAACACGTCCTAATTCATTTTTTATATTTGAGTCTAAGGTCTACACCATGATTCGATGACCATATATATACTTATTTTGAAAATAAAGCTCTTTCTTTCTTTCGAAAAATTATATATTTCCAATATTATGATGAACATCACGATCTTCCAAAACAAAAACATTTCATAATAATTCAACTAAATTAATTACTAAATTTTAACAAATGCATGAATTAAACTAAAAAAATAAATAAAAAATAAATTTGGTTTTAGCCCATATAAATTCTTATTTTATAAAATATGAATAGAATATATTTTAGAACTCACAAAATTACAATATAATATTTAAAATGATCATGATTAATATATTTCTAAATCTTAATACTATTATAATATTAAAGTTTGAAGAATTTATCTTAATATTGAAAAAAAATGTTTTTTCATTATTTTTTTTAGCATTAATTTAATAAAATCATATTACAAGATTGTGTTTCATGACAAAAACAAATCTCTCATTAAATTGGAAAAAGACTTTCCTTTTTTACTCCCTAGAGTCCTTTTCTCCTGACTACTCTCAAACATAATTTTCTTTGAAAGTTTAAGAGATGAGAGTGAGAGGAGAACTTTAAAGGATAACGAACGAGGAAAGAAAAAAGAGATTGAATTACACACCTTCTAAGAAATGTTGTAATATTAAGGACATTAAACTAAGAACCTTCCTCTAAGTATCGGCTTACACATTTTGCCTACTCCAATAAGTGACATGCTTTCATTAAATCAATTAAATAACTATTAAAATTTAAAAATCAACACGATTAAGCTTTAGTTTGATCAATTATAATACTCAAATATTATTTTAAACATTAATTTTTCTAACTAACTTTTGGACCATTCAAACAAAGCTCAATCACGAGCCCAATCTAAAAGACGCGATAAATTTGGCAGAACAAGTGAGACTTCAGCCAAGCACCAAAAATACATTATCAACTCCAAGCTATCTTCTATCGTCATATTTAATCGAACAATACGATGAAATGTCTTTTTCTCATCACCCCAATCTTTTTGAAAATAACCTGGTTTTATCATAACACAAGTATTCAAGAGATTCCTAGGGAGTACCATAGATGTGAGGGGTGTTAATACCTTTCCCTTGCATAATCAACCCCCGTATCCAAATTTCTCTTTTGTTTTATTTTTGCGTTGGATTTTATCGATATTTTCCATTTCATTTGGAAACAATAAAGTTTGGTGGCAAATCTTTGTTTTCGAGTTAAATTAATTAATAGTTTAATCTCAATTTTTTTCTCGCCGGGACACTTTTTCCCCATATCTGTTAGGAGGAAGCATGTCTTAACAAGCTTCTCCATAAATCAATCTCTCTCAATAGTAAGGGGACTTATATGCTTCATAAGCATTTCTTCTCTTTTCGAAGACAATAAGATAAGAAGACACCCCCTTCCCAACAACTCTAAATGCTAGGATCGTCAAATCCCTACATATCTTGTACGACATATCTCTCATTTCCTCTTAGCTGGTGACTTTAACCTTACTCAAAAAAACAAGCATAATCTTCTTCAAAAATGAAGGAATAAAGTTCTCTAACCGTCAATGGTTTGAGATGGGCCATAATCTAGTGATAAAGTGCCCCAACTTGTTGATGAGCTTCTCCTAAGACCTAATCTTCTAAATTCTAATTCAATTCTGTGAGGTATCTTGGAGGAAGAATGTCTCACAAGAGATGTTGTAATGGAACCCTCATTTGAAGGGTCCCTACGGGCCACACATGACAAGAGGTGTAAAATGTTGCTTTTATGAATAGGGCCGAGTTAATTAGGTAACCTAGAATTTGGACTCCACGTGAATTAGAAAGAAACCGCGTCTAGAGGTGAAAGTATAACTCTAAGTGTCATCTTATTCGAATACTTGTTTTGTGGAATTTCATCTTATTTGTAGAAAAAATCAAACAAATTAGGAAGACATCCATGTTGAAATGGAAACATAATGGAAGAAACTTCCTACAGAACTTGCTAAAAATATAACATCTCTCCTATTTTAAGTGAGCATCCACGAGAAAGCATATCTCTATGTAGAGTTTCTTCTGCTTTATTGACAACACCTCAAAATAGATGGAAAAAGAGCACTAAGACATGTTCTTTTCTTATCCTCACACCAATACTAGGAGACTATGACGTAAGCCCAGCTTACCAGATACAATTGTGAGAGGGAAACTCCCATATGACTAAGAAGTCCTGCCTCAAAGTCATTTAAAGGAACACAATGACCTATCAAATAAAACGTGCATTCCTGAAGAGGGAAAACTCACAACTCAAACTGATTGCATACCCAAGGTGAAAGGACGATCTATAATGCCCTCACCTGCAAAAACGAACATGATTTCCAACATTTTTTAATCTACCAATGAACTAATTCTACACCATCAATCAAAATCAAACATGTATGTTTTTATATAACACACACACACACACACACACACATATATATATATATATATATATATATATATATATATATATATATATATATATATATATATATATATATATATATATATATATATATATATATATATATAATCACATTTGTATTTTTTTTAACATACAAAATCAATCAAACATGCTATCCACACCTTTTATATCCTTGTATAATTCTATTTTACTTTACATGTATGTATTTTTTAGTTTAGACGTTAAAAAATACCCAATTTTATACTTAAATTTTTTTTTTTGAGAAGTTGAAAATTTCGTTATTGAAAAACAATTGCTTAAAACAAAATAGAATTAGAGCTAAAAACTAAAAACAATCATACGAAAACTCTTATATCTTTCAATTTTATGACAAGTTTTTTATGAAAGGAGAGTATTAAAGGAACCCAATAATCCATTGTGAGTGTGAATGTGATGATTAAAGACACTTTACCAAGTAAACAATAATTCCACATAAAACTATATGCTAATAATCTCACAATAATCCCTCCCACAATATTTTAACAACTAGAATCTAATACAATATTAGCATAGAATATAATCATATAAAATATTCACAAACTAACAACACATAACATTCAAAAATAAATATTAAGGATTCTCAATAACACATGGTTATATGATTTGACAATGTACTAATCAAACTTCAAAGTCAATTTGACACTTAACTCATTTCCAACCAAAAAAATTAATAAAAATTAAATGATAAAGAAGTTTATTAAACCATACATAAACTATACACTTTAATAACATACAATTTAATAATTTATGAAAGAGAAATAACTCCCCCCACCTCATCACATGCAATTCTCCTCTATTTAAGCCCTTCAAACTCCTCCTCTTTCTTCATTCAATCATCACTCACATTCTCTATTCCATTAAACCAAAGTTCATTAAATCATCTCAATCACAAACCAAAACAAGAAGAAAAAAACCAAACACTTTCTCTCTTTCAAGTTTCATCATCAAAGAAACAATCTTTTTCACTTCTTGAACAAACCCAAATCAACAAAATGGAGAATTTCTTTCGTCTATCTGACCCCCAAGATTTCATCTCACGACGTTGCATTTGGGTCAATGGACCTGTGATCATAGGCGCAGGTCCATCTGGCCTAGCAACGGCGGCATGTCTTAGAGAACAAGGAGTACCCTTCATTGTTCTCGAAAGAGCTGATTGCATAGCATCTCTATGGCAAAGAAGAACCTACGACAGATTGAAACTTCATCTCCCAAAACAATTCTGTCAACTGCCTAACCTTCCATTCCCTGATGACTTCCCTGAATACCCTTCAAAGAAACAGTTCATAAACTACCTTGAAACCTATGCTAACAAATTCGAAATCAACCCGCAATTCAACGAGTGTGTTCAATCTGCTAAGTATGATGAAACAAGTGGATTATGGAGGGTGAAAACCAATGAAGTTGAGTATATTTGTAGATGGCTTGTTGTTGCTACCGGCGAAAATGCTGAGTGTGTCACTCCTGAAATTGAAGGACTTTCTGAATTCAAAGGTGAAGTTGTTCACGCTTGTGATTATAAGTCAGGTGAAAATTTCAAGGGAAAGAAAGTTCTTGTTGTTGGCTGTGGAAATTCAGGAATGGAACTCTCTCTTGATCTTAGCAACCACCATGCTTTACCTTCAATGGTTGTTCGTAGCTCGGTAAGTTCTTGTTCTGTGTCTGGTGTCTGTGTCTGTGTCTGTGTCAACGTCTCTGCTAGAAAAAAAAATCTAACTGGTTTGTTCTGTTTTTTGATTCACAGGTTCATGTGTTACCTCGAGAAATATTTGGAATATCGACATTCGAATTAGCAGTTATGATGTTAAAGTGGCTACCACTATGGATTGTTGACAAGCTTCTTCTGATTCTGACATGGTTTATTTTGGGTGACATGGAAAAGTTTGGCATCAAAAGGCCTTCAATGGGTCCTTTGGAGCTGAAGAACACAGAAGGAAAAACACCTGTTTTGAATATTGGTACCTTGGACAAAATTAGATCCGGAGATATAAAAGTTGTTCCTGGAATCAAGAAGTTTTATAAGAACGGCGAAGTCGAGCTTGTTAACGGCGAAATAATTGATGTTGATGCAGTTGTTCTGGCTACTGGTTATAGGAGTAATGTTCCTTCTTGGCTTCAGGTGAAAACTTGTTCTAGATCTGTTAAAAATCACACTATCATAGTTGACTTATATTAAATCTTTAAATCTTAGTCGCTGGATTAATCTATCATAAAAAATGTTAGAATAATCCAGTGACTAAGATTTTACCAGAGGACAGAAGAACATATTTGAATTGACGCTACTTATTGAGCGACAATTCAGACATGTTCTATTTTCGATAATTATAACTAGTATTTTTTTGTCTGTGATCAAAGGACTAATTTGGTTATGGTTATGTTAACAGGAAGGTGAATTTTTCACGAAAAACGGATATCCAAAGATGCCATTTCCACATGGATGGAAAGGAAATTCAGGACTATATGCTGTAGGGTTCACAAAGAGAGGGCTTTCTGGTGCTTCATCTGATGCTGTTAAAATTGCACAAGATATTGGAAACGTTTGGAAACATGAGACTAAACAGAAGAAGCAACGCAATACTGCTTGTCATAGACGTTGCATTTCACAATTCTGAACAACATAACAAACTCAAAATCTTGCTTCTTTTTTAGTCTCAGGAATTCTTTTTTGTATACACACAAAAAGATAACAATATCTTGTAAAAAAAACAGTACACATACTTAAAAAAAATACAGATAGCACACAGAAACATAGCCCAATCCTAAGACCCAAGTTTTTAATGTGGTTGGTTAGTTTTTTAAAAAAACTAAGGATGACGAGGCTTTTTCATTCTCTTTTTAAACATTTCAATGTATTTCGTTTTGTTGATTCATATATGTAACGCAAACTTGAAATCTCTACGGCTCCAATATTATGATGGAGTTATAGAGGATTCAAGTTTATGTAATAAAATCCAGTGTTTGAAATTGAATTTTGCTTTCGATTATTTACTCTACTGTCACTATCTATGTTTTTTTTCCGACTTTATTGTGTTTTGTAGCTTTTTCTTTGTTTTAGGGGAAGAATCTTGTGTTGTTGATTAGATGGGAAAGTTTTTTACCTTGATTCACATATATAGTTAGCATGCAAGGACGAATAAACGAATATACGGTGGATGCATGTGGTGATTGTCACACTTGATGAAGAGAAAGGTAGAAAGGTTAATAACTGCTTTCTATTTTGAACCTAGAGCTTAGATTGTCATGTTTTTTTCTTCCTTTATAATTGTTTCAAGTTTGAAGTATGAAAGTGCCATGGTAGAAACTAATTCAATCAATCAATCAATCAATCAATCGTAAAACAACAATAGACAGTAAAATGTTCATGAACGCGTTACTCTCTAATATGTTCAAGACTTTATTTGAGAGTGTGCAAGTCAAATTATCGCACAAAATTAAAAAGACCCTTGTAAAAATTTTCTCATGATTAAAACATAAGAAAAGAATATTTATTTAATTTGTCATGTTTCACCTATACATAACCTCTAAATTTTAAGATGACTCTGATTACGTCTACCATCTATAATGTATTGTCTATTATATAAGTTTTTATGATATTTTCTTTTGAAAAAGAAATTTTAGTAAAACGAAGAATGTGAGGATTATATATAAATTATTTTAACTTTGATTCTTCTTTCTCAAAGAGGTTTGATGTATCAGAAAACATGTCAATATGATTAGAATAGTTTTGAATATACATAAGCCTCAAACATCAAACATGTTATTGTGTGTGTATAAAAATCAACAGTCAATGCTCTCAATAAAAAGATTGATTTATAAAATACTATTTATATTCCATAATAATTCATAACAATAAATCAAATTCACCAAAAAATATATTTGCCCCACATCATAAAAAGAATTTACTATATAGGGCAAACTTCACCATGCCTACTGTAGTTCATGTATGAAAAAAGAAAGTGAAAATGACTTGTGGCAAATCAAGAGGTTAATATGTGATATAACATAAATAGTTCTAACAGTGTTTCTTTCATAATAAAGACATATGAAACTAATTAATTTTATTTAAAAACTTTATTTTTGGAATAAGAACTTGGCTCAAATGAAAGTTTTTGTTTGTATAAAAGCTCAACTGAAAAGATAAACAACACAATAGTCAACCATCAAATATTTGAATTTAAAGTTCAATTCGGAGTAATTTTCTAATTTCTTTTCAACGAGTGTATGTTGAGTTTTATAAAGAGTTTAACTGATAATTTTACATCATCAATACACCATAAATAATCAATTCTTTTACTTTAAAATAAATTAAAATAAAAATCAAATATTTCAAATTAATAACGATTGTGATTAATTAACAGTGTAAAATTTATTTACATCGTTGGTATATTATCATTAAATTCTTTTATAAATGTAAATTTTTGTATCAATATTAATTTTGATTATAAATTTTTAAAAATCATAATTGATTTCATAAGCATTGCTATTTGCATCAATTTTTTACACCTTAGGCAAATTACACCGTATCCATATAGATACTTTAGTGTTGCACATATATCAAAATATGATAAAAAAATTATTTAAAAAATTATAAATAGTTATTCATTGTATAAAATACAGTGTGGGTGTATAATATAGTGCAAAGGAGCATTTCTCTTACTTTCTTACAACAAACAAATATTCATTGTAAATAATATCTTATTTCAAACAAAACATATTATTAAATTTTGTAAAATAATTAAAATATTAAAACATATGATATAGTTATTTAAATAATCATTTTAAAAATAGTAGTTAAAAGTTGGGGTTTACGGTATACGCTAGTTAGATGGTGATTATGGGGTCAGAGAGTGGTAATTGGCTATTGTGAGAGTAGTAGTAGATGTTAGTCATCAAAATTAACCAAAGTAATAATCAGTGGCGGGTAACGATAATGCTAAAGTGGTTGTTGGTGATAGTGATCAGTGGTAGTTAGGAAGAGGGTTACTGATCGTCAGAGTAATAGTTGGTAGTGGTGATCAATTGTGGTCAGGTGGTGGTTGGAGTGAAAGTTTGTGGTGTACTAAAGATAAATTGGTGGTTGAAGGTTGATAGAGTAGCGATCAACCATAGTAATAGTGGTGGTCGATGATGATCGGAGTGGTGGTTGATAGTGAACAAGGCGGTGGTTGGTGGTGATCATTATGGTGACCGATACTGGATAAATTAGCGATCTAAAATGAATAAAGTAATGAATGACGGTGGTAATAGCAATTGTAACACCTGAGGCCGAAGTGGTTACACCATATGGAACACTGAGGCCAATGAGAGCAAGGGTGGTCGCCACATTGAAATGAGAGGAATCCTAAGGTCGTGCAGGTATGGGACTGCATGGTTGAAGGAAAGCTTATAAGGATTGATGGGTACTACCTATACCAACAAGATGCATCTTCTTTTCGGTAGCCCGTTTCATAAGAACTCCACAGTTAAGCGTGCTTGACGTGGAGCAATTATGGGATGTGTGACCTTCTGAGAAGTTTCCCAGAAAGCGTGCGAGTGAGGTCAAAGCATGCTGAAAAGACCCATGTTAAAAAGACCCGTGTTAGTTTGTGGGGTCAGTCGATCATCCCGAAAACAGTCTGGGGCGTTACAAATGGTATCAGAGCAAGACCTCTCGTACGCCACATCGAAATGAGAGGAATCCTAAGGTCGTGCAGGCATGGGACGGTAGCCCGTTTCATAAGAACTCTACAGTTAAGCGTGCTTGACGTGGAGCAATTCTGGGATGAGTGACCTTCTGGGAAGTTTTCCGGAAAGCGTGCGAGTGAGTTCAAAGCATGCTGAAAAGACCCGTGTTGGTTTGTGGGGTCAGTCGATCATCCTAAAAGCAGTCTGGGGCGTTACAGCAGTAGTCAAAGTAGGCATCTTATGCAGATGAAGTTATAATCGAATGTGACTATAGTGGTGGTTGGTGGTGGTTAAAATATTGGTTAATAGTAGTTAAAGTGTTAACTAATAGTAATCATAATGAAGGAATATATGGTGATCATTAGTACTAACTTCTTAGTATTAAAATAATAGCATAAATCATAATAAATAGTCAACTTAACACCATATCAAGACGAACAAGAATAAACTTGAAACAAGGACCATCTCAAGAGAGGAAAGGTTAAATCCCAGCCAAACGAAACTACTATCAACAGAAAAGCATCTTCTAAGGGTACCACCAAAAACTCACTCTCGCAAGGTCAATGAAACTCCTTATTTATAGACTCAGACAAATAATAGGATTCTAAATCCAGACGGAGAAAACACAAGATTTCCTCGTACACCGATTAAGATATAATTTCTAAGCCATGAATAAACTCTTATTTTTCACATCCTTCACATTGATAGTTAAACTTGGAAGAAAAAAATGTTATCGTTTCGAGATTTACAAACATACCAAACTCCCACGTGCCAAGTGATAGACAAATCACTCCTTAGCCTAAATCTATTACCCAACAATCTAAATAACAAGTAAATAGTAGTGAGATCCCTATAAAGGATGAAATCTCACCCCCACCATCTAAATCTTATATTACACGATTGTTACCACGTCACTAGTCACAAAGAAATGGATGTCTGACTCTATGAAACCTTTACATATCAAACTCTCAAGATCCACTTAAAAAAATACACTTAAAGAGACTATCTCTAGTTAGAACCTTCTCTTAATTAGAAGCTGCTAGAAAAAGACAACCACTTTAGATAGCGGGCCAAATAAGAGGAAGAGCTAAAATCATTGGAGTAGGCAAAAGAATATTTAACATATGTCTCAATAAGACCTAAGTACATAGAGGCAACAAAGAACTGGTCATCCTTAAACTTACCCCCATTGCCATTTATTGGGAGTCAGAGACGTAGTTAGAGAATATTTCTTGCCTATAGACAAAAAAGATCCACTTCAAATCTCAAGTCAAATTCTCATCCACAACCACACCAATATGACCCAACGACCAATTCTATTAATCTTAGAGATACTAAAAAGCCTCAAAAACTGACAAAAGGGGGTGGACCCAACCCGCAAATCCTTCCGAAAAGAAGTGAGAAGACCATATTTCACTTTCTTACTTAAACTAGACACAAAACTAATTTGAGGACTCATCAACTTTAAAACTTAGGAGAAAAATTGATTTCCACTATAACATGATTTTTATTTACCTTAAGTATTACATGAGACTATGCTCTTCACTGTTGAATATTACCTTAGACTATGTATAATTAGTTGAATTTTTTTATTTAGACAATATTAAGTTTTTTTAGAGATGAATTTATTCTAACTTGAAACTATAATTTATAATTTTTTATTTCAAACATGATTTTTATATTAAAATTTATTGATCAACACATTTTTATATAAAATATCTAAAAAGAAATTTATATTAAATTCACTTTTAAACAAAAAAATAATTTTACAAAATCAATTAATTTAAAACCAAATTTTATCACTAAACTTATTTCATCTACGTAGTCTGGCACCTTTTGCTGCGATTTTGATTGTGACAACAAATATCATATGAATTCCAAACACCTTTTACAGTATTTACAAATTGGAAATTACAAAAGTTTTGTGGTGTTTTAGTACTTACTATGGTGACAAATTCAATATCTTTACTTTCTTTATACATTTTTTCATAATTATACTTAAGTATCTTTGCATTTAGATGATACTTAATTCACACACAAATATCAAAGTTTAAGTATTTAATTTCAGCAGGGTAAATATAGGTCATGTGATGTAAGCTTAACTATTCAATCTATCTTGTTGATCTGACACATTTACCTCTTTTCTCAAAATAGTATAGATAAACTTAGGGGGTGGCAGATAGCCCCAAAAGCTAGGAAAAAAAAAACGGAGTGGTACAGACATAATTAAATTTGCAAATTTAAAATTTGGTTTGTAAGTGTCTGCGGATTTTGCACCTCTTACGCCTAAATTGTAAAGTATTGTGTAAATATTAATGTCCGCAAAAGTCCAAAAATAACGGGGCAGGACAGAGATATTAGAAATTACGAGCATAAAATTTTAGTCCATCATACCAAAAAAATGTAGACAAAACGGACATAAAGTTACTTATTGTCACCCCTTTACAAACCTATATCTTCCTTCGGTGAGCCCATACAATTCACTAACATCATATTAGTATGGTTCTTAACTCCCACAAACCCACCACTTCATAATTAGCCACATCTCTCTCTGCTCTCTAAATGTGGTTACATCAATATTCCTTATAAATTTTCTATTTTTGGGATTGATTCACAATGAAATGCTAAGATACCGCTGTTTTGCACATGCTTAAAGCTTTTACAGGCACAAAGTTTATTGTTTTAACTTCTTTTTTTGGTTACTAAGTACTATTAATATCTAACCACTGAGTCTGGTGCAAGTGATGTGAATGTTATAAATTTGAATAAGTTAAACTTAGTATGGTTGATATGAGTTGGAAAGTAATTATGTAGGCATATGAATAGGAACATAATGCATTGATGTTAAAGGCTAGTGTGACCAAATACACTAGCTAGACCATGTATGTGAAGTTACGGTAAACTAACTATGATTTACCGGTTCCAATATAAAAGTCTAAAATAAAACAGTAAATCAACAAAATCACTTTAAAAAGAAAGAGAAAATGGAGAAATGAGACAAAAATTTCAATTCTATTGAAATAATAAAAATCAGTAAAATAAAGATTACAGTATAAATACTAATATTATATTAAATAAGATTAAACTATTTGTATTAAGATATAACAAATAAATATAGAGTAACATAATAATAATAATAATAATAATAATAATAATAATAATAATAATAATAATAATAATAATAATAATAATATCAAAATCTCTATTAAAATTCAGGATAAATAAATTAAAATTAGAAGTATCTGAGAGTTTATTAATCTAAAAACTGAATTTTTTAATAGAATGCATCTTCATAAGCAAATCCGCTATCTACAAAGAGGAAAAGACGAACAATACAAAATCATAAGCAATTAAAATGATATTCTTATTATCACAATACATAAGAGTTTGTTTAGAAAGAGAGACACTCATATAAAAAAAGTAACAAAACTATGTCAGATATGGTGAATGTCATAACTCGATATTCAACTTTTATAGAAGAGTGACATACAGTTTCTTATTTCTTACATTTCTAAGAAATAACAGATTCTTCAAGAAAGATACAAAAATTTACAGTAGACGTATGATCTCTAGAGTTACTAGTTCAATTAGCGTCAGAACAAGCATGTAACTCCAATGAGGACATTGGGGGAAGTAAAAACTTTTGAAATTAGGTTCCCATAGATAACGAAGAGTGCAAAGAACAACTGTCCAATATGTTGTAGGGAAAGAGACAACAAACTGATTAAAAATATGAACAACATAAGCAATATCAGGTCTAATAATCGTGGGATACACCAGATTATCAACCACAGTACGATGCAAAATGGTATCTATTAGAAAAACATCTTTAGAAGGAGCATATTTCAGATTCAATTCAAGAGGAATATTTGCTTCTCTATTATAAGAAAGACAAGTTTGTTCAAGAATGTTGATAGAAGATGAGATTCAATTAATAGCATGAACAGTAGTAAGAAATTCTTCACCCCAAGACTCATTGAAAACTAAAGCAGACAACAAAAGAGAACTAGCAGTTTTAACAACGCGATAATATTTTTTTGGGTTAAATATACAATATTCCCCTGTAATGTTAGCGAGTTTTGACTTAAGCCCCTGTAAAAAAAATTGGATTCTCCCTTGTAATGTTAAGATTCCATGTCTTTAGCCCCCTCAAGTGACAAAGTGGCATTGAATCTTCAAATTTGCTTACGTGGCATGTCCACGTGAATTTTCTTTTATTTTTTAAAATCTACGTAGATTTTTTTTTTTAATTTAACCTTTTTTTTAATAATTTTGTTACTGTTTTTATTATGAGGGGGTAAATCAAAATTCGTTAACATTATATGGGGTAAAATACTTCTTTCTTTTTTTTTTGGATATAAAAACAATTATTTATTTGAATTTTTTATCAAACTATATTTTTTGATATAAAATATTGTCCTTGTTTTGAATTTTTTTTTCGTTTACACTGCCTGCTGCCACTTTCTATTCTTGGTTGTTTTATTTAACCCTTAATATTCTATGAAATTATCATTTATTCAGTAAGGGATCCTTTGAAGGGTCATCCCAAATTCCCAAGGAGCCCGGTCTATTACCATGAGTGATTGAAGAAGCCGATGTTCAATCAAAGAAGCGATTCTAGGAAATCTCACTGATTATGTATGTCATTGGGGCTTCCATGACCATGAGTGATGTGAATAATTATATGCTCAAATATTGTAATTTCGTCTAAATGCAAGCTATGTACTACAACGAGGAAAGATATTTCATCCTCAAATTCAATACGATGCAAGATATTGATGCAGTGATGATGAATGACCCTTATATGGATCAAACTACCACAATTGCCTTTCTATTTGTGGGGAGCTAGGAGCTTGGGAAATATAGGGAGTGTTATTGGTAACCATGTATTCACGTATGATTTTACAGCGGGTAAACTAAGAGTAACCAATGCCCGAATCTTGGTGGAAGTGGATTTGACACAGGAGTTATGTTAAACGATCACCATCAAAGACATTAAAGGAAGGAAAATTAAGCCAGAGGTGGAGTTTGAATGAAGGCCTCAATATTGTGATAAATTCCAAAAGGTATGTCATAAGTGCCATAAAGAGAAGAAGTAGCCTATCAAGGAATATTAAGTAGCCTATCAAGAATAGAGAATATTGTTCTTGATCGAAGCTTTTAAGCAAGATTAAGTATTTGTTCTTAGTTAAGGAGTGTCTTAACTAAGTTATTTGTTCTTAATCAAGGGGTCTCTTAATTAAGGTGTTTTCCTTAGTTTATGTTGTGAAGCAAGATAAAGGTTATTTTACTAGAAGTGTATTCTTCCGTTATCACTAGTTGGTGACTTGATTTTTTAAGTGTGATCTTCAGTTAGGTGAAAGGCCATTGATACAGTAATTGGGACTGGGACTGTTAGACATCGCTGCAGTGATTGAAGGTGATATGGAATTTCTCATATATAGGAAGGTCTTGGGTAGAAGTAACACAAGGTAGTGATTAGAATGGAAAGTTATAAGCATGAGTCTTGTTTAGGCTTGGAACTAATGCTATAGTGGACATCCTTCCTGGCTTGGTAGCCTCTAGAGTAGGTGATGTTGCACCGAACTAGGTAAACAATTATGTGTGTGTTATTTATGTTTCTGCATTTTTTATTTTCTTCATAATCACACAGTTTCAAAAGTCTTTTCAGGTTGTCATAACAGATGTTGCAACATTTGTCTCGACATTAGATATGTTATTAAGATATCAATAAGAACATGCATTGCCTGTACCAAAAAAATTTTAATTGGTATCAGAGCATGTGTCCTAGTCCTTGGATAAGCTTCAGGGAGTATTTTTTTGGTACTACTATTCTTTATGAAGATTGGAATGACAGAATTCTTAGACAGCAGATCTTGAAGAATAATTAGGACAGGAGATTTCTGGTTCTAAAGAGATTGAAGGGAGGAGTATGAGTTGGTTCTATGTAAGCTCGAAGTTATCAATACCATGTTCCTTGGGGTTGGTATGTTTCTTTGTCAGACTCTTTATCACTTGTATTATGGCCAAAGATACTTGGGAATTTCTCAAGTCAACTTATAAAGGCACAACTTAGTATGTTGGGTATGAAGTGATCATAAGAATGACTGATTTAGAAGAAGATTCTCAAGTCTCTGTTCAAGATATTTGACTTGAGAGTTACAACTATTGAAAACAAGAGCATGACTTTTGTTTACAAATCCGAAGAAGCTTGTGTCCTAGTATCTATTGAAGAGATCAGACACATTGTCTACACTAAATGTCAAAACATCTGTAGTGACTTCAACATGTCTGTGATGCTGAAAGAGAAAGCTGGAACTGGAGTAAAGATCTATCAATGTCTAAGCATTCATATGAGTGTGGAGACCTTGGATCCATGCAGAGTAGAATGTCTTGTTTATCTCAGGGACTACTGTGTAGGTTTTCTTTTTCTTGGCCTAATTAGGAATGGTTTCCTGATTATGGTTGCCAAGATAATTCGTATTTGACTGAAAGATGGACTTCATATGAAGATGTTTGTTATGAATATTTATCTCATATGAAGATCGAGGTTCGAGAGAGTTAAGAGAGTTGGAAGATGAAAAGTGAAGAATGAGCGAGGAGAAGAGACTCTGGCACGAATTTATCAAAAAAGGTTTCGGAGATACATAATAGGAAGTATTTCGTAAATACACCCACGGAATAAACCAATGTTGAGTAAAAAAAAGGTGCGTCCGGAGATATACCTCCGGAAGCAGGGGCTATTTTTGGAAGCGCACATGGTGCCTAAGAACTCATGGAGTGGGGTAAGAAGTTCTCTTTCTCAAACTCTTTTAGATATCTCAAATTTGGATTAGATATTGTGGACAAGATGGGTCAAGATTTGCAAAATTTAGTGGACCAAATCTGGAATCTGCTAACTAGACCAAAATATTTTAAGGATTGCTACTCCCATCCTAAATGAAGGAGAAGCGTCTTATAAAAATTCAAAAATGCTTCAGAGAATTCGAAAATTCATTTTCTGACGCATTATTTTCATACTGAAGCACATTCTAAGTGGGATCTATCCTTTTTTATTTTTCTTTTTTTTTTAAATTTAGTCCTAAAATGTATCTCCGGACCCACTTCATCAAAGGTTTTTTAATTCAATAACTCAGTGACAAATTCGGATGTAGACTTTCGAAATTGTGAATCATGAATTTTAAAATATGTCATCTTTGCATGACCGTCACAATTCTGGGAGTACATATCTAGAAATTCAAGAGGGAAATTTAATAAAACACTGCATTGTATGCTCTTCTTGCTCATTATCAAATACCTTTTTTCTCTTAAAACCCTTAAAAAATATCCTTACATTCTCAATCAAGTTTTGCACTCCAAAATTTTATTATTTTCATCACATCCAAGTGAGTAAAACAAGCTGGAATTTAAGATAAAGTTCATGTATTTCATTTCTCATTACTTATATTAATCTATTTTTTGAGCTTTATAAATGAAAGTTTCCTCCGGAAATACATTTTCATATTTTAGTTGAAGATCGTCCGAAAGTTTATTTCTGGAATATTTCAGAGTACAATTTGGACAATTTTTTGTATATTTTCTGTTATTGTTTGTCTTAGATATGGTGCACCCTGATGTTATCCTCAAACTTATTATGTCTACGGATGTCAAACTTGTTGATGTCAAGGTAGATTTTGGCAATCAATGTCAAGGTAGCAGTTGGCAATCAATTTACAAATGGACAAGAGTTTGATGTTTGTGATCATGTGCTCCAATTGATCTGCGCAAAAGCATCCAAATTGGGGTTTAACGTTGTAATTGAAAGGTCAGATAACAGTTTAGATAGAAGACTTTCATTTGTGACAATAATATGCGAAAGAAATGGCAAGTATAAAACTCCTATCCCGAAGTTAAAACGCGATGACATAGATTTGAGGAAATGTGATTGTGTCAAAACTTGTATAAATATGGGTGTAATTAAACTTGGTAGCACAAACACACAAGGAACAATCTCAATGTCTCAATATGAATATCTTGTTTTTGTCTACTTCAATATTGAGAAGCTCCATCTTCAATTTAGGTTCTCATAGATCATTCATCTTGTCGATATAAAATCAATACTAGAGAATCTCTACCCATACAATCAAAAAGTTGTGAAGCTCTATTATCGTTCGCCTTCTATTGACAACGATGAGAAGATGCAATTCAGCGACTTTAAGTCGATGAAGGAAGAAGATTTATCTGTTATGTGGAGTATATTTTATGGTTACGAAACAAGATGTTCGATCGGGCTGGATTTGAAGATTGTGAGATCGACCGAAGATATTTTGAAGATGTTGAAATGTTCTACTTGATGATGAAATGTATTGTTCGATTTACATTAACAATTATCTATATAATGTTTCATTTTTTATATATGTCGTAACAATTATTGATGTTAACTTATATATGTTTTTATATTTGTTTCGTTTCTGCATTTGTTCTTGGTTCAGTGGATTTCAAAAATACACTTCAGTAATGTATACAAAAGTGCATCTACATATTATTTTTTGTCGTAGTATTGAAATCTGACTCAATTACAAACAGATTATGTGTGAATATGGTGCATCCGTGAATATATTTCTGAATTTCAGTAATAATTTTGATTTTTCACTCGTGTGAAGAAGCTATCCTTAAGATACAAAGAGCAATCTTCAATATTTTGCTACTTGCAAATACAAATACAAGTTATAGCACTACTCGAAAAACAAACTTATAATGACTACACTTAGTTTCAAAAAGGTGAAATCATTTTCTATTTCTCTCTCCTTAGTAAAGAAGAATTTCACGCTTTTTCTTTCTAAATTTCTCATGCTATGTTTTTTTTAATTGTATAATATGGAGTGAAACAATGAAAGAAATTAATGCTATGTTTTTTAGTTGTATAATAATATGGAGTGAAACAATGAAAGATATTAAAGTACAAATAAAAAGACACGTGAAAAATCAATATGAAGAAACTTGAAATAAAATACAATGCATATTACACCCCTATAAATTTACAACAGACCTAAAAATTATAGATATGTTGTCAAAAGCTGTGATGTACGTAGTACTAGCTAGCTTATTTTGTTTAAGTTTGAACTTGAGGTAAACACAATAGTATCCTTTTACCTAATCAATTTACTCATTAACAATTAAACATAAGCAATTAAGACCTATATTCTTGCTAGACACTTAGCCCATAAGAGGAACTATTCTAACCATAAATCACAGTTTTGAAGAATACTAGGACACTATTGGCGAAGTAAAAGAAAACAAGTTACCGATACTTATTGGGAAAGAAATTGGTGCAACTTGCAAGTATACAAATTTTGTTTTGTTTGAGCGCATTCTTTTAGCTAGAGGAAACCATTGGCATTGACAATTTGACATTCATGAATGATGAATCTTACAGGAAAACTAAATGGCAATTTTAGAGTTTATTACAAGATTTAGTTCAAGTTTGTTCAATCAAAATTCTACTGAAAGAAACAATTGCAGGTTTGTTCAATCAAAGATTCTGCTAAAAGAAACAATTTATCGACAAATTTGTGTTGACAACTCGTTTCATAAAATGTCTTAACATGTTCTGAGACATCCTGACGCATATGCTACTCATATTGGGTTCTGATTCACTTCAAATTTTATTTATGATTTGTTTGGTTTTAATTTTTTCAAAAAATCGGTTGAAGTTGCATTTATAAAGAATTAATTTAATCCAAATCAATTATTTGATCAAATCATATATCTATTGCAGAAAATTTTATTTGGATATATATGGTTTAAACAAGATATTTGAATTTGCATTCATTATAAGATTGAAATGGACAATTAATGACAAGATCTCCATCACTTTATTCAAGATGATTTATAACATGAGTATGTTTTGGAAGATATTTTATTCTAAATTTTGAAGGTTAAGGAAGCACAAGGGGTGGTTTGAATTTGGTTTTAAAAATAAAAACTTTTTGCTACCCAGAACAATTAAACAAAGAATTTATAATAAAAATAATAAACACAATATATCTTGGTTCGCTGATAACGAAGCTACTTTCAGTCACCTTTCAAGGTGATTTCAACTTCTCACAAAGACTTAATTCATTATAACCAAACTTGATTACAACCACAAAGACCTATTGTCAATGTCTTCTTGAGAATCCTGATTATAGCCTAATCTCTCAAGGAACCAATACAACTCAAAAGTTGAGATACAAAGTGTGTTATAAGATTGCTTCTAAGTAAGCAGATTACACAAAATGAATACAACAAAATTCACACAAGTATGAACAAAAGCTTTTTGTGTGCAGTGTTTTCTTTTTCTCTCAAGTTTCTCGAGATGCAAATTTCACGTTCAGTAACTTGTTAAAATCCTTCGAAAGTTCTTCTTCCACTCTTTCAAGGGCTTTTTTATATAAGCATACAAAATATCTGTTGGAGGGTATAAGAGGAAATCCATTCATTCCAGTTGTATTCTTGCCTAATGGCTTGTGAAGGTGGGAGACAAAATGGTACAATAGTACTGTCCTTGATCCACAAAATCAGTATAGTGGAAGGAATATTCGATCTTGTACTGTGTATTAGTTTCTTACGTAAAATATTTTTGATCTTATCTTCTAATCTTCAAAGGCTTCAAAAAGCGTGTTGGTGAAACATGTTTAGAAGGGTCAAAAATAGCAGGATAGTCTTTCAAAACCTTGTCTTTAGAGTCTTCAGAACTTGTCTTCGGAATCTTCAAAATTTGTGGAGTGCAGAATATCAGAGATTGAAAATCTTCTGAAGCTCCTTTATCAGAGTCAGAGTCAGAAGTCATTTGATAAGAATTCTTTCAGAAGCATTGTCAAAGAGCATTCCATAATTTGAATTTTCCTTGTAACGTGCATGTTGATATCTCTTAAGAGTTAGAGTGTGTTGAGTTCAGAAACTAATGACGTCACACGTCACTTCTTCAAAGTTAGAATATGTTAGCATTCAGCTACACATAAGAAAAAATCATTAGGTTACAAAATTTTCTCTAAGAAACGATGTATTGTTATCATCAAAACTAAAGGTCAGATGCATAACCGAATCTTGTTCTTATAATCTCCCTCTTTTATTACGATGACAAAACCATGTATTTTGATGAATAATTTTTGCTTGGTTTAATCACATATATCTTATCAGAATAAACTAATAAACTCCCCTTGAGTTTTATACTATAAAAAATTATCTTAGCTTGTTTAGAGGCTCCCTCTGAGCTCAAGACTTATAAAATAATTTTGATACATAAAACACTTTAATCAGCAAGAAAGGAATACTTTCCTGATTATAATACTATTAAAGTCTGATTAGAAATGTCTAGTTCGACATCTCAGAGCCTGGCTATACTATTAGAGTCTGATTAGAAATGTCTGGTTCGTCATTTCAGAGCTTTGCTTCCTATCAGAACTAGATGAGGTATCAAAGTCTGGTTGGATTTCCTTTTATCAAAAGCCTGGTTAACAAATCCTGGTTATATAAGAACATGATATATCTTCAAAGTTTATAATCCTTATTTAATGATCATTTGAATTGCCTGATTAGAATGTTCACTAAACTTTTTCAGTGTTCCTAATCAGTCAAACATTTTCAGAGGCATAATATATTAGAACCATGTATGGGATAAGTATGGAAAAATAGGTATATCAAAATCATCTATACTTCTCCCACTTTATCATCGATCAAAAAAACTTTTAAATAGATAGACCAAAATAAAACTTAATTGATTCAAAGATAAAGAAGGTTGAAAAATCAGAAAGCTTAAAACATAAACTAGAAAGGTTAAAAAAAGGTTTTATGGTGGTGGTGGCAGCCATGATAGAAGTGTAGACATCAGAATTCCAACTTTGAGTTGGTCTCAGCTTTAGTCTTGAATGTCTCATCTTGCTTGTCCAGACGCGCTCTTCCCGCTTCATTTTCCTTCTTGATATCTTCCAGAGTCTTCAAAATCACTTGAGGCACAACTTCAGAACCAGGAGTAGAAGACTTCTCAATCTCAGAAGCAGCAACAATTTCAATAGCTGGTCTAGAATTGAATAATTAGGAGTTGAAGACAAAATCTTCTATTCAAAAGCAGAAGCATCTTCAATTTGACTATCTGTATGAAGTTCGGCTTGCTTTGCAGGTGGATTTTGAGGAGGGTCAATAGCTTTCTTAGAGCCATCAACTTCAACTTCTAGAATAGTTTCCAGAGGTCTTCTTGCAAAAGTATAAGTCTTAGCCTTCTTAGATCCAGAAGGACCATCACCAATACTCTTGGAAAATTTTCTCTTTCTTCTAATAAGGGGTTCTACAAAATCATCTGGCAGGTCGTCAAAATGACCAGGTTCCGTAGAGCCATCATACAAACTCTTGATAATAGCTTCAGAAATATGTTCTAGAAAATTATCTATCAGATTTTTAATAGCGCCAGGGGCCACGCTAGGTTTCTCACCATGATCCACACACATTTGCAAATAGGATAGCACTGCATCTTGAGGGTCATCCATAGAAAATAGGAGATAATTAGTAAAAATATTCCTCATGGAACATATTTCTTATGTGTTCAAAGCCTCAGGAATATCAATGACCGCATAGATTGGAGACATGTTCTTCAGATTCCTCCTATTGAAGGGTTTTCCAACAGATATCACCAATTCTTCATCAAGACTGCGATCCATATTCTGATCTTTCAAGGATTCCACATGTTTACTTTTAACAAGAATATCTGAAATCAGTCTTCCTAGAGGTATCCACTTCCTGATCTTTTGAAACCCATTCCTAGATTCTTTAGCCATGTCCCTCAGATACTTGAAAAATATTGAAGGTAGGTTGATGTTTGATCCAGAAGCCAGATAATACAGCAAGTACTTCTAATCAACGTTCACATCATCAGGTGAATTGGTTGAAGGTCTATGATGGATACAACCCAGAATTATTTGAAAGCACACGATGATTTTTGGATGAAGATTCTTGACAAATTTTGAATTCTTTCCATTCTGGAAAGTTCTTGCAACAATTTGCTCCATTCTAGCACTTTTTGAGAGCACATCATAATGCATTTTTCCATAGCCATCAATATTTAGAAGCTTGACAATGGACCTTTTAGTAATGCAGATCTTCTTTCCTGAAACAAATGACAAAACTTGTAGCTTTGACTCAGTAGCAAAAACCCAATATTGTTTAACTAATTCAGGATAAATTGGTCCTTTGAGACTATCGAAATAACATTCCCATCCCCAAAAACTTCAATTCACCAATAAGATCGAACCCATTTGCTTTAAGATTTTCAAAATACAAGATCATTTCATAGAGAACATCCAATTCATTAAGTGGAATAGTCGACTGAAGTTCTTGAATACCTTTTTATTGTTGAAATTGTTGTTGTTGTTTAGACGTTGAAGATTGTTGTTGAACAAATGAAGTTTGTTTTTGATCAACCATTGTGAACAAGAACAAGGGTTTTGGTTACAGAGAAACTTTTAGGGGTTTGAAAAATAGAAAGTGTGGAATGAAGGGCGAAGTGTGTGAAAAGTGAATGAAGTGAGTTTAAGTAAAAAAAATAATTGCAATGATGAAAAGAAATTTAGAAAAGTGAAATAATCTGACAAGGGTGAGGCATGAAAGATTTTACTTAATCCCAAAAATAACCACTTTTCCCAATGTGTCACTCGAGCGTTTATCGTGTTTCAAGAAAAGAAAGTGGCCTTATTTTTTTTAACTACAAACCTTGTGCTTGCTTGAAATTAATTAATATAGTAAACTCTTCGGAGTCCAAAACACAGAATAATTTAGAAAGGTTATGACTTAAGACACTTCTCATATATGGGACCTTCATACTCCAAAAGACCCATAGGTCAGAAACACAAATTCCCATAGTCTTATTTTATCGTTCTGAGAGAATAACCATTCTGATATTTTCATCTTTTTAATTCTGGACATAACTCCATTTTTAAATTTTTCAGAATGAAAACAAATATATCTTTCAGCAAGGTGTTTTGTAAAGATATCAGTCTATTGATGGTCTGTATCAATAAATCTTAAATTTAAATTCTCTTATGAACTTAGTATCATATAAAATGATGTTTAATCTCAATATGCTTAGCTCTAGAATGTAAATAGGGATTCTTAGATAAACATATAGCAGAATTATTATCACAAAGAATATGAACATTACTCTCATATATCTAAAAGTCTTCTAGCTCGCTTTTCAATCAAAGGATATGAGTGCTACATCCAGATGTTGCAATGTATTCAACTTCAGCTGTTGACAGTGCTATTGTTGATTGTCTCTTGCTGGACCATGAGATCAAATTATCACCCAAAATTGTCAGTTTCCAAAAGTTCTTCTCTTTCTAGTCTATCTCTAGCATAGTCGGCATCACAATAACCTACTAAATTGTACTCTTTTGATTTTCTATAACACGAGCCAAGGTTAGTAGTACCTTTCAAATACCTAATGATTCTTTTAACAGTTGTTAAGTATAATCTTTAGGATTTGATTAAAAGTGAGCACACAAATAGACACTAAATAAAATGTCAGGTCTATAAGTAGTTGAGTATAAGAGAGAACATATCATACCTACGTATACCTTCTCATCTATTGTATTTCTTAACTCATCCTTTTCCAAAATACACATAGGATGTATTAAAGTTTTAGCTATCTTGCATTCTGACATTTCAAACTTCTTCAAAAGTTCTTTGGTATATTTGCTCTGATAGATATAGGTTCCTTTAGGACTTTGGTTAATATGGATTCCCATTAAGAACTTGAGTTCTCCCATCAGACTCATCTCAAACTCAGTTTGCATAGACTTAGCAAACTCCTTGCACAAGGTAGCATTAGCAGAACTAAATATAATATCATCAACATATATTTAAACTACTAGAATATCATTTTTGAATGTTTTATAGAACAAATTAGTGTCAACTTTTCCTCTCGTAAAATAATTTTCTAAAAGAAAATTGCTTAGTCTCTCATATCATGCTCTGGAAGCTTGTTTCAGATTGTACAATAATTTATTAAGTTTGAAAACAAAATCTGAATTTTTCTAATTTTTATAACCAAGAGGTTGGTTTACATAAACTTATTCAGTAATGTAACCATTCAGAAATGTACTCTTAACATCCATCTATAATAAGATGATGTTATGATTAACAAAAAATAAAATTAAGAGACCAATAAACTCTAAATTAGAAATTGGTGCAAAGGTTTTAGTATAGTCAAATCCCTCTTGCTGACTATAACCTTGTGCCACCAGTCTGGCCTTGTTGCTTACCATTTCTCCTCTCACATTCAGCTTGTTTCTAAAAACCCATTTTGTGCCTATTACATGAGTTCCTTTGGGTCTAGGTACAAGATCTTATACATCATTTCTGGAGAATTGATTTAGTTCTTCTTGCATTACTAGAATCCACTCAGTGTCCAGAAGAGCTTCATTAACAGATGTAGGTTCTATGAGGGACACCAAACTAAGAAGCATTTCTTCATAAGGTTTGAAGGAGGATCTGGTTCTAACTAGTTCAGTTTTGTCACCTAGAAATAATTTTTCAGAATATGAATATATTTGTATGTACTTTCTCAAAGGAGTTTGAGGTTCAATAGCTTCTGGTTGAACAACTTCAGAATCTTTAGTCTCAAAATCTTTAGCAACATCTTCTTTACCTTCAAAGCCTAAATAGTTAATCTCCAGATCTGCAAACTTTTCAACTAGGTTTTACTTTTCAGAGTCAAGCTTGTCATCTAAAATGAATTTATTCCTTAACAATTTGTGTTTCAGTGTTATGTACTCTATATTCTTTTGAGCGTTTAGAGTATTCTAACATTAAACACTTTTGTGCCCTAGAATATACTTGGTCAGATTGTCTTTAGTATTCAAAATAAAACAATCACATCCAAAAGGATGAAAATATGAAATATTGGGTTTTTTGTTCTTCCACGATTCATAAGGTGTCTTATCCAGAATAAGTCTTATAGAGATCATAACACACTGTGTTGACTACCTCAGCCTAGAAGTGCTTAGCCATGTTTGTCTCATTGATCATGGTTTTGGTCATATCTTGCAGAGTCTTATTCTTCCTCTCTACAACTCCATTTTGTTGTGGAGTTATAGCGCAAGATAAATCATGGGAGATGCCATTTTCATTAAAAAGTTTTTCAAAATGCTTATTGTCAAATTCACCAACATGATCACTTCTAACTTTAACATTTTAAAATCCCTCCCATTTTGCACTTGCGAGCAGAAGTTAGAGAATACTAAATGTGACTCATCCTTGTGTATAAATAACTTAACTCATGTCCATCTGGTAGTCATCAGTAATGACTAAAGCATATTTCTTGCCACTGACAGAAGCAGATTTCACTGGTCCAAAAAGGTCAATGTGCTAGAGTTCCAAAGGTCTAGAGGTAGAAAAAACATTCTTTATTTTGAAAAAGGTTTTTGAAAATTTGCCTTTCTGACATGTTTCACAAAGATCATCTGAAGAGAACTTTAGATTTGGAAGGCCTCTAGCAAAATTACGCTTATTTAGCTGAGAAATGCTTCTTATGCTGACATGGCTTAATCGTCTATACCAAGTCCATTTCTATTCATTAAGAGACATAAGACATTTGACATTTTGTTCTTTTAAATCAGAAATTCTGATTTTGTAAATGTTATTCTTCCTCTTGCCATTGAAAATAATGGATCCATCTTTCTTACTAACAGCTTTATAAGACTCTTGATTAAAGATTATATCAAAACCATTTTCACTTAATTGACTTATGGACAATATATTATGTGTTAATACATCCAGTAAAACATTAGTGATAGAAGGGAGAACCACTACCAACTATTCTGAAGCCTATGATCTTCTCTTTTTGATCACCTTTGAAACCCACGAAGCCACCAGACTTAAGTTCCACATTTTGGAACATGTGCCTTCTTCCTGTCATATGTCGTGAGCATCCAGAGTCCAGGTACCATGATTGGTGTTTTAACTGAGCTGCTAAGGATGTCTGCAACATATATTATATTGTCCTTAGGTTCCCACATCTTTTTGGGTTTTTTCTGGTTAGTTCTCCCAGAGTTCTTAGCGAACCTGGGTTTCTGTGAGGAATAATCATGTTGTGTATGTGCATAAGAGAAATGGAAATAAACAGTTTTTGGTTTTGCCTGAGGTTTTAAAGTAGGGTTTTCTTTAGGCACATAACCAACTTCTCTTCTTCCATTTCTACTAACTCCATAGATCATTGAAGTTATTTTACTTCTATCCATGTTTTTTTCCAGAAATGTGTGAAAAGATTTGTCATATTTCTTTATGACATTATCAGAATTTACAGAAGCTTCTGAAATAATTTTTTCCTCAAGTTTAGAACTCTTGCTTTTAAGGGTAGAGTTGTCATTCTTAAAAATAAAACTTTCTTCATTTAAAATGGAGAATTCTTTCTTAAGCTTAATATGTGTTTCATATTCAGATACATGGATTTGTTTCAGATCCTTGTATTTGTTATGAAGCTTTTGATACTTTTCTAGAATTTCAGATAAGCATAATTCTAAGAAAATTTCTTTAGCCACATCCTATCCTTCTTGGTCACCTCTGGAGAATTTACGAAAATACCCCTTGTTTCGGAAGTTCATTTCCGAAAACGTACTTTTATTGGAAAAAAAGGTGTTTTCGGAAATGAATCTCCGAAAAGTTGAATATTTTAATGAAATATATTGACTTCGGAGATGCATCTCCGAAATAAGGTTAATTTTCAGAAAATTGGTGAATTCGGAAGTTCATCTCCGAATTCACCCCCCTTGGAGGAATTCGGAAATGAACTTCCGAAATAAGGTCTGGACAGAAGAAAAATAACAAACAAGAACGATTCTCTTTATTTAATCGGATGAAGATTACATTGATCACATTACATAAGTTTAAAGTTACATATTGTTAAACACGGGTAGGTGAGGATGAGTCAACATTTTGATAACGTCGGCCCCCGATCTTTGAAGTTTCGCGTCCAACTCGATCGGACCCTTCGAAGAAAATCGGTCGAACGTTGTCCACAAAACCGCTAAATCTTCGTCGTTCTTGATCTCAAAAGGTGTGAATTCAATGCCTCCCTCGTCGTTAAGCGATGGCGAGCGGTACTCGAGCTTGACAACCTTTCGATTTTCGGGATATTGCAATAGCGTGTGGAGCGACGTTATCAACTCCGCAAACGGCGTGTCGCGCGAGAAGCGAAATTGGAACGGCATCGGGTAGCCGGTGGTGAAGTAGACGAATGCTAGGTGGGGGTAGGTTTGTGTCATTTGTGTTTCTAGGTGTGAAGAGGATGAAGAAGAGTGTGTTGTATTTATAGACTTATTGGAGTAATAATGGCCCAACAAACCTTATCTTGCACTCAGTGGATGTTTCAGAAATGAACTTCCGAAAATTGGAGGCAGACTAGTATATTTCGGAAGTTCATTTCCGAATTATGCAGAAACAGACATAAATTTTGCATTTTATTGATTGCTTAGTGTTTTGTGTATAAATTGCAAAAGGAATCAAAATAGACATAAATTAGACAATGATGACATAAAACATACTTATATTATATATGTATTGAATCGGTCCGATTTTACATGATAAACAACAATACATACAAAAATGGTCATTACAAACAAAAAACGATCCGGAACAAACTAAAATTCACCGAACCAATTGGTGGATCCTAAGTCCAAAATAGGTACGTTCTTCGACTGCTCTCTATTTTGCTCGCGCTCTTGGCTCATCATTTCTTCAAACTCCGCCATTCTCGAAACGAACGGATCTGGCCAAATCTCCGCCTCATTTGAACGATGTGCCGTCCATTGACAAGAAGTAGCCGGTATAGGACACCCCGGTTTCAAAAACACTTGGACGAAGTGCCGCGATCGTAGATACCCGATGCATATGATGCGGCTCGACGCGTCCAACGGCGGTCGACTATGAAGTGGAAAGAAAGTCTCACTTAGTCCAAACCTCGTCAAATCGACACACACCATATCATATGCACTTGCTATTAGATGACCCATCTCGGGGAATGACATTCACTTCGAAACCGGAGCGATACCGGTAAGTGATGGAACAAGTGCATCATGAATTTTCGCAAACTTTTCTTGATTTTCATATAGTCGGCCGTATATGTCCCGATACGAAGTCAACTCCGCAATGAGTTCCCGCCGGACTAAAGTGTGATTATTTTCCCCTTTACCGAGCAAACCCACAACGGCCTGATATCCACAATTGTCGTCGCCTCCAACATCAACGATGTTATCGATATATTTGTGCATAAAAAGTGGCATCTCATCAATCTAGACAATCGGTGATTTTTTTTATCAGCGGTGTGCGAGGTGGCTTCGAAATACGGGCTCCTTTGTTACCACTACACTTGGACTTCGGTGTCGGTGAATCTGGGAATGATGAATAAACATGTTCAAAGTAGGAAGGAGATCGTTTTGTTGATGTGTCTTCTTGTGTAACTTTGGACTTTTTCGGTGCACCTTTCGTTTTAACCGGTTGAGATGGCGGTTTCAAATCTGTGGTCTCCGGAAATGCAATTTTTCGCAATTGTTCTTTTATGTGCATTTTCGTGGTGTCATCTGCTTTAGCAAACTTCTCCATTATCACTTCCAACTCGTCGGAGATGGTGATTTTGGAGTCATTTTCTTTCGGCGGGTCAAAATCATCAAAACGAAGTTTCTTCCAATGGTCGGCTACCTCATCCATGCGTATTGGTGAATTCAACTTCTTCTTTTTTGAAAGTATACAAGCACATGGAAGGCCGTATGTATTTCTAATGGTACACCCACATAAAGAACTATCCGGCCCCGTGGTCTCCGACCGCTTCGCTTCATGAAACAAAAAATTCAAACTCGTTCGGGATATGTTGTAAATCAATTGGGAGAATAAAATTTGGCCCTTATACCGGTGTTCCATAACCTTCTTGCTCCGACCGAACGATGTTTGAATTTCATTGTGTTGATTTTCAAGTATTTGGTTCACGGTGTCCCATCCCCGACACAAATCTCCCTTGCTATCACTCAACCACCTCTTGAAGACCGCATGTGCGGATTAAACTCGGTTAGTCGTGGTGCAACCAAGATGTCTAACTCGATTTGTCCAAGCGCACACAACTTTTTCTATTACTTTGTTAAGAATGGTGGATTCGACGTAATGACAAAAAGTCTTAATGGAACCACACAAAGACCTAAAGTGTACCAATTTCTCGGTATACACCTCTTCGGAGTATGCATCTAAAATTTCCCTCCATGCCGCCATTATCCTCTCAACCACAACACCGGCTTTGATAACTTTACCGTTTTCATCCGGCCTATCTTTTGTCCCAACCGCGGGTTTCAACTTACTTCTCACGTTGCAAGTTATGTGATACCAACAAAGTAACGCGGTCGATGTCGGGAAGACGGTATCAACCACATTCATCAAAGCATTGTCCCGGTCGGTCACAATGACTTTAGGCATAACATTTTGATCAACCAACAAAGACTTGCATATTCCCAAAGCCCATGTAAAGTTTTCTTCTTTTTCACACTCCAAAAAAGAAAACCCGACCGAATAAGTCTTGTCCGTCGAGGTGACACCGACGATCTCTAGAAGAGGAAGCCTATACTTGTTTGTCTTGTACGTCGAATCCATGACAAGAACGGTTGGAAATGTGTTGAACAATTTGATACTTTCGGGATGAGTCCAAAAAATATCACGCACCGTAACTTTGTCCTCGGACGTTCGGAAGCTTGACACATATTTGTTATCGCCTAATAGTTTCAAAAGTTGTTGCATTTCCGACCGAGGGCCCATTTTCAAAACTTTGAGATTGTGTCGTTCATTGTAAACTTTCTTGATATTTGAAACGCTATCCGGTTTTTAACGCTTCAAATCGGCAAGTATGTTGCGAGGCGCCACTTTGACTATCGTTAAATCCGAAATCACATTCTTCTCTTTGCGGGACAAACGACACGCCATTGGATGTCCGTGTAACTTGGAATCCAAGGCATGATTATGAATTCCACAAATCACGGTTAGACGCCACAAATCACCAACCCTCCGAGTCGCCCGCAACTTAAACGGACACCCGCACTTTCTCGATCCCGTGTCTTCATGTTTTAGCACCCGGTTTGATTGTGCATAACTCCCACCCCGTTCGCAATTCAAAACAACGAAAGCTTTCCGCCTACTATTTCCATTGTCGGACCTTAAAATTACAATTCCAAATCCAACTTTACTAGCTTCGTTCCGAACCCAATCAATCAAATGCTCGCGACTACCGAAGCTCCGATCATTGGTAAATTGTTGTCGAACATCAACCGCATTGATCATAGCTCGATCGCCGATAACCAAATCGTTTTCAACGTTGACAACTTCCGGAACTACTGCGTCATCGTCTTGCACAATGTTGTTCGGATGCACCATACCTTACATATGCAAAAATTAGCAAAATTGGCCAAAACTGTTTTTTTTAACTGCCAGGGCATATTTCGGAAGTTCATTTCCGAAATTTGTTAGGTAATATATTTCGGAAATGAACTTTCGAACCATCGTAGGTTTCAGCAGAAAATTCATCAATCAATGTAGTGAAATAGGGGATGAAAGGGGAGATGTTTACCTCAAATTGTAGCTTTCTATGCTCTCTTTAACGTGATCAACGGTTTGAAACTTGATTTTGAGACGAAAAATGGATGGAGATTGATTGAGTTTTGGAGAGGGTTTGAAGAAGTTTTGGAGAAAAAATGATGAAATAGTGAAGGAGGGAAAATTGTATATGCAGGAATATTTTCGGAAATGAACTTCCGAAATATTCACGGTTTTGAATTTTTTTGACTTCGGAGATGCATCTCCGAAGCAGGGGTAATTGGGGGATTTCGCTGGAGGTGACCCCCATAGGGAGGTGGGTAAAGAAAAATTCTAATTCTAATTCAGAATGAGATAGGTCAGAAAATACCTCTTCAAAGTTTGACTCAGATTTTAATTTTGAATGAGTCTTATTATCATATGCTTTTATGCTTACCATCAGCACCACATATGTTTGCTCTTCCTCATAGTCATCTTATGAAAAAAAATCAGAATCATCTCAGATAGCCATTTGTCCTTTCTTCTTCTCTCTTAAAACATATTTGAAATGAAAAAAAAAATTATTTTGTAATTAGTTTCTCTCTTCATCCTCCTCCTTAGTGTGAAATCCCTAATTCTGTAGTTAACATTAAGAGTCTAAAAACAAACCTCAAGTCTTTCTTCAAATTTCACTACATTTAACAACTCCACTTTGTATTATTTCTCTTGGCGTTAGTAATGTTTAAAAAAAAAAGACATTCTCATTGAAGATAATTCACCAATAAAAGCTTTGAAAGTAAACACATGGAATGGCCATTTTTCTTCTCAACGCGTGAGAAGGCCCCCATCATTCTTATGATATATGCAGCCATAGAAAAGCAACCACCAATGTTGGTTTGATTTGTTTTTCTTTCTTTGTCTCGCAATCAAAATCAGAAGAAAAAATAGCATACTCCCAACCACTTTCACAAATGTATATTCTACATTTGTAAATCACGTCTAATGATTTTAAATAATTATGAACATTCATATGTATCTTCTTGTACTCTTAGTACGTACGTACTATTGAAGTACTAATTAGTAGGTATTGTTTTGATATGCAATCAATGTTTCAAAACTTATTTCCTTCTTCAATTCATAAAGATGGTTTATTTTTCCTTTTGAACAATGCCAAATACATATGAACAATGCCAAATACTTATCAACAAAATGGTGTTATGAGACTTGGTAACATGACCATCCACTAATTTCTCATCCCACCCCACAGACATTTAGCGCACCTCCGAATTTTTCGTAATTCTGTAGATTCATCTCTGGAAGTATCTTTTTTGTAAAAAAAATTAATTTTTACCGTAGATACATCTACGGAACCTCTCAAAACATAGTAAAATGTGAGATTTTTTCAATTAATTGGAAAAATCAGAATATTTCGAAGATACGTCTACGGAAATGTTTGATAGAGTTTGAAAATAGAGTGTTCCGTAAATGTATCTACGGAACCTGTGATTTTCTTAATTAATTGGGAAAATTCAACTTTTGCTATGTTTTAATGATGTCATCAAACTTAATTAATTTGGGATTTTCTCAATTAATTGATGGGGTTTGATTAATTGAGAAAATCTCAAATCGAGAAAAATCTTTCGTAGATGTTATGTTTGACAATAGAGTGTTTCGTTTGTACATCTATGAAAATTATGATTTTCCCAATTAATTACATCTTTTATACGCTTTCGCAGATGTATTTATGAAAAGAATCAAATTTTTTCAAAATATAAGGTGCATCTATGGAAGCCAGAGACAAAAATGACATTTTGTGTGGTGTTTAAAAGACCTCTCTGGAGTAAGTTGTGAAATTTTCCTATTGTAATTCAATATATTGAGATATATTGAAACTGATCAAACAAAACATTCTTAAATATTTGACATCTACCAAAAAGAAAAGGTATAGCCTGATGAGTGATGACCACGTTCCTCTTCCCAAAGGCTGCAAGTAGTAAGTTGTAGCCTAACGATTGTTGAGATTTTGTTGTGAGCCCATATCCATGTTTACAAGTGGACAATTGTAGCTGTCACCAGGATTTAACTTCCCACCCCCTTCGATTATACTTAGCACTCCATGTATACGTGTTTTTATCGTTATTTTTTTTGTCTAAAATTATTGATTTCATAAAATATGAGTAAATATTATAAATTTTGAAAAAATATCAGAATTTAAAAAAAAATTGTAAAAATTATAACTTTCATGAATATTTACCGAAAATCTTCAAACTACACCAAAATTTTTGAAAAAATACCAAAAATTTCCGATAAAAAATCATAACATTCATGAATTTTTACCAAAAATTTTAAAATTTTCGATAAAAAGTCTTGAATTTTTTTACCAATAATTTCATAATGTATGCGTTTTTACCATAAATTTTCAGTAAAAACACTTGAATTTTTGCCTAAAATTTTAAAATTTTTGTTTTTATCAAAAAAATTGAAAAATCGATAAAATTGATATCTGACAATTTAAAAATAAATTACCAAAAATTTAAGTTCAAATTTTTGCATGAAGATTTTAAAATTTAAGGAAATATTATAGGAGTTTCCCATAGTGGGATCTCACAAGTTGTGAAAAAGTAGACCATGTAGAAGAGTTATAAGAGTTTATGGTTAGTAAAATTCTTTTTACATTTTTAAAACTTTTTATAAACTTTGTTTTCACAAAAATATTATGTATATTTTTTAGCGTTGAATTTCTTTTTAAATATATAATTAAATTATTTTTTAATAATAATTGGATTTTTGATTCATTAACTCAAATAATATAATTGAATTATTTTTTGAATTATTAAATTTTAATATTATCAAATAATTGGATTTTGAATTTTTGAATTATTTTTTGTGAAAATGGTCGAACCTTTCAAAAAATACACTAAATAACGAATTGCTTGTGTATATGTCTTTCCATATCATATCCCTTCTTGTTAGTGACATTCATAGGTACCAGGTGTCTCTTAAACTCTTGTTTTAGGAATCTAAATTTATCGTACAAGACCCTCTGGTCTTTTTAACTTCTTTAAGGGCCTCTATCACATATGATATGAGTAGCTCAATCATACTATTTAGTGTATCATCTTTAGTAACAACCATGTGATTAATGAGACATATTTTTATGGGAAGATGCAGGAGACAAGACATGTCGTCAAACGTCACAGTCATCTCCCCAACTATAAGGTGAATGTGTCGTCTCTTCGTGACACCTCTCTAAAAAGGTTGTCAAAAGAACATGGTGAACTATGTTGAAATTTTTTATGGAGAGGTCAATTAATCCAACTTTTTAAATAACATCAATGAATCACTCCTTATTTAGAGTCAGCAGAGTGGTGATTTTTTTTTAGTTATCTATACATTTCAGAGACTCATTCCAATATTGAAAAAAAATAAAACTTTATATTAGAAGAAATATGAAGACAAAGAATAAAAAACAATTGTAAAGTATGTTTCATACCTCTCCCTTCCGAATATCTATAACCACGTGTTTTTTGTAAAAATCACAAAACAAATGTGTCATATAGGTCTCTTGAATATACATCAGTCTCTCGTTTTTTTGGATGGTAAAATCCAAACTAAAATAGTAAACCATAAAGAAAACAACCATGCACTCAATCAAATAATCAGGCACGTGCGTTCTGACCTATTTCTAAATAGATAAATATGTGATGATTCGAAACACCTGCGATGACATGATGAAATTTTAATCCATGAAAAAGTTTATAAATAATATGAGGCATATCTTTGTATGTATTATGATGTTGAAAAGGAACCTCCTTATTAGAGCTTGCATTTTTATCATGGACACATAATAATTTACCTTGAAAGTTAGAGCTATGTGGACCCACCTTGATAGTTCGAGACATATCATGTGTCGTTGTTATATTCTTTTCATCAATATTTTTTATATTGTCATTTTGGACAATCTCCAAGTTTGTGCTTTTCGTGTTTTTTTTTATGTTGATGTTACACCACTCTAACATCCATATTACCTTGTTGATTCACAGTTTCATATTCTATCTCATATATTAATCCTAAGATTCGGGATAAACAATTATTCAAAATCTTGTTATTATTTTCATAATTTTCTCTTGTATTTGTTATACTTCATGTGCATAGTAAAAACATGTGTTTGACTTCTTTTTTGGTTTAGAAACCTCATGTCAATCACCATAAGTAGTTTGTCCTCCAATATCTACTTATTTTTTTCTTGATTTGTTGCAATTGTAGTACTGTAACGTTTTTTCGGTATTATCTAGAATGCAACTTCTTACGACATGATCATATTTTCCATGGCATTTGCACAAGAGGCGGATGCCCTCATATTCCATGGGGAACTATCTGAAGTGAAACCATATATGATCAACAACAAAGAGACTCAAATATATCTCAACACACATTTTTGCAAATTTACCGCGAGATGTGTCCATTATTCTAAAGTTGAATTTTACTAGACAACTCACTGCTAGTCCTAAGGCAAATAGAACATTTTCATCAGAATA
The DNA here is from genome assembly GCF_029867415.1 of Vicia villosa. Classification (NCBI taxonomy): domain Eukaryota; kingdom Viridiplantae; phylum Streptophyta; class Magnoliopsida; order Fabales; family Fabaceae; genus Vicia; species Vicia villosa. The sequence continues at coordinate 132,740,319 of NC_081185.1, forward strand.
TTACATGCTTAGGCCATACATTCACACCCTAAACAACATGTTATCTGCATCATGTAACGATGGATCAAAGTCGGACGACTTATTGCAAATCACCAAGTAATGATTGAAGATCATCCAATGTTCCCTGATAAAATCCTTCTCACAGTCTTCACATGTGTCACACTTGACCGTGTAATATCTATCTCATGTGTCGACTATATCAAGAGCACCTAGCGTTTCTAAATCTCCTTATGTTATTCATCATTATAACGTAACCAACCTACTTGCCAAAAAAATCTGATAATCACAACCTCTTGCAATTAATTTTTTAACTCTACCCTTATCCATCCTTTTAAAGATTATTTTGACCTTCCATAAACTTATTACAAAGAAGATGTCATGTTAAATAATATAGTCTCATTATTTAATACATTTTTTTGCCAAAAACTCCCTATGTGATTTCGTCAATGATTAGTCTTTGGTAGAAAGCTTCACCCTCATAGTATATTTACTAGAGAAAAATATTTTAAAAAATTAAAATGTTCTTCAAAATCACATTTTTCTTTTAGGTTCAAAAGTATATTATACTCTCCTACCGTACACTCATTCAAAAATGACGCATCTAACTAAATTTGCAAAATTATAATTACTTAAAGATTTTAATTGTGCCACTTCCGCTTACACATTTAAAACATGGTATTTATAAAAAAGATGAAGAAACATTATTGACTTTCCTGCTATACGTATCCAAAACAACATAATTTTTAAGTATACAAAACTTATATGTTAGTTAATTTTAGCTACGTACTAATTTTGCAATTTTTTAATATTTTAATTTGAGTGAAAGTTATAAATATAGGGTTAAATATGTTTTTAGTCCCTATGAATAGGCCATAATTCAATTTTAGTTGTCGTACAAAATTTCTTCAAACGATGGTTCTCCTAAACTTTTTCTTCCATAAATTTAGTCCCTCCCGTTAGTTTCCAGTAACGGAGGCTTACGTGGAACATGTTTAATTTGCCAACGTGGGTTATTTTATTCAATTATTCACCAACGTGGATTATATTCTGATAATATTGGGTAGATGCTTAGAAAACTAAAAGTTTTAGTTCATTCCACCATTCTTCTTCGAAAGTCAAGCCCTAGATGTCTTCTTTTCCATCTGTGTGGTCATATTTCTTCACAGCTTTGAGGTCCCTTCCAGTCGAAATCTTGTTGGGGTCGTGGTCCCTCCAATTGAAAGCAACTTTGTGGCCGCGGGTCTTCGCAGCTTGTGGTCTCTTCAAGTATTTCATTTTGTTTATTCAGTAATGGTAGGGATAGTTTAAAAATCAATCTACTTATATTAATAGTGAATATTATATGTTGTTGGTTGGATTGTATGTGTATCTAGGTAGTATTTCTACTGTATTTGACCTAATTTGGAAAAAAATTTACCTTAAGTGAATAAATTGTACATGTCATAGCTAAATTTAAGGTTGTGTTCTACACCAAGGTTTGTTTTGTAAAAGACCTTAACTTAAGATATGAGGGTGGGGATGCTTATGCATATAGTGGTCAAGATCCAGATTATTGGTCTTATTACGAAACTCGTGATTTAGTCAAAGGGATTGACCCTGAGCTTGATGTTAGGGATGTTAAAATATGGTAGAATCATGATGGTGGTTCTTTGAAAGAAGATTTAAACCATTTAGCCACTAACTATCAATGAGCCAACCATCAATGTGGATCCACCAACACAAGCTTCAAGTTTGAACAAGTACTTTGAGTTGATGCTGGCACTTTGGCAGCATTTCTAAGTGATGAAAAGGTCATGGATATTCAACCTTTAAGTATTGACGCTTCACCTATCAAGCCTACCACAACAAAGTCAGATGGTGTCAGGACTTTCTATGGTAAAAAGCCAAAAGCTTGTAAAAATAATGCTTTCAAACCACCAGGAATTTCTTCACATAAGCCAAATTCCAATGATCTTATGAGTATATCCATATTTGTTGTGCCTATTCCTTCTTCTTTTTTTATTCACTTATGTAGTTTAATTATGTTTCCTTATTATGCTTATTTCTTCTTATGTCAGGTAGAGAAACTGATACCAAAGAAAAAAGTGAAGAAAAATGCTTATGTGACAAGGGAAAAAAGATTTAGTGACATGCTAAGGACTCTGAAAACAAGAGACATATATGGCCCTGGTAAAAAACTTGATGATCCATTGGTGATTATTGTAGAGCAAATAACAACAGATGTCAACGGTGGTGCTAGGAACTCAAAAATTTAGGCAAACATTTCCAAAGGGCTAACTCAATGAAGACTATTCGGAGCTCCATTTGAAGACATTTATGTTTTGTATTTGTGATTGTCATATGTCGTCTTTAAGTTTAAGTTATGAAGATATTTATGTTTTTGGTAGATTTGAATGGTGTTGTATCACCATCCTGTAATATGTATTGTCAGTTGAAATGGTGTTCAAACTACTTTTTTGATATGTAATGTAATGAATGGAGCAATTACACTTCTGATAAGAACTCTAATGAATGGAATAACTACTTTGATCATACTATGTTCAATATGCCAAAGTATAGGTTATACCTTGTCCAAATTATAGGTCTTACTATGTCCAAATTATACAAAACCTTATGTTCAAATTATTGGTCATACTATGTCCAAATTGTATCAAAATTTATCTATACAACATTGCATTATTGGAACATCATTAGAATACCATTACAACAACAATTGAACAACATTACATGATTGTCAACATTTGAATACCATTAAGCAACAATTGAATAAAAATACATCATAATTAGAGCAACATTGGGAGAGTATTTCAACAAAATTACATTTCAATATTTTGTTCAACAATTACACTTCAATAATAAGTACATGCTGAGCGTAAACAAAAAATACAAGACATGTCAGCTTCAACTTTCTTGAAAATCCCTCTGACGTTAACTTCATATGTAGTTTCTTGTTCTTCTTCATTGAAGATTCGTACATCTCCTTCAACATTTCAACAGCTTGCATCTCCTTCACCTTGCTCTCTCTCATCTTCATTTGCAACTTCATAAACATCTTTTCCTTGTGCTATATTTTCATCCCATATGAATAAATTGCAAGTTTTCTCACTTTACCAAAATGGACATCTTCGGAAAAGCCTCCCTTTATCATGTTCGTTCTTGTAATGGTATGATATCATCCGAGCATTACACTCACACCTTCTTCCTGGATGGTTGCTCACACTTAAGGAATGATAGGAAAATTATTTGTTTCGCCTTGATGAAGATGATATTCGATCAGGATTTGTGAATGATTTCCAGTGAAGAAGATGAACAAATGAATGGGAACGTGAAATTGGATTTGGATCATCAATTTAGGGTTCTAAAATTAAAATATAAATAAACAAAAAAACTATAGAAAAATCCAATGTGTCAAAAAAAAACCATTTGGACCTCCACGTAGGCAACCGTTAAGGTATTTTAACGTGAAGGACCAATACTCTAGATGGAAAAATTTAAGAAGACCATTGTTTGAAGGAAAATTTTATAGGGACTAAACTTAAATTATGGGATATTTATGACGATCTCAGACATATTTAACTCTTAATTTTTTTTCCATTCTAAATTTTTTTAAGTGGGTTATAGGCTCTAGAAATTGAGTATAAATTATTATCAATATGACGACATATTATAAACTCTCATTTTATTGATTGAAATATTTAGATTATATCTAATATTATGAGGTCAAATATAAATGAAATAATGGACTAGATTCTCATCCAATTGTAACAAAAAAAACTAAAGATAATGTGAGCTCGATTAACATAATAAGTTGGGTTTAAGTCCCTTCCAATCCTAATTGCGGGAGATTGGATCGAACAGTGGTCCTCCCTACCAAATACAACATCAATGACTACTGGACCAACTAACATTTGGTTAATAATATACTTATTTAAAATATGAATAAATTTTATATATCTATCTCGATAATTATTAATAGGCTAATACTAACATGTATTTAGGATATAAATTACTGAACTATTTATAGGGGGAATTTGGAAGCATGCATTCAATTTTTTAAAATTTTAAAAATTGTTTTATTCAACTTAAAATTTTGGGTTAAATATATTAAGTCCCCTATCATTATAGCGAGTTTTGATTTGGGCCCCCTGAAGTGTATTTTTTTACTAAAACCCCCTTATAAAACATAAATCCTGGATTTACCACACCCTCTTACTCCATATGCTGACTGGGCTTTGAAACAGTGGTCACGGTGGCATTTGTTTGCTGACTGGGATAATGATAAGTTTGACAAAACCAATTAAAACACTTGCTGAGCCAAATTAAACAAACTAATTGGTGATTAGTGATAATTATTGGTGATTAGTGATAATTGAGAAGGTTACTCGTTCAGAACTTCTTCCCTTTCTTCTCATGGCCGAAAACGGCGCTCCTCACCACCCTTCTTCTTCGGCCAAATCGTCCCTCCGCCGCCATGAATAAATCAAACACCCCATCATCCTCAATCCTCTCTCCACCTTACTCTCTCAACATAGGCAATAGACACTAACTCATGAGAAGCATTTGGTGTTGAATGACAGAAGTTTTAGCAGAGAATGACTATTGTTATGTTTCAAACAGAATAAAATTGAGATTCACCTTTTTTGTTTTATTTTGAAAATTACCTCTGTTTCCAATTGAAAAGAAACACAAATTATCAGAATAATATTATATTATATTAGATTAAGTCAGCTCAATCAATAAATGCTCAATCAATAGATTAATTATCTCACTTATTTATTTTAAAATATAAAATTATGATCATTAATCTATTGTAAAAAAAAATAAAATCCAATTCTCATGTATTTTATTTCTTTTAACATTTTGCAATTTGATTGTTGGATTGGTTGATGTAAAAAAAGTTATTCGTCTACCAATTTGATTCTTAAAAAATGTTCTTAATTTTACTCATTTCAATTATAAACAATGAAAGTTTATTTCTATTATCTGATTACTAGAAAGTAGAAACTGCACATGTATAGAATGTAAAGTACTATAGAGTCATCATATAGTAATATATACATTCTTCTTTGTGACATAAAAACCCTTAAGCTAGTAGTAATAACTTGATTTACAAATTGAAATAGATGACTCATTCGACTTCTTCAATCTCATCCAAAGCATAGTTGTTTGTTGATACATTGGCATAGTTAACTTTGTTGAATCTAACCACAACTGGGTACCGACTCTTTGGATCCTTCAAAATTCACACCAAAGGAAATTATTTTAACCAAGAGCAAAATTTTGTATCGACTACCCAAATATGAACCCAAAAGATCGGTCTGCTCTTAAATTTAAACTCTCAAAAATTTACCATCATGCTTATTAATTAGGGTTGTTTTGAAGGCGTGCAGAATGGATGAACTATCACACGGTCCAAAAAAAATTTAAGTAGAACTTTCAAAAATTTAAGACGACTTTTTTGATAACCCTAACAGATGAAATTATAATGAAGAGTAATTTTGTGAAGTATTGGAAAAACTAACCTGATCAACAGCAACAACTGAACCAATACCATTGAACCAGTATGATTCTTTTCTAAGAACCTTAACCTATAGTAGTAGAACCAACCAACAAAACAAATAAGTATTAGAGCAAGATAAATAAAGTTTCCTATTAAACTAATGAAGTGTTACATATATAACTCACCTTAGCACCTCTTTTGGGACCAATAGGTGGTGGCTTAGGTTTTGCAGCTACATCACCTTCAACAGTTGGTGCTGCTGAAACCTCATCAGCTGCCCTAACAACAAGTCTAGAATTGGTATTTTTTGTTGTAGGGTACCCATACATCACCATATTGATTCTAGATGCTAATGAATTTGTGCTTGTGTTGTTGCCTGAAACAGTATGGGACAACACAAACCCTGAAGCTGCTGATGCCATGTTGCAACTAGCCATAATACCTCTGTGTGTGTCTTTGATGATAATCCAAAGTGTGACAAAATATTAATAGTAATCTAAAATAAAAGACAAGAACAAAGATTGAGAGGCTTTGAATGAACTAAATTTGTTTGTTTGTTTGTTTAGGAAAATTATTATCAGAATCATTTCCTCCATTGTGATAATGCCACCTATGCACCATATCCCATACCTTTGGATAACATATGTAAAACGATGGGCTGGGCATTGAAATGAACTGTTGACCATTTTTAGAAAATTGGATTTTATACCCCCTCTTGTAGACCTATACCTCTAATAACAATAATTGGACTTGTACTAATCTTGAGTATATCTTAGCCCAAATATTTTTGTCAAAAGAAATAGAGACCTACATCTCTAAATTATATGAACATATACCTCTAAAGATTTAAAATCAAAATTTTAATATTTTTCTTCTAAAAACACTTTATCTCAAAAATAACAAGTTCTAAAAGATTAGACTGAGTTTTGTATTTTTTACTATATAATATTTAGAGTTTAAATATGAAAATTAAAAGTTATCGTATTCAATATTTCTGATTTAAATATTTATATTCGAACTTTTCTTTTTCAATACTTTTGGATTTAGAAAAGTTTCTCTTTTTGAAAGATTTGATTTGAATATTCAAATAGAAACTTCTAATGAGGGAAACTTCCAAGTAATTTTGTATTTTTTAGAGTTTAATTATTTTTATATTTTCCTAATGTGCTTAGAAGTATAGGACACATTGGTTGGATTCTTCTCCCAATTACACATACATTAAACTGAAGGCTCAAACAACTACTATTATGTATTTTGATATAATTGTGCAATAGGAGCAAGTGCCCCAGGGAGATTCGTCGTTATTGTTGGGGAAATTACTGCCCCTTCTTGCGCAATCGTTGATATGACCATCGTGCTTGGTGTGGAGGCGTTTGCTTCAGTCAAAGTCGCAGCGACGGGTGCCTCCACATATAGTATTGGATGGTTATTCTACATTGGTATTATTGTGAAAATTTCTTTGGCCACCTCCCTATGGGGGTCACCCCCAGCGAAAATACCAAAATACCCCTGCTTCGGAAGTTCATTTCCGAAAGCGTTTTTTTTTGAAAAAATTGACTTATTTCGGAAGTTCATTTCCGAAAACATTATTTCGGAAGTTCACTTCCGAAATACTGCGATTTCTGCAGATTTATCAAAACACTCCCCCTCCCCCAATCATTTACCCTAAATCAAAACAAAAAGTGGCAAAGGCGAAAATTTGTGCAAACAGAATTCCAAAGCTGCATCAAGGCTCCAATCACACTGCTAAACAACATTCAAAAGCCCTCAATCCTAACACTTTGTAAGTTTTGAAATTTTTAGATCTATTATTGAAATGCATGTTATTTAGGGTTTTAATTGCATAAATGATATATGGTTAGGTTGTTAGTAGTATTTAGGTTGTTTAGAAGCATTTTGATTTGGTTTGAAGTTTGGTTTAGGGGTCTGCCATGGAAGTTGCAGAAAAGTGTATCGCAGGGGTGTTTCGGAAGTTCATTTCCGAAAACACCTCCCTCCCAGTTTTCGGAAATGAACTTCCGAATTGTATCAGAAGTTCAAATTTTTTTGTTTTTTATTTTGTCTCGCATATTAATCGATTTCAACTGTTTACAGGAACATGTCAGACAACCAACAAGCACGCAGGACTGCGTCTTCTAATGAGGGCGCTAAGGGAAGAAAGGGTTCTTCAAAGAAGGAGGTGAAGGAGGTGAAGGAGGTGAAGGAGGTGAAGGAGAAGAAGAAGCTTTTGACTGGTTCTGCTTCTCGTCCCCAGGGAGTCCATGGCTCGGACGCGCAGGCTCAGCCTTCAGGCGTGATCAACGCGGATGGTTCTGATACTGAGTGGGATGAAGATTGGTATAATTATCTTCATTTGGAGGAGTTCGCTCGTCGAGAAGAATAACGTGTTTTTATTTTGTTTGATGTGTATTTTGTAACGCTCGTCGGGCAGAATAACATGTTTTTGTTTTGTTTGACGTGTTTTGTTTTGTTTTGTTCGGATTTCGGATTGTATCGCACAATGTTTTTGTATTGGATTTATCATGTTAATAAAAATACGTACTACTGTAAGTAACAAATGATGGAGGAGGTGTAACCGGGGCCGGAACATATGACGGAGGAGGTGGATGTCCGGAGGAAGAAGAACCAGAGGTACGTCCACCGCGAGACAAAGGAGCCAATCATTGTAAGCTATAGTTTATCATTATCATCTGGGGACGTCATTTCTAAAAAATCAAGATTAAAAATAATAAGATTTTTTCCCAATTTTTTGTAATGACGTCCCCTGATGATAATGATAAATTATAGCTTACATTGATTGGCTCCTTTGTCTCGCGGTGGACGTACCTCCGGTTCTTCTTCCTCCGGACATCCACCTCCTCCGTCATATGTTCCGGCCCCGGTTACACCTCCTCCGTCATTTGTTACTTACAGTAGTACACCTTTTGAAATTTGGAAGCCTTTTTTTCTCCCCACCACTTTCTCATCCCCACCTACCCGTGTTCAACAATATATATGTAACTTTAATTTTATGTAATATTATCGTTGTAATATTCACCCGATTAAATAAAGCGAATTGTTGTTGTTTTTCATTTTATTCTGTCCAGACATATTTTCGGAGGTTCATTTCCGAATTCTCCAAGGGGGGTGTGTTCGGAAATGAACTTCCGAAACACCACATTTTCTGAAAATGTAACTTTATTTCGGAGATGCATCTCCGAAATCAATATTTTATATTAAATAACACACGTTTTCGGAGATACATTTCCGAAAACACCTTTTTTAAGAAAATAAGTACAGTTTCGGAAATGAACTTCCGAAACAAGGGGTATTGTGGTAAATTCACCAGGGGTTGGCAAGAAGGTTAGGAGGTGGGTGAAGAAAAATTCATTATTGTTTATTGGATGAACCATTCTCTTTTATAAACAACTTTTGATTTTTAAGTTCATTGAATAATTGATGTATCTAGTTTAAATATAGTCTAAATACATTATTTATTGAGTGAAGCTAAAAGTCAAAATTTACTTATAAAAAATAATGAAGGGAGTATTCTAGTTGTTATACTTGTGTAATTTTTGGTTATCCTCCCACTCCTCAATTTCATACACACTTAAGACTTTGAGAAGTCTCATAAATGAAGAACTTACATGCAATTTTTTTTAATTCGCACAACAGTCCTATTAGATCCATGGTTTTAGGATTGGCATAATTTTTCTAAAATATGGTGCTTGAAAGATGCTAAGCAAAGATGTCATAACATTTTGATCTACTGATAGAGCTGAGTATAAGCTTACATTAAAAACCATATGTCCTGACAAATGTCGTTACATTCAGTACCAGAACATAAGTGCATGATAGTTTAAATCTTGACATATTTGGTTTGATTCTGTGATATTTCATTTGGATATATCTCAGTAATTTTTGCATATCAAGAAGATTTAATCTGGAACAAGTGAATCAAATCTCCAACACAATTAGAGTTTCTAAAATTGAATGATTGAGACATTTTAGTAAACTTGAAGATTTGTTCCAAGATTCAAAAATATTTCTCTGAAGATTTGTTGCAGCCCTCGACTTGTGGATCAAGTAATATATGGATAAAGTTTTTGAAGCCCATGGACTACTGAAGACTATTTAAAGAGAACCCTAGACCTAATGTGTTAGAATAAGATTTGGTTATGTAATAATACCTCTGAGTTTTTATGATAATAACAATTATGTGTGTATGAACAATTTTAGTACTCTAATGTTTGTTATTTTGAATATTTAACAAACAGGTTTTGAATCTGATGAAATGTGTTGCCAAGACATCAGAAGAGACCAAGTTCCACTTTTGAGCTACACAAGTTTTGATGAACAGTAGCAAACCACTTCAGAAGGCTCTGAAGTTGTGACTCTGATTCGCAATCAAAAAAATCAAGTTCTGAAGATCTAAAGACAGAAGTTTTGAGGAACAGTCTAGATGATGAAGACTTATGTTTCTAAAGATTAGGGTACTGAAGACTAAGTGTTTAAGATTTTGAAGACGCAGTTCTGAAGACTCTGAAGACTTGAATTTCTGATGACCCAAGGATTATTTTCTTTCTTCTAATTCATTCTTGTTAGAAGCCTCTGAAGTCCAATAAGATAAGAAGATAATGTTAACGTGGTACATAGTACATGGTACAAAACGAATGTTTCGCTCCACTACCATGAAAGGACGGACGCGTCTTATTATCTTGTCCCCTATGTATTCAAGTTGCCAGCTTTCTAGAATTTCTAGAAATACCCTCCAACGAATATTTACTTTCTTGGCTATAAATAGGCTTGAAGACCAAATGAAAAGGCTGCTAATTCACGATCTTACAAGACTCTTCATACACTTTCCTTAGTCTACAATTCTTGAAATACTTTTTACTATCAGCTTGCGTAGAAGCAAATCTATTATAAACAAACCTTTTTCAAATTGTTGTTTGATTGTTCCTTAAGGGACCAGTTGGTCAGAATCCTTGAGAAGTCTAAGATTAGTGTTTCTTAGAATTTGTACGTGAGTCACTTGCAATTAGCTTATGCATTGTAATAATCTTGAGATTATTGGATTAAGACCTTGTCTGATAAGGCAAAATCACCTTGGCGGGTGGACTAGATTAACTTGATAATTTTCAAGTGAACTAGTATAAACATACCATGTTCTTTCCTTCTTGAATATTTTACATTATTATCAATAGTAAAGAGAATCTGTTGTTATTCGAAAGGGGATTTTTTAAAGAAATCTTTTTGTTTTTAAAACCTAATTCAAACCCCCCATTTCTTGTATTTTCACACCTTCATAATGTAACTAAGTCTTTGACAATTGTAAAATTAGGTGAAGGATTAGATCTCTTAGGTTTTGAGAGTCTATTGTGTGTGTAAGTCACCCACATTTTGATACAGTGTGATAGACTAATTGTCACTAGATTGTTTGTCAAGTTATTGTTCTCACTCTTAAACTCTTAAGCATTTGAATTGAGTATTGTTCTCGGTTGAAGCTTTTAAGCAAGATCAAGTGTTTTGTATTTGAAGTGTAATCTTCTAAATTAGGTTGTTCTTGATACAGTCTAGGTAGAAGTTGCACAAGATAGTGATTAAGTGAGAAGTTGTAAACTATGATTGTTTAGGCTATGAATTAATATTGTCATAGTGGATTTCCCTCCTGGCTTGGTAGCCTCCGGATTAGGAGTTGTTGCACTAAAATTGGCTAAACATAAGTCAATTGTGTGATCAAGGTCTAAAGGTATATATCATCAAGAAAGAATGTCTTGTCTCTAATGAGATGTATGGAGTTCTTATGAAGATTTAAAAACAATTTCTATTAGTGTTCACCACATGTATTTAATTGCTTATTCTCTTACTTAGTGTTCAAGGAAGATGAAGTCAAGATGTCACACTAGAAGGTGCAACATCAGATGTAACGCCCCGAATTTAATTAATTATTTAATTAAATTGATCGAGGATTTATTCATCGGAATTAGTTGAAGTCGAGGTTTATCGGTATTATTATACAAACGTAATGGATTAATATGTTGATTTGAGCAGTTAATTTATGGTCAGATTAATTAGTCGGATTAGTCAGAGAAGTACAATTGCGAGTTAGTATTGTTAAAGTTATGGATCGATGGTAAATGTGGAATATTATTGGAAATAATATTTGGTTATATTGTGTGGCTATTTATTTACGTGTATTATTCGGATTAATTGAGTAATTAAAGAGATATTATGAATTGGGCCTAAGTGGAAAGAATATAACACAATGGATGGGTTATGGGTTAAGCCCATTAGTGATAATGATAGTAAGAGTTAGGGTTTTAGAGGTTTGGCCTCATAACTCATTTTGTGGAGAAAGAAGAGAAAGAAGAGGAAGCTATGACATGAAGAGGAAGAGCTCCATTGAAGGAAGTGAAGCTTTTGCTAAGGTAAGGGTGGGGTTCTTACTCTCTAAGGGTTGGCATGATAATGTTTATGGTGGGTTAGATTGTATGTTATTCTCTATGGATGTGTGAGTTCTAAATGTTAGGTTTTGAGTGAAATCATTTGGGTAATGTTGTATATATTGATGGAAATGATATGTTATAATGCTTCTTATCATGATTCTATGTGTGGGTTCTGAATTGTAGTATGATTGGTGGAAAGAATGGGAAAACCTAACTTTTGGGATTTTGGGTGAAATTCATAGATTTGCATGATTAATGAGGTTTTGATGATTATAGAGGTCCTTATGTGTTGTATATATGATATGTATGGGAATTTCGTGTGCAATTTTGAGCTAGAACATGAATTTGGGTGTCGGGATGAGAAGGGGGATGTGCTGAACGCGTACAGGAAAATGTTCCTGCACTGCGATCGCGGCGCGAACTGAGTAGTTGGTAGGCTACTTCCTTGTAGTTCGCGGCGCGTCTGTAGGGTGGCGGCGCGATTGTAGGCAGATTTGAGAAAAATTCGAATGTGTGTAACTTTTGATCCGTAACTCCGTTTTAGGCGCCGTTCGAAGCGTTGGAAAGCTAACACAATGAATTATACCATGATGCAATAAAATGATCCATATGATATAGTTTCCTATTATGTTTATTAGGATTAAGTGATGAACTATGTTGTGTTAACATATGAAGTATGCTCTTTGCGATGAATTGACATAATTTTGTTGTAGTATAACTTGATGTATGTTTTCTTATGATGATACAATGTTATTGAGATGATGATAAGTACCTTCCTTATGATGAATGAGATAATTATGTATGTGATGATATGCATGATTAATAGAGATGTTGTATACTATATGCGATTAATTGTGCGTATTTGATATGTATGAGTCGACAATGATGCCATGCGATGACTTAACAATATATATGAAATTGAATATAACGTATTATGATGATTACTTGAATTAAGGAATATGATGAATGTGTTGATGTTTGTTGTTGTTGTGCAATATGATGAATCGTTGATGTTTGTTATAATATGATGAATTTGTGGTTGTTGTTAACATGATGAATTTGTTGTCGTTGTCGCTAGTACGTGGAAAATGTTGTCGTTGTCGTAGACCCTATGGTCAATGTTGATAAGTTGTATTGTGATGTATTTTGAGGTGAATTATTGTTGTATGATGATGCAACATAGTGACGTGATTGTGAAGTGATGCATTCTTATGAATGATGATGATTTTGTTGTTGTTGAAGTTCGACATTATATTGATAATGTTTGATGGTGATTTAGACGATGTTGTGACGTATTAATTATGTGTGTTGTGTTTGTGTGGATGTTACATTTATTGAGTCACATCCATTGCATAAAGAGACGGTGGCCTTAATGGCAAAAGCGACGGTGGCCTTGATGGCAAATAGCGATGGTGTGCCCAATGGCAAATTTTGAGACGGTGGGAGTTTTACTCCAAATGGTACCACATGCATTTGCATAAGTCGAGTCACATGTGAATTGCATTTGAGTCTCATTTGATTATGTTTATGGTGATGTGTTGACTTGATGATGAGATGTTTATCATGATGTGTTGGAATCTTACTTGTGAATTGCATATATTGTCATGGTTGAATTGTTAACATTGTTGCCATTTTATAAGTTGATTATGTTATTTGAATTGTCGAGACGGTGATATGTTGTTGTGACGTGATGTTAGTATAATTGTGAATTTGAATATGTTGTCTTAACTGATTAATGATATTGCTGCCGTTTTGAAAGTTGTATTATATTGATAAGTTGTTTTGCGATAAAAATCGTTGTAAGATGTTATGGGATGCGAAATGGTGAAATTATGTATGATCTATATCTCCTATATTATTTATCATGCATTCCTTTATATTGTGAGATGTCTCACCCCTTTGTTGATATTTCCCCTACCATGGGAAATGGGCAGGTACTCAGGATTAGTCGTGGTTGTTCGAGTTCGTTTATGTGAAGTATTTATGTTGCTTTATGGCAAGTCGAGTTGGTGTCCATTGCTCTGATACGTAGCACTCAGGGGGATTAGTCGTTATTATATGATTATTGTATTCCATGATGACATTTGTGTTAAGTTGAATTGAAAGGTGTTTATAAGTTTAAGTTGTAAGAGGTGAATGAAGTTTTGTTCCGAATGCTATGTATCTTTATTAAATGCAATATAAGTATGTTTGTTTGGTTAAGTCGAATTGTGACATCCCATCGTTTTGGTGAATAATTTTTAAATGCACTCTGATTTTCGCTTATAATTGCGGGGTAGATTATGGGTGTTACATCAGACAGTTACAAAAGCTATAGAATATATTATAATGTATTTGAACATTCTAATGCGAGGCAAGTATCTTGGTGGATAGAAACAGGTATATTCCTTTTCTTTTCTGATCTATACCAAAGGAAAATTTATCATCTGAAAAGTCTTCAAAGATTTTTATGTTTTCCTTGAAAGAGAACAAGGTATGCTTCTGAGTTATTATGCTAAGAGAAGCACCTTTAGTAATGTTCAACCCGATGTAGAAACATCATCTCGGCAAGTGGTTACTCCAGAAATTATGAAAAAGGCTAGCAGACACTGATTAAGAAAGCTCTCAAGTAAATGAAATTTTATCTAAAAGGGAGTTCATTATTTGGAGTTTATTTTAGTCTGGAATGATCAGTAGTTTCGGAGATGAAGTAACTAATGATGGTGAATCTTGGAGTAAAATAAAACTTTTGGCCAAGTCTAATGAATATGGTATGAAAGGATGATGTTCTGGTTGAGAAACAATCGCGTCTCTTGGATCAAAATTTATTTTATCCTGGTCTATCTTTAAAGATTGCTACATTACTGAAGAAAGATGTATTTTCCATTGGGTTGATTACTATAAGTGTACAATGTCAAACTGAATGTCAAGACATTGTTATGTGACAAGCTATTGCAATCAAGGTACTCAAGGATTTAACTCTGTCCATAGAAACAAGTCTTTGGTTCAAAGTCATCATTATGTTCGGAGTCTTGCTACAGGAAAATACTGACACTTCTAAGATTGGCATGTCTAAGAAGCTACATGAATTATTTTTATCATAACTTGAGGGGCAAGTTACATTGAAAATATGAGGGATAATTTTGGAACTGCACTGCTGAAGAATTATAGTACTAGCTATTTGGTCGGTTTGTCAACTATATGCCTTCATCTTATGATATGTGCAATCTCTGAAAAAGCATTTCCAATGGCATGGAGAATGTCATTTCAAATGTTGTAACATCTTTCAGCAATCAAAGCTTGGAAAGTGAGAAAAGCTGATAAGAAATGTGTCTCTCTCCTGTGGTGAATGGTGCACTATTACTAAGATTGACTTTATCTTCTTCCAAAAATTCTCTCATTGACTAGACTGTTGTTACAAGCAAGGTTTCGTTACAAACTAGGTAACTCTCCTTGTATTTAAATGCTTAACAACCTCACATTCCTCACAAACAAGGTTTCAACAATGAGCAAATCTTCCAAAGATACTGGTTTTAAGAAGGTTCATCTGCTGGAATCCAAGAAGGATAAAGGCAGTGATCCAATGAAGGCTGGGTTCGACATTGTAACAAATGTTAGAACATCTACTAGAGCATCCAGGACAAGGAAAACATCTCTAACAAAGATGAAATCCTAGAAGAAGAATCAAGTTCATCTACAAGATTCAGATGTTGATGAAGACTGGGTCAATTTCATTGACTCGAGAGGGAGATTTGGATAGCTAATATATGTTATCTGTTTTTAAAAAATATATAAAAAAGGGTGTGTATTTTCTGTTTGTTTCTTTTGTGTTTGTAGTCTTTTGTTTCCCTTGTTTTTTTTTGGAGACCCTTAGTTTTTGTCTCTTTGGGTCTTTTTTTTTTCTTTGTTAGTCATATGTCTTTTTGGTACTATTATTCCATCCTCTAATTATTGAGTCTATTTTTTAGTCCTTTTTTGTTTGTCTTGAATCAATTCTTGCTTGTCTTGTCTTTTTTTTGTGTCAGTTTCTTTTTATTCAATTTTTGTCAATTTTTGGCTAAAAGGGGGAGAAAAATGTCATTGAGTCAAGTGTCAAAAATTGATGAATGCAATCATTTATGGGGAGCATGAATGTCTGTCATGTGAGTCTTGAGTCTAAGTTTGTTTATTTGAGTTTGTATGTTCCTACTTCTGGTTCTACTTCTATTGTGGTTGTGTTTGCACAATGTCATGTTGGATGCATGGTTTGAAATTGCAGACCGCAACCATGTTGCGGCTGCAATATTACGGTTGCGGGTAACAAGGCATCGCCAATAGACCGCAATTGTGGTGTGAATGGAAATCACACGCAACGGTCGCATCACCACCGCAACAGAACAATAAATAACGCATTATAAAGGTGTTTCAACCGCAATGGACCGCAACATACACTTGATTCAGTTTAAAATTATTCTTAATAAAACCAAAGCAAGAAAATAAGAATCTTAGATAAAAACTGAAAAGTATCTAACCTTTCAGAAGAATCTCAGACATAAAATAGAATAAGAATCTCAGACTCATACCTTTATGTCATTTCTCTGCTTTTCTAATATTCCAAATGAATGAAGTATTTGTATTTAACTTCATTTGCTCAATAACTTTCATTCACCACTTCATAACTTCAATCAATATTATCTTAGTTCAGAATTTCATCATTTTCTCTTTGTTTCATTGTGTTTTTGAATTCAACTTGAAGCAAGTTTCTCCCTTTCCTCTCCAACTCCATTGTAAGTTTCTCTCTCAGTTAATTCATATATTGTAATAGTTTCTCTTTACTTCACTATGTGCTTGATTTTTTATTTTCAATTTAAGAAAAAAAATTGGTCATTGTTGTTGTTTACTTGAAAGATTAGGGAAAGAAAAAGAGTAATGAAAATGTGGGTGTTGTTGTTGTTTAACGTGTAGGAAGGAGAAGAAAGAAGATGATAGAAAATAACAATTTAATTTCTTTATGTTGTTGTTCTGTGAACCCTATGTGACAGCATGTTATCATTTATTTCCAATTTAAAAATGTGTGGAACATGAAAAGCCACGTTGGTTTGTTGCCAAATATGTAAAGCCACGAATATATGAAAAAGTACTATAGTTTATTTTTAATTAATTTACTTAAATTTTGGCTAAAATTTAGGAAGGAATTTATAGAGGGAAATAATTTTAGGTTAAAAATATGGTGTGTGTAGAAAATAGCTCAAAACAAATAAAAATCTTGTAATGTTAAGATAATTTTAATTTTTGAATAATGTATTGCTTTTTTACATTTAGTTAATTATGTTAATGTTAAAAACATTTTTAAAAAATTGTTAATTTTTAGTCATCTAACACTTAAATTTTTTATTAAAAAAATTATCTTATATTTTTGACAAACAATTTATATTATGTTAGTTAATTTTTGAATAATTTACTTCTTTATTTATATTTATTTAATTTTAAAAATATTATTTTTAAAATTGTTAAATTTTAGTCATCTAACACTTAAATTTTTTTATATAAAAAACTACTAGTTTGTATACCCGTGCGAGGCACGAGTTTAAATTTAGTATGATTGATTTCGATCAGTATGACTATAACGAAATTCAAAATAACTATATAATGATTAGTATATTCACGGCTCGCACGGGATAAAAAGATTCAATATAACTTTATACATAATAAAAACATTTACTCTCATTTCAAACATTCAATAAAAAGTATTTGATAATTCATTTATTTTTCGAAAATATTGACTTTTGAGATAGAATTTTTCAAATATTAAAAATAATTTTTATTTATTGACTCAAGTTTTAAAATTAAGAATTGTTTTTAACAAAGATACATAAGATTCATATTGTATGAATTTACATTAACAAAAATATCATACGAATATAAAATTCATTTATTATACATTTACATTTATTCATCTTTCTTATAAATATTTAATACATAATAAAATAAATTAAATATATAATTGTCCATTTGTTTTTTTCATAAGAAAAAGTTGTGATTTCTATACATCATATTATCTTACATTTTTTTGTTAAAACAAATATAGTATAAATGTTACTCATTTTAGAGGACCCATTCACCATAGAGTCTCCACGTTATTTTTTAAATCTTTTCCCTTTGAGTTTGATTTTTTAACTATATTTTATTATAAATAATAATATGTAATAATGGTATTACAACCATATTTATTTTATTAAATCTATGGGTTAATCTGTCAGTGTAACACAATTAAATTCAGATCTTTTTATATATAACTGGTAAACTTTCGTTTAAAAAATTTCTCAACTTTTTAGTCATCATTTGTGTATCATAACAATCGTAAAAAAATTATTTAGTTTGTATTAAATAAAATGAGATCTTTTTGTATCATATATTTTTGATTATATTAATCAGTATACATTTTTGTCTAATACTAATTATAAAATTACTATTGTCAAATTTAATACAACATTAACGTCAAAATTAATAATATATTTCCTTAAATAAGTGCATTATATGTTTTTAATCTATATTGATTTATTTTTATGTTTTGCATTCTATTATCTACTATTTAAATAAAAAAGATAAAATTGACTTCATCATTATTACTGCCTTAAACATTTTTTTTATATGACCGGACAAATAATTATGACTTTTACAACAAAAATGGTTAGTCAAAAAAAATTTATTTCTTCTATTACCATAGCAAAAACTTTAATAAGTTATATGAATTTAAAATTAAATTATCTTATAATTTTTTAATGTAAATAATAAATGAGAGAAAAATATTTTAATAAATAAATAACTCATATGCTGCTGTAATATTAAAATTAATTATTAAAATTATTTATTATTCAATCCGTTTTATATTATTTGTAGTAATTGAGCTTCTCATACGGATTAAGAAAATGTGATAAAAAAAAGAAATAGAACTTCTTTTTGTTATATTACCCTTATTTTATTTATTATTCTTTTGATTTTTATAAAATTCATTAATATTTAAATATTGTCATAATTCATAGAATGCCAAAAAGATACATTGAAAAATGATTTGTTTGTTTAACGTGATAAAAATTAGAGCGAAATCGTTATAAATATTTTTCCTCCTAATAATTAAAATTTTTGATCAAATTTTATTTTATAAATTTCCCATTAAATTGATAATGGACAATTTCCCATAAAAATAATGGTTAAATTAGATTAATTGGAACATAATAAAATAAATATATATTAACTTTTTCCTTTTATACCAATTATAAAAAATTCATCTCTGTCTGTAAGGTGTCGCGTGCCCATTTCCTCTAATTCTCTCCCTTGTTCTCTCTACTATTTAACAATCAAAACATAAGTAAAATACCCTCAACCCACATAAACCCTAACACAATCCATTATATAATTTTAATGTTACAATTACATGGCTTGATGCAGATGAAAAAATTAAAATAAGACAACAAAATCGAACGAAACAAAAAGGAAAAAATTTAGGTACGTCTTCTTAATTTCTCCTTGATGATGGTGTTTTTGTGATGGTGTTGTGGTGACGTTTCCAACCACGACAAAAAGAGGATTTATGGTGAATGGTTGAGCGGATTTGGATTGGTTGATGGAGGATTTTGGCAGAGGTTTGTTATTAGAATTGTAGATGACTTCAAGGAAGAACAAAGTATCATTGATAAGAGATTGTTGAGATTTCCAATAGTGAAACTAATAATAACAACTTCACGTGTTTCAATCAATTTTTATTATATAAATAATTAAGTAAATATAATCAAATAATTAAATAAATAAAATAAATAAATAAGAAGTAATAAAATTTACTATAAATAGAATGAAAAGAAAATGTTAGAATTCATGAGGGAGTGACACTTGTCAAACTTGCCGAAATACTCCTTTTGCTTTATTATATTAAATGATTTTATATTTTTGATAAACAATTGTCTTATGTTAGTTAATTAATTAGTTTTTAATAAAATGTTGGATTTTATTT
Source organism: Vicia villosa (assembly GCF_029867415.1). NCBI lineage: Eukaryota > Viridiplantae > Streptophyta > Magnoliopsida > Fabales > Fabaceae > Vicia > Vicia villosa. The sequence continues at coordinate 132,760,213 of NC_081185.1, forward strand.
AAATTTTATACTTATCACTAATTATTTTTTATATTAAATTAATAGGTGTTATTAAATATACACAATGCCGCCAAGAGAACAATTACCTACAAAAGTTTTGGATGGTGCTCCAAGTAATGATATTGGATGGTATTTTGGAACGCCAGAACCCGGAAGTCGCAACAATGTCCGTTGCAAACTTTATAATGTGGCAGTAAAAGGTGGCATTACAAGATTGAAGTAACATATAGCACATATGAAATGACAAGTTACAGGTTGTGCTAGAGTAACAACTATGGTTAGAGAAAATGTGATGAAACCTCTACTTGATTCAAAAGCAAAGAGAAATTATTCTAAAAGAAGAAAAGAAGAATTTGAAGAACGTTTAAGAGGAGATGTTGAAGATGAAGATGAAGATGTGGATACTCTTATTGATGATCAATTGGGATATGCAACACAACAAAGCCTTAGATCACATCAAAAATAGGAAAATATGCAACAGTTCATACGAGAAACAACAGGTTTTGAAAATGTATACGAACATGGCGGAAGCTCTCGTGTTAGTGTTAGTGGGGCTGAAAGGCCAGAAGATATCTCTTTTCTTTGAGATCTACTAATATTGATCTTGTTAGGAGCAAAAGCATGAAACAACCAAGAGCTAATAAAGGCTTTTTAAATACATGGAAGAAAATTCCTAGAGAGGTTGTAAGCAAATTTATAATTTATGAATGTTTGCCTATGAATTTATCTATCTCTCCTTGGTTACATAATTTGCTTTATACTGCTTTTGAGGTTAGAAAAGCCAAATGCCCAACTCCTTATGAAATCTCAAATGTTTACTTAGAAGTTGAATATAAAGAAATGTTGGAGTGGATAAATGGTATGAAAATTTTTTGGCAAGAAAGAGGAGCAACAATAATGTGTGGTGGTTGGACAAACAGCATCAACCATACTCATATTATGAATTTCTTGGTATATTGTCATAAAGGTACTGTGTTTTGGAAGTCCGTTGATGCTTCTGATGTTGATAGTAGAAACACTGACTACTATTTTCAATTTTTGGATAAAGTTGTGGAAGAAGTGGGTGAAGAGTATGTAGTTCAAGTGGTAACAGACAATGAAGCCGCCTTAAAAGCGACTGGTCAAAAGCTTATAGAGAAGAGACCCCACTTATATTGGTCTTCTTGTGCTGCTCATTGTTTAGATCCTTGTTTGGAGGATATAGGAAAAAATAAAAGCATACAAAACTTATTAAGTGAATCAAAAATGGTGACAACCTTCATCTATAACCATACGTATAATGTGAGTCTCATGAAAAAATATACTGGTGGTAGAGATATTGTTTGTCTTGGTGTTACCCGTTTTGCAACACAATTTCTAATACTTCAAGCAATTGTTAGACAAAGGGAATATCTTGAAAACATGTTCAATTCTGAAGAATTTAGAAAAACAAAACATGGTAAAGAGAAGAAAGGATCAGGATATGAAGCAAGAAAAATTGTTATGAGTAGGGACTTTTGGAGTAAGGCCAATGACATATTGAAAGTATTTGAGCCTATTGTAAAAGTTTTGAGACTTGTGGATGGTGACGAGAAACCAACCATGGCTTTCATATATGAAGCCACTGATCGAGCAAAATAAGCAATTCAACAAAATTCTCGTTATCATTCCAAATATAATGATATCATTGACAAACGTTGGAAATTCATGCACTCTGATCTTTATTCTACTGGTATGTCAATATATTTTATAGTTTTAATTTTGTCATGCAATTTAAATTTATAGCATCATAACCTCAATAAGTTTTTATAAATATATATTTTTAATATAACTAATAATTTTCTTTTTTTCTTTACTTAAAAAGCTCAATGGTGGAAATATCATGGTTCATGTGCTCCTGAACTTCAACATTTGGCTATGATAGTTCTCAGTTAAACAACCTCTGCCACAAACTGTGAAAGAAATTAAAGTATATTTAGCTATATTCACACAAAGACAAGAAATAAATTGAAGTACAAAAAATTGCATAAGCTTGTCTTCACACATTACGAAATGAAGTTGAGAATGAGGGATAAATTAAGGAAGAGTCGGGAAGAAATAGAAGCAAGTTTTGATCCGATAAATCGTGATTATATATTTCAAGAAGATCCGTTATCTCAATGGATAGAAGAGAGGGAAAATCCATTATTGAATGGAGTTCAAAATGCATAATGGTTGCCAATAGTTGATACAGATGATGAAAATGTTGATGATAATAGTGAATCTAATGATAGTGGTGGTTTAAGTCCACCAAGCGGTAATAGTGGTGATGGGGGTGGTAATGAAGTGGATAACAAAAGTGGAAGTGGGGGCAGTGATGATGAAGAAGAAGATGGCGAGCAATTAGAACTTGATCCATATCATAAAACACCACCTAGTTGTATGTGTTATAGGAACTTGAATGATATGGATCATTCTGACAACTCACTACTTGACACAAGAGTAAATGTGTCACAATCTAGAAGAAAGGGGAAATTAAAAAAAATTCTCCACTTGAAGATTCCTCCTCTTCTAGTATTGCTCATAGTTTTAGTGATTTTGGGATTGGTGATTCTTCACAAATTAGTCAACAATCGTATCCTCCTGTTTATCGGTATCCTTATTTCAACTCCTATAACCAATATCCTAGTGATCAAGCTCCTTCGTACTATCAACAATTAATGAATTATCACAATCCTTATCATCAACAATCAAATGGTAATTTTTTTTGTTATGTCTTTGGACAAGATGATAGTCAGAGTGAAAGTACATTTTATGCTCCTTCACGTCATTCCACTATGTGGTAGCAAGAGTCATGTAAGTTACATTTTCAAACATTGATTTATATTTAGTAAAATATATGTGATGGAAATTTTTAATATTAGATGCAATTTAAATGTACTAATTAGGAGTTTCATCTTCTTTTTTTGCAGTGAAGACATCTCAATGAGATAAAATGGTGTCGTTATTCACAATCAAGATGGCAACATAGGACATTAATATATTTGTGTCTCTAGATCTTTTATTTAAAATAAACTGTAACTTATTTGTATTATGTACTTTAAAATTACTTTCAAGGTTATGTTTATCTAAATAACTTACAAGAATGGTTATGATAATGCTTGTTTCATTAGACTAAAAGTGAATTAAAACTAATGTAAAATTATAAATACAAGAAAAATAAATAATTACAATAATTTTAAATTTTTTGTTAAATTTAATGCGTGTATAAAATTATTTCACGCCGCAGCGGTCGCAATGCGCAACGCAGTGACCGCAATTTCAACATCCGCAACCGCGACCGCAATTTAAAACTATGGTTGGATATTCTAACATCCCGTTTGTGTATTATGGTCTGAGTTATGAGCATAATTGTGTCTTGTGCGCTGAGTTATGTGGAATTTCACCTAGAAAGTACAAGATGGTAAATTGGAACTATGTTTTAGGGAGAGTATCATTTATCTTCTTTCCCATGTACAAAGTTTAAATGTTTAGCATGTAGCTTGTGTTTGTGTAACTGCGTTATTTTTTATACATGTTTGTGCAGTTTGGTCTATGGTTGATTTAGCCAAAATTTGCCAAAGGGGGAGATTGTTAGATCCATGGTTTTAGGATTGGTAGAATTTAGCTAAAATATGGTGCTTGAAATATGCTAAGTAAGATGTCATAACATCTTGTTCTAGTGATACATGTGAGTATGATCTTACATTAAAAACCAGATGTCCTAACAAATGTCGTGATATTCTGTACCAAAATATCAGTACAGGCTGGTTTAAATCTTGACAGATTTGATTTGATTTTGTGGTATTTCTTTTGGATATATCTCAATAATTTTTGCAGGTCAAGAAGATTTAATTTGGAACAAGTGAATCAAATCTCCAACAGAATTAGAGTTTCTAAAATTGGATGATTGAGACATTTTAGGAAAGTTGAAGATTTGTTCCAAGATTCAAAAAGATTTTTCTGCAGATTTCTTGCAGCCTCAGCTCGTGGATCAAGTAATATGTGGATAAAGTTTTCGAAGCCCATGTGTCATACCCCAATTTTGACGCTAAGATTACCCATTCATTTGCATTCTAATTATTAATTAAGATCACAATTTTAAGGTTTGTTCTTTTGGCGTTGTGCTTACCTTATTTTTAGGATGGACCATCAAACACCTATATTTTAGCTTGTATATATATATATATATATATATATATATATATATATATATATATATATATATTACACTATCCAAAATACAAAAAAATGTCTTTGTCTTTCAAGGTTTTTGATGTAAGGTAGGTGTTGAATCAAGTGCATCCACACCTCTCCTAAAATTAGGGTTTTGAAGGTGATTCTCAAGCAACATGGTATTCATGAAAGATAAATGACTTGTAGTTCAAGAGAATCTTCCCCATCATCATGGGTCATGTCTTAATCATGTCTCCACTTCATTTGGTCATCTTCATCTCAAGATTGTATGGTTTGATTCATTTGGAAACTTCATAGGTTCATGTGTTTATTTCCATGTCTTCTTCATAAGTTTCATCAAACTATGAACCTCACAATCAAGTGTGATTCAAGAGAATATTTTTTCAAGGTTATATGTACCCCCTCATGCTTTATCATGCAAGAAAGGTTCAAAGGATTCCAAGTTGATTCAAGAAGATAGACCTAATTGGACAAGTTCTTGATTCTTTGATCCAAAGGGTATAACTTTCTCAATTTTCAACATTTTTTAGTGCTTATTTTTGCAAAATACTCTCCTTGACATCATCAACAACTTCTCCTCACAAGTCAAGAAGAAATTTTATGAAGAAAGTCATCATTAGTTAGAAGACATTACAAGTCTCCTTTGAAAGTTAAGGAATTATGTACTGACTTCAAAGGATCATAACTTGGCCAATTTTCATCATCTTGAACCCATTCTTTTTGCATAGTAATATTGAGTGAGTCTACTTTGATCCATCTTAGAAGTTTAAAAGCAAAATATAAATGGAAGATCATGTTTGTAGAGAAAACGTTATAGGTCATGGTTGGATGCCTAGGGTCTAAGGCACATCTTGCAAGCAAAACTAACCTTAAGGCCAATTGGTGCAAATTTCACTTTCTCCTGCATCACTTTTTTTACTTAAGCTTATTTTTATATTCTCTAAAACTTTCATGTTGGGACTTTTGGCAAATTCAAGCTCTAAGATGCACTTTTGGCATATGCATCAAGGTGTTTGATGAAATGACTCCGGGCAAATGTCATGTGTAATACGGTGGGAGAACTGGCTTTTTTGTTTTGTTTTTTGCAAAACATATTACGGTTAGCAAGAGTCGCCATCGACTTTTATTTTATCCAATTAGAAAAGACAAAAAGAACAGGAAAGACCTTTTTAAAGATTTTGAGTTCGAGGGGTAGGTTATACAGAGGGAAGGTATTAGCACCCTCTGTATCCATGGTTATCCATGGGCTCTTAATTTCTTAGCTCACTTTTGTTTAACTTGTTTGAAGTGTAGTGTGTGTTTTAAAAAACATTTTTTTGTAAAGAATTAACTTTGTAATAGTTCTCGTATGAACATATACAAAGTATTATCTTGAAAGATGTTTTAAAAACGAGGTTTGAAGAAACCTATGACTTTGTAATGATTTTTGTACGAATGTATACAAAGTGTTATCTTGAAAGATGTTTTGAAAAACATGAGATGTGAAAAGTATTTGAAGATTTGAATTGGTTGTGAGCAAGCAATTAAGAGTTACTTACCCTAATTTGTAAGGTCTTTCTTATATTTATAGCTTTCTTTGAGAGATAGTACTATCCATACCATTAGTGGGGAGGTAATCCTATCTATTGGATGTGAAGGGACAAGCGTATGGCCATCAAATGGTCGTAGAAGGCAACTTGTAGGAATATATTAGCATTCAAAGGGATTATCATCATTTTCGTAGGCAGCTCGACGGACAAGATCATATTTCGTAGGCAACATCGAAGGGTCATCGAGGGACTATGATCTTTATATCGAAGAGTCTATGATGATTTTATTCAAGGGAAACCTTGCCAAGACATCCCTACATTCGAGGGACTTGACCATGTAATGGAAAGGCAGCAAGAGAGGGTTACCTTAAAGGTGCAAGTGTGAGAAGTGTTTGATTTCAGTTATTTAATCTTGATTATGGTTAACTAACGTTCAGTTAATTAGTCTTGCCATACACACCCTAGTTACTAGCAGTTATAAGAGTGCGGAAAGTAAATTGCGGAAAATAAAGTCCTAAGCTATTACATGGCTTTGGGAGAGATACATAATAGGAGGTGCGGAAAGTAAAGCCCTAATTAAAACTATTACATCCCATATACAATTACATAATTAAAAAAATGCGAAAAGTAAACCTAATTAGCTATTACAAACTCGAAGCAATTACATAATTACAAATAAAGGTTAAATATACAACACCCCATGTAATATTAGCGAGTTTGGCATTAGGCCCCTGTAAAATAATTTTTTTAAAAATCCCCTTGCAATTTCCAGATTCCCTCAGATACACCCCTAACTGCCACATTGCAACGAAGATTCTCTCTAACTGCCTACGTGACAGTCCACGTGGTATTTTTTTTTAATTTTAATTTTTTTAAATCTATGTGGATTTGTTTAAATCTTCTTTTTTACCTTTTTAAATTATATACTATATTCTATTAAATATATATTATTATATTTTTCTTTTTCAGAATTTATATTAATTAATATTTTTCATTTTATTTTTAATCTTAGAAATTGATTAAACAAAAATTTGTTTTGAAACATATTGGGCTTATGGCCCATTTACCCTCAGCCTATTTACAACTTAATGTCCTACGTGTGTGTTTGCTATATAAGCACTAATATGTTTCTCAGACAAACGGATGTGGGACTAATAGTGTAACACCCCGATATCCACTGCACGCATCATCCGTGTCGGTCAACCGAGCATGTTACCGGCTTAATCAATAATCCCCCCTAGGTCCGCTTATCGGCTGCCCAGGAAATATTGTTTTTGCCTACATATTCATAGCAATTCCTGCTACCACTTGAGCTTTTTTAATGTAACACCCCGATATCCGCTGCACGCATCATCCGTGTCGGCCAACCGAGCATGTTATCGGCTTAATCAATAATCCCCCCTAGGTCCGCTTATCGGCTGCCCAGGAAATATTGTTTTTGCCTCCCGCAGGAATCGAACCATGTACCTAGGGGTTAAGTACATATTCATAGCAATTCCTGCTACCAATTGAGCTAGTAGCTCAATTGGTAGCAGGAATTGCTATGAATATGTACTTAACCCCTAGGTACATGGTTCGATTCCTGCGGGAGGCAAAAACAATATTTCCTGGGCAGCCGATAAGCGGACCTAGGGGGATTATTGATTAAGCCGGTAACATGCTCGGTTGGCCGACACGGATGATGCGTGCAGCGGATATCGGGGTGTTACAAATAGTATTACTTTTTCCACTTTATTCTTTGCAACAAAACTGAGTAATCAAGCATGTAGAATGTAAATCTATTCATCTCAGCCTCATCTTCCATCATAATCATACACGCATGGAATAAAAGAAGAAGGAGAAAAATATACAACAAAAAATGAATATATGCATGCAAGAGCATAAAGTAGCTCTAAATTGGATTAAACACTTATGTGATTGAATAACAGCTCTATGCACATAGACGTGGTTTAATACAAAGCAAACACAACTTCAAATCTGCAAAGTAAAACATAAGATTTAACTTCAACTTCAAATGATAACTTACTCTCATTTTATAGCGATGCATCTTTCAGATCGAGACAAAATAATGATAATCGAGTATAACAAAGAGCACATGAATTTATGTCAAATGATAACTTACTGATAAATGCATTAGGAAATGAAGTCATTGAAAATAAAAGCTTTAGATATGGATATTCATTTAGATTTATAACTAAAAAAATAGCTTTTACGCTGATGAAATCAGTTTCACAATTTGGATGCTGGTTTAGGAACTTAAATCTTTGAACATCGGTACATCTTCTCACATATTACTTTTCTACTATCTACTACTAACCTTAACCATGTCTCTTCTTGTGTACATTTTATTTTGATGAAATTATAATACTACATTCCCATCAGATTTAAAGACTGGCTGATATAGAGCTTGCTAGGCTGAGAACCTCAAATGGCTATGTATCACCTCCTTCACTCTTAAGGGGCACGAGTCTGTGATATTTTCTTTTTTACTTTAACTAGTGGTTCCACTTTGTAACTATCTTTTACTTTTGTGTTATTCTTATCTTACACCCTTATGAGTTATCATTTAAGTGGGGGCTCAAGTGAGTAAAATAGTTAAGTTTCTTTTCAGCTTTTGGTTAGCGCATGGCTGGAGTTTCTTTTTGTTTTGTTTTTTGAAGAAATGTATGATTAGAGGTATGAAATTGTTTTGCAGGATGCTTGTGTATAAATACGTCAACAATGGCAATCTAGAACAATTGTTGCATGGAGATGTTAGACCTATAAGCCCTTGGCCATGGGAAATACACATAAATGTTTCTTGTTGATGAAAAAACATGGGAAATGGTGTATTAAAATCCCACATAGTTTTTTAAACAAATAACATTAGTGTATATAAAGCAAAACCACATGTTATTTGTTGACTTGAAAACAGACTGAGAGTAATGGACTGAATTCTCATTCGATCTAAAAAATTTATCGGTCTTAAAGGCCCAGATAATATTTTAATAATAGATTTTCATAAAAATAATAATATAAATAAAAACGTAGAAATATATAATATTGATAAAAAATAATTTCTTAACTAAAAAAAGTGATAATTATTAATTAATATATATTATTTTAAAAAAATATAATAAAATATGACGTGGATTTAAAAAAAATACCACGTGAACTGCCACGCTGGCAGTCAGAGGGAATCTTGATTGCAATGTGGCCATCAGGGGTGTATATGAGGGAATATGGGAATTTCAAGGGGGATTTTATAAAAAAAACTTTACCAGGGGCTAAAAACAAATCCCCCTAATATTACGGAGGACTTTATATATTTAACCCTACAAATAATTAAATATGCCAATAAAATCGAAGAATCGAGAAGTGGATGAAGATTAGAAGAGAGGAGAATGGATTTAGGGTTTGAAGAAAATAAATCAAGGTTAGAACTAATTAAAACCTATTTCTCATCAATTAACCTAATTACTAATTAATTAAATAATTATGTACAATTAATTTAATTAAGAAATCCTAATGTCTAATTAAATTAAATTAGTGAAACCCTAATATTTAATCGAGACATAATTAAGAATAGTTACGAACCATGTTGAAAATTATATCAATTAAATCCTAAAAAAGAAAATAATTATTTTTGTATTTTTATGATTTTTATGATTTAAACTAAATTAAATGAAAATATCCTAATTAAAAAAATTAAAATATTAGTGGAAAAAGTGGTTAGTTGATTAATTAGAAGACCTAATCCTAATTTTGGTGATTTTTACCTGGTTAGAAAATAGTTAAAGGTTAATTAAAATTAAAATAAAAAGAAAAAGAAAGAAAAAGAATGGAGAAGATGAGAACTCTGGTAAAAAAAAGGAGTGAGGGCGCCTAGGATCGAGCCCAAGACCTCTTTGTTATTAGCTTATCCACGTTACCAACTGAGTTGCCATGTGTTAGCTGATAATGGAATGAATAAAAAATACTAAATATTAAAATATGAATTTGATGGTTAATTCAATGCAAGAATCCAAGTGGGACCCTTGGGATGTTGACTGGCGAATGATAACGAAGGAAATTGCCACGCGTATAGTCAGACTGTCAACCCCACTATTCATTGTCTTCCTCGCTTTGGCTCCAGAATTTGCTACGAAATGGCGGCGCTTTTGCTACCAATTAGCTACGATTTTTTTCGTAGCGAAACCTGCAAACATTAAACCTTGGAAAATACAAATCAAACAATAATTTTAATAGCCCAGATCACCTAAATAATATGCTACGAACTCAATGAAAGTGTCTTTTGGGATTGAATTGTCCTATAAGTATGAAAATGAACGAGATGCTTCGTCATGCCCTAACCATGGCGTTTTCTTATACCTGTTCCAAATCTTCAAAATGATGGGTCTAATCGACTCTACACAACATCATGGACATGAATATATGAATGGAAATCATTTAAAGTGCCTGTATTTGAAGTTTGGAATTTAAGTTTAAGAGCAAACCGGTGAGAGATATATGAGACCTTTTCACGTGTTTCAAGCTTCAAGGAGGATAGGGATGAACTCCTGGGACCTTTAGGAGGATGATTGAATGCTTAACTTTGACTGAAACTTGCTGGGAAATATTTTATATCATGCCCAAGTTTGGAGAAGTTTTTGAACTCGAAACCCTAGCCTCCTCTTGCTCTATTTTCGTTCTCTTATGCTGAGCATGTTTGTCTATATATATGAGAAGGAATTAGGCTAGCAAGTTTGGGAAGAGATCATTTGTTTGATTAAAAATAATTGATTTGATTTCTTGCACAAAAACTTTCTTTTTTAAGATCCAATCTTTTTCCATGCTCTTTATCACGTTTTTCTTTTTTTTTTTGGCCCTTGGATTGATTTTGAAACTAATCATGACTTGGCAAATTAAATTTATAATCTCTTAATATTTAATCATGGTTTTATTTGATTTAAATTTTAAATGAATAAATTCAAAGATAATTTAAATAAAACCATAAAATAAATAAAAATTAATTTATGGGCCTTTTATAAGCTTGCATTCACATGGGTAACTCCAAATTATAGGCCTAATGCTCAAAAGTTCAAAATTCACCAATTAGGGTTTCATGCCTTTCTTGAATTTCACCCAGTTTCTGTCAACCATAACTCACTCAATTTTTATCATATGGAGATGATCTTGTACTTTTTGGAAAGCTCAAGATGTCTACTACAACCCTCTTTGGAACATCTTTTGCATTTGAAGAATTTATTCAGGTGATATTGGCTTTGACAAAAAGTTGGCTTTTTGTGGACTTCTAGAAGGACCTGTAATGTTTTGGTTCCTATCTTTTAATTGAAGCATATCTTGGGCTTGGACCCAACATCAAAGTTTTAGGGAATATAATTTCCTTTAGAATGAGCTTTGGGGTTGGGGGAAAATGATGAAGTATGTGAAATTTATGCCTGGTCAAAATTGGGTTGACTTTCCTTCAAAAATAACCAAAAACCCTAATTTAGTAACTTTTGATTTTTGTTGAGTTTTGAGATGAATCGTGATCAACCCTTGATCAAATGATGAATATGACTTCAAATGATTGATGTTGACCAAAAATCTTGAGTTTTGACTGTATATTGACCATAATTGACTTTTAGGTCAACATAGTCGACTGTTGATCATTTGAGTAATTGACTGACCAATCTTGCACTATGAGGCTTGAAACTTGACTTGGAGATACTTTGAGACATATGAGATGCTATGAGATCAACTTGGGGCCTTGGAAGTTTAATTTCCATTGAGAGAAGAAAAACCCTAGTTATGGGTCCATTGCTTAAGAGGAGTGTAGTCATGTTTGATTCTTGAATAGCCTTGAGCAATTGGAGATCATATGAGCTTGAGGAAACTGCATGAGTCAAATTATTTTGAATAGATGAGGGAAAATTTGAGGGTGCAACACCATGATTTTACCTAAGTTGCCAATAGCATATCTTTCTCCTCAATTGCCTAATTGATCCCATTCTTTTTGCATCATGTTTTATGTAATGAGAAGAGTATTTGGCTCAAGAAAGATTGGAAAGCGCACGAGCCAATTGTTAGAGGCCTAAGGTTGAAGTGAGCTTACCAAGATTGTCATAAATTCATAATTGCTAAATTTGGCTAAGTGTTTTATGCATCTTTTTCCTCCACTTTGAGAAGCTATAACTTTTGATGCAAGACACCAAATGCAACCTTTCCAAGCACATTACAAAGCTTGATTCCTCGGCTTTCCAAAGAGCCCAAGATTGTATCATAAAGGTCCCTACACAAGTTGCCCTATGATGGTGAAGTTGGTACATTGAGGCTGAAGAAAGCTCATGATCAGTTTTTCAAATCTCCAAATTACTCAAAATTAATCCAATATGGCACGCGTTTATTCTTTTAAATGTGATTAGCAACTTCCCAGAAGTAATTTAGTGCATTAAAACACAATAATTTGTGGAGTTTTGATCACACGAAGTCACATGTTTGACATAGCATCGGGCTCACGTGAATTCACTCATTTCCAATTCCTCTGGCATGTATGAGCTCACCAATCACTTCCTCTATAAATAGAGATCATCCCCCATTCATTTCACTCAAGCTTTGATAGCCAATTGACCCCTGCTAAGATCCCATTTGAACTCTTAAGCTTGAATTTCATTTTTTCTCTTCCACCCTTCAATCACTAAAAAACTCCATTCAGTTAGCTTCACCAACATCAAGTGACATTAACCACATCATTTGCACCAAGAATCGTGACCTGAATCAAGCTCACCAAGTTCAATTTCACAGCTCTAAAGTTGGACTTCTACAGGTGAAATTCTTCACCAATTCTCTTCAAATTTATGGCTACAATGTGTAGCAACCTGCCCTAAAATTTTAACTTAGAGAGTCGCCACCTATTCTACCAAGGCGAATAGGAAACCTTTAATGGTTAAGAGATTAAGGGTAAGATACTATATTCGGGTTAAGGGAAGGTGTTAGGCACCCAAAACCCTTTCCTAAAGGTTAACATTACAAAGATAAGGGTTATGGCAAAAAAAAATAAAGAAAGGTGGCAGAAAGTTAATAGGGTTAAAGCTTAATTATGGACATGATTAAGATTTGGAGGAGGGGGACTCGCCTTGTTGCCAAGTGCCTACGTATCTCCTTAGGGAGAATCAGAGTCAACGTAGTTCGGGGAAGGGTTGTACGCCCTTAGAGTTGAAATTTGATTTTGTATGGGTTTGGAAATTGTTTTAAAGGCTTTTTGAATGGCCTATCGTAGTTTTGAATAAGGATGAAAATCCGTAGTTTGTTTTGAAGTGTTTTGAGTGTTTTAGATTTGGGCGTACAACACTGGTTTTAATTTGTTACCGTTAGTTGCGATAATCAATAGGTTTGATTACCATGGCTAATGGATTAAAGGGAGGATTGCTAACCACTATAATCGATAGATTGATTATCGCGAATAGCAAATGTGCGTATTTTAATTATCATTACCCCTTATAATCGATAGATTCGATTACAAATAATAACGAATTTTATAAAGGGAAAATGCTAATCATCGTAACCAATAGATTTGGTTACAACCATTTAGCAAAATAATATGTATTTTAATTTGTAGGATTTGATTAATTAAATTAATCGATTATTAACCATTGCGACCAATAGATTTAGTCGGAACAAATAATAAATAAAAATCCTAATATTTTGATACTTTGGCCAAATGGGATTGGACGAACCCTAATGGTTAATAAGGGTTCCTAGGTTTTCTGTGATTTAATACCTATTAAAATTTAATTAAACAAATTACTCGAAATAGTTGAATAATCGGGCATATAATCAGGAAAATAAATCCTAAGACTTAACATATTCCTAATCCTAATTTTAATAGATAAATTAAATTAAATCAAATAGATTAAACCATATTATTGATTTAAACAATTAATTATAATGAGGTAAATAACAAAATAAATAATAAAGAAACCTGGCATCAATTGTATGTGGCATGCCTTGCCACTCTGATGCGTTAGATGGGATTATAGGAGACCTTTGTGGTGGCTGTCTGAAGGTGTACCGTACACCAGACGAGCTTGTATGCACAGAATCAGCGTATGGAAATTAATTGAAAAAAGTTGTCCATCCTGGGGATCGAACCCAGGACTATGGAGAAGCACACCCCTTTGAACCTCCAGCTATACCATGCCTTGTTTCTTGTCAACAAAACACTTTAAACAAAATAAATATAGAATAATAGTACATATGGGAAAAGTCAAACCAAGCGGTCGTGGGTCCCACAGCGTGAGCGTCTAGCCAATCCAGAGTGGAGAGAGAACTGGCTTTCTGTTGACCAGCCAGTAGCATGTCCCCCCGCGTGATAGCAATGGAAGACGCGCTGACTACCCTATCCAACGGTGCCACGCGTGCGAGTCTGAATTCCTTGCACTGTTCATCATCTTCTCCGCAGATACCTGCGGATTTACTTGCCCCTTTTGCTTCCGTTTTACCTGCGGAAAAGATAGGTTTTCGAAGGAAAAAATTGCACGCATATACTTCGCGAAACCGGTCCTCATAGTTAACGCTAAGGGCCCAGATTTATGTAAAAGCATGTTCTGAGTTCGAATATGCCATCGTTTTCGCCTGAATTCTCCTGCATACATGAAAACAAAAACCACACATGTTTCTTGCCCTAACAATGGTGGGTAGCATTCTACACGTCGTAGCATCGTACCAATGCTCCATACCTGTCCTAAACATGTCCAGAAACTCATACAAGGCATTAGAATTAATTGCAAAGCACTTAAACATGGCAAACGAAAAAACCAAGAATGCATGAAAATTATATGGACATGGTACCAACGTCATGCGTGTTATGGGTCCTCATGAGTGGTCCTTTCTTACTGCATAACGCATGGGGAAGAGTTTGCAGCAATCTCTTGGACCTGAGGGAGGCTGCAACAAAGAATCCTCCTTTTTCTTTTCTTTTGATTTTTTTTTCTTAAAACCCTAGTTCTCCCTTGACCCCAAATTTCGTCCCCCCTTTATTCCTCAATATTTTAGAATATATATGGTTCTATTAGGGTTGCTAATGGGCTTGGACTATCATTTACCAAGATAAAAGAAAATTTGAATAAATAACATGTTTTTTTTCTTTATTTTTTCCTCTAATATTTCTCTGCCATCAACCCAAACAAATTTCAATGATATTATGATCATGACTTGCTTGAAAAATAATCCTTGTGCATTCTTTAAAATATCTTCATCATTTTATCTAATTTAAATTGAATTTAATTGACTAAAATTCAATATAAAAGAAATAAAAATAATAGAAAATGGAAGAATGGATTTAGAGGTCTTTATATGTGTCATGGAGGTGTTTGAAATATATGAGAGACCTTGAGATCCATTTTAGGCCTTGGGGATTCAAAATCCTTTGATGAAATGCAAACCCTAACTTTGAGACCTTCGATTAGGATATTGTTGCTTGAGAAGAACCCTTGAGCCTTGAACCATTGCAGATGCATAGAGGAGGGCAAATTTTGGGGTATGACACAATGTAGCACTTGACGTGCTGAAGCTCATGGTATATTTTAATCTGAACTGTAACTGCATTTGATACGCATGTTTCTAAATCCCTTTTCAAAATTTTCTCTGATTTTTCTCAAAATGAGTAAGTTATGGTAACAATAAATATTTTACAAAGGCACCAATGTAATCGTCTTGAAGAGACGAAGAGAATGACATAGGTCTTGGTCTCTAATTTTACAGTTGGAGAGACCTGGTTTTGGCCTTGGCGAGAGGTTGAAGATGATGACATGGTCATCTTCAACCAATGATATATTGACACGCTGTTTTTTTTTTGAATTTGTTTTTAAAACGTTTTAATTCAGTGCTTTATTCACTAAAATCTATATCATGCACAACACGCTATGTCCTTTGGATGTGATTACTTATGCGTTTTAACACTGATCCAATGGCCTACATCATTTCTATTTTATTTTCTTTTTCTTTTATTTAGTTTTTTTTATTGATTTAACTTCAAAAATGAATAACTATTTCATTTTAAATCCAAAAAATACCATTATTTTTGCTAAAATTTTCTTTCATTTTTCTATTTTTGATTTATATTTTCCATATTTTTTATTTTTGGTCTTACTATTTTTATTGAATTTTTCTTTATTAGCTTTGTTTTAATTGATTTTAAATTGTTTTCTGACTTTCAAAAATTATAATTTTTTTCAACACTTGTTGACTTATGTTTGACCTATGGTTAATTTTTGCGATTTTTGTTTGGTGTTATGATACCATTTATGTATTTCATCACAAAATTCCAATTAATTAATCATTTTTGGTCATTTTAAAATAATTTTGAGTTTCTGAAAATTAAGAAACCTTTTTCTAAAAATCATATATAGTTTTTATTTTATTTTATTATGGTCTTGTGAGAAATTTATTTGGTGTTTGGATGCCACTTAAGTATTTCATCAATAATTTCTTATTTTAGACCATTTTAAAATCCCTTTCCTATTGTTTTGAATAATAGTTTTTGTTTCCTTATATGTGGTTCTGAAACTGTGAATATTTTGTGATGCTTTGACTTGGCTTCAATAATATCATTGGATCTAGGATGTTGATAGGTTTCAAAGAACTAAATTCATAATATTAGATGAATGATATCAATGATAGTTTGAGTTTTCTTCCATCTCCTCTTTTTCTTTGATTAGTGGGTGTAAGTCTTGTTTGAATTCATTGTGTAGAGGTTTTAATTCTATCAATCCTCTAATGAATCGTCAAGATAAATTCCCATAAAAATCAAAAGAAATTCCTCTGGATATTATGATTTCTAATCTTACTTCTTTCCCTTTCTTTTTCTCTGTCCCATATCGGAGAATGATCATTCGTGGCCTAAACTTATGTTTACAAGCCCAAGGATGATTGACTATTTGACAATTGGTTCAAAAACTTTGAAAGTTTATTGTGTAGAGGCTTTGATTCTATCAATCTTTTGACAAGTTTTCATAAACTTTGACCTAAGTTCATTGATCATCCATTATTGATCATTCAGGCTAAATAGTAACTACTAATTTCTAACAATTAACTTCTAACTTTTATTCTTATGCTTCTTTTATTATCTTATTTATTTTTATGCTTTATGCTTTATATTATCATCTATCATTCATTATCATGTTTATGTTTATGCACTTTTCCTTTTGTCCACTTGGATCATACTTTTATTTTGTGCTTCAAACACTAATAATCAACTTGAAATATAAAAGACTTAATGTGGACTTGGACTTTGGTTACCTTACCCCAAGCTTGGAGGATGGACCTATGGACTTAAAATTAGGATCTTGACCCTAGCACTTTGGAGTTTCATCTGAGTTCTTGATACTTTGATTGTATTGTGATTGTTTGTCTGGAAGTCCAAGGAACTGGTTTATTTTTCTTTGTTTATGCAGGTGATTCTTTAAAAGTCCTTGTTGGTTAATTCTAAGGCATTATGATAAGGAATTCATCTGAACACAGCTGTTACTCTGCCCAATTTTTGCTTCAAGTTCTCATGGTGTATCCCCATTCCCTAAGGCTTTGAGTAAGTTATACATGAAGATATCAAGTTCATCTGGATCCTATAGTTAGTATTGTGCTTGCTTGGTTATGGTTTAAGTCCAAAGGATGGAAATCTACATTGACTCTTTAATGTCAAGTGTTGGCTTCTTGTTTAGTCACAATGTTCTTGTCCTTAGCTTTTCTACTTTATGCTTTAGGATAGTCCCTTCATCTCCTCCCATCTTCTTTAATTTTCAAAATCTTCTCCCTCTTTTTCAAAACCTTTTTATGTTTGCAAACTTCTTTTATGAACTTTCTCTTAAAAATCTTTTGCCCTTAACAACTCTTCTTTCAAAAGTTTAGACATGACTAATTATTATGGTGGAGTTGTAATCCCCTAACCCTTTGATATTGATTGATATGATTGATCCTTTTCCACTTGAAAGAGATAGTGGCATACTTGTTGATTTATCAAAGTTGGAGCCCTTCTTTTATTTATGATTCAAATGATCCATCTATTCTCATTTCAAGTATGGTTGGCTAAGTTTTCTCTACTATGATAATAAAGTGTCTATCCAGTTTTAAAATCTCTTGTTTTCCTTTTAAGCGGAACTACATTTGCTCTGACTTCTCCATTTCACCAAGGAGGTATGTAGGAACAAGATGTTATGTCTTACCGAGCATCATTTTAAAAACAAAACCTTTTTTACACACAATATCTTTTAACAACATAAATTTTCAAAATGGTTCCTATGGAGTACCACATATATGAGGGGTGTTAACACCTTCCCCTTGTATAATCAACATCTGTACCTAAGAACTCTGCTTTTTATTGTTTTTGATTTAAAAACTTCTTTTGAGTTTATTTCGCTCTCTTCCCATTTCCTTTGGAAACAATAAAGCGCGGTGGCGACTTTCACTAAATATGAGTCAAGTCAATCAATGACTTTGATCTCAAATTTTCCCCGCTACACCATGGACTACTGAAGACTATATAAAGAGAACCATAGACCTAATGTAACTAAGTCTTTGAAAATTGTAAAATTAGGGGAAGATTAGAAGTCTTGGGGTTTGAGAGTCTCTTGTGTGTGTAAGTCACCCACGTATCTTTTGATATAGTGTGATAGCCTGATTGTTACTTAATTGTTTGTCAAGTTATTATGCTCATTCTTTTTAAGCATTTGAGTTGAGTATTATTCTTAGTTAAAGCTTTTAAGCAAGATCAAGTATTTTGTATCTGGAGTGTAATATTCTAAATTAGGTTGTTCTTGATACAATCATAGGGATTGAGACTGTTAGATATCACTGAGGTGATTTAGGAAGTGGATAAAATTTTCGAAGCCCATGGACTGCTGAAGACTATATAAAGAGAATCATAGATCTAATGTAACTAAGTCTTTGACAATTGTAAGGTTAGGTGAAGGATTAGAAGTCTTAGGTTCTGAGAGTCTCTTGTGTGTGTAAGTCACCCATGTATCTTTTGATACAGTGTGATAGACGGATTGTTACTAGACTGTTTGTCAAGTTATTGTTCTCACTTTTAAAGTTTTAAAGCATTTAAGTTGATTATTGTTCTTGGTTGAAGCTTTTAAGCATGATCAAGTATTTTGTATTTGAAGTGTAATCTTTTAAATTAGGTTGTTCTTGATACAATCACTGGGATTGGGACTGTTAGATATCATTGAGGTGATTTAGGAAGTGAGATGGTGATTTCTCATATCTTGATGTCGATTTCTAGGTAGAAGTTGCACAAGATAGTGATTAAGTGAGAAGTTGTAAACTGAGACTATTTAGGCTATGAATTAATATTGTCATAATGGATTTTCTTCCTGGTTTGCTAGCCTCTGGATTAGGTGTTGTTGCACTGAACTGGGTTAACAATTCTTTATGTTGTTTATCATTCTACAATTTTAATTCAGTATTAATTTCAGTCAGATGTGTCTGGTCTGTTTCCAGATGTCGCAACATCTGTCTTGACATCATGTGTTATTGAGACAACACTGTTAGCATGTGTTGTAAGTGCCAAAATTTTAAGTCCCACTGCACGTGTCAATTTGTTTACTGGAAATTTTGGTAAACAAAGACAAGTTTGATTTCACCTAAGGGATTAAAGTTGAAAAGATCCCAGGACGAATTGTGCAAAAATCATAAGTTTGAAATATGTTTGACAATATATGTCGAAATTTAAAAGAAAAGATTGAATGTCGTAAACAAAATAAAGTAAACAAACTAAATTCATAAATGGAACGCAAATGCATACATTGATTCAAATCAACTCGTTTCTCACTAACACTTGGATACTTTGAGTGTATAGAATTTGAGTAAAATTGTGGACCCCTAATCTTACAGATATGAACTACTTATATACTAGTTCTAATGTAACCATCACCAACGGTCGACTAAACACCGTCCGACACGTCTTCATTTCCACACGTCTTTCGTTCCCAAAAAACATCCACGTGTCCCTAATAGCTGTTTGATCTTGTCCATTTTCCACTTCTTTGACAATGTTGACATCTATAGTGGTGACATTATACTGAAAGTCTCTAAATTTCTCTAAGTCCCCTAATTCGAGCATCATGTCTTTGACTCAATTTGATGATGAGATTCATATTTCGACCGACATTCCACTATATGTTTCGGTCGTATGCAACCCAGAAAAACAAGTCTTTTAGTCGACCATGGCCCATTTCGACTAAAGTATAACTCAAGTTAATTTATTACCATTGAGATTCGTCTTTAAACCTCTCATTCATGTTGTGTTGAAAATACGAGGTAACACCAAGGCAGTTTCATGCTCGCCTAGGCATCGTAGCATGGGAGAGACTCTCCCCATTTTATAAAGTTTTTTCATGAAGAGTGTACTTAGCAGTCTGCTTTCGAATTCTCCTTGTTTTGCCTTCGTCTAGTAGAAGTTCGTCCACCTGCAAATAACATAGTATGAGCGACATCTAACTAGACTTAGGGACAACTTTCACTAAAAAAATGGATAAAACTCCGATAGTTTGTCGATGATTCTCAACTTTTAAAATTAATTCGTTCTATTTTTTACTAACCTTTCATTTGATTGAAATTTAGACAAAATCACATTAAAGACCAACATCAACTAAACCAAAATCAACATGAACTAAAATAAACTAAACAACCAACATGACACTCATAATTTTTCTTAAATTGCATAGCTTGCTCACCTTGTCTTTTAGTCCTAAAAGAATTTGTAGTTTTGTACTATCCCTAACCCAAACAATTACTAAAAAGTTACAATTATACCATTAATTATCACTCTAATTATGTCCATCCAAATTTTACTTCATTAAATAAAGTACTTTTCTTTAAATCCCTAAGAAAAAAAAGAAATTAAATAGTACTACTAGTAGTAGTACTATCCTACTGCTACATTATTTAATTAAAATAAGCAACAAAGCAAGTGCATTAGCGTTAAGTGAGTCCGTGTGATTAACCGTAACCCAAAAGTAATAAATGAGTGAAACGAATCGCACAACATCTCAACTAAAAGGAGGTTTCAAGTCCGACGCGACGCAAACAGCTAACAACTCCGTCCAATCATCCTTTCCTCTCAATGCCACACCACCCACCGCCTCTTCTTCTTCTCCTCAGGTTCATTCTCTCTCTACCTTTCTTCTCTCTCTAGATTCCCCTTTCTTCTCTCTATATTCCCCTTTTCTCCCTCCACCGACATTCCAGATCAATGTCGTTTTCCCCTTTCATCTCCGCGTTTTGATTTTCTAGGTTTTCCTAATTTCTTCCTTATGTTACTTGCATTGTTGTTCATTAGCTATTTGGATCTCGTATTTTGCTCGTGGTTGTTTATTTTTCTTCTATGAATTTCTAGGTTTTAGATCTCTACAATCAATTAACCTTGTGTTTGTTTGTATGTAGGTGTTGAAATGAATACTATGATGAATAATAGAACGGTTCACAATGATGAGAAGCCTTTTCCTGGATGCTTGGGAAGAATGGTTAACCTTTTTGATTTGACTACTGCTACTGGAAATGGAAACAAGCTTCTCACCGACAAGCCACACCGTGATCATGGTTTTCTTTTCTTCTCTAATTTTTACTTTATTTTTCCATTTTTAGCCCCCAAGTTCCTTGCTTTACAAATTCTCTATGGTGGGTTGTGTTTAAATTAGTTTGTGGTTTTCTTTTGTTGGGGTTTGGTGGTAGACAGTAGAAATTGGTGGGTTATAGCTTGTAGGTGATGATGATTAATAGAGGAAACGTAACAAGCTGTTTATTTTGTAGTTTGTTTGCACTTTCCTATTTGCCTTCTAGTTGTAGTTTTGTTTATTTGTTTATTTATATATTTTCCATTGTGTTTTCATTGTTGTAGTTTTGGATAGACAACTATTTTTATGACTTGTCTGGTTTTTGTGTTTAGCTGACTTTAGCATCATAAAACCCAGTCAATTGCTTTAATATATTTTTGCAACTTGTTTGTAATAATTGTGCTTGTGGTTTTGCTGTTGGAATTGTTCTATACCATTTATAATTTGCCATTTTGATCTCACTGCGTTATAACTGACTTGCAGCAGCATCTCTTTCAAGAAGTCAATCAGATGTTTCGAGGATTGCAAGTCCTTCATTTGCTGATCAGATAGAAGATAGGCCGGTAATTTGAAAAGGATTACTATTTTTTTGTTAGTAAAGGTCATTTGGTGTAATTCAAAGGAAAAGATGAATGGGATAATACTGTCATGTGGAGTGTTTTTCTTATTTTTAATTTACTGTGTACTTTGCTGTAGTTGTTTTGATTTATTTCCCGTTTTCGTGAACTTTGCAGATTGTTTCTAACTTAATGAGAGCATCTTCAAATAAAAAAATAAATGGAACACCCATCAAGATGCTCATGGACCAAGAAATGTCCAAAGAAGTTGTTTCCAAGCATACTCCACCAAATGTTGTCGCAAAGTTAATGGGCCTTGAAGCCCTTCCACAGGGAAAACGTAATTTACCTGTGGAGAGAAGCCCTGGAGGAGATTGTTCTCAGCACATGTGTGGTCATTCTGGCACTTCATTCAATCATCGGCAGTTGGATGATAGGTTTATGGACAAGGAAATGCTTCATGATATTCGTCCGAGCAGAGAACAGGTTGCTTACAAAGATATTTATGAAATATGGCTGCAATCACAGAGAACAAGTAATGTTAACGACAAGACACCAGAGAGAGGGAAGTGGGCTGAAGATGTTAATGAGAAGAAAATGGCTTTTATTCGTCAAAAATTCATGGAAGCAAAGCGACTGTCTACAGATGAGAGATTACGCCAATCAAAGGAGTTTGATGAAGCCTTGGAAGTTTTAAGCTCAAATAACGATCTGTTAATCAGGCTATTGGATTCTCAAAATCTATATGAACGGCAGTCTACTCCACTGGCTGAGACAAAGCGCATTACTGTTCTTAAACCTTCAAAGTTGGTTGACAATGAAAAGTTCAGTAGAAAGGGAAACAATAACGACAAACATATTAAGAAACCATTAAATAATGATGCTGCATGGGAGAGAAATAGTCCTGGATACTCTCCTGCCAGTCAGAAAGCTGATGAATTTCCTGTCCAACCTACTCGAATTGTGGTATTGAAGCCTAGTTCTGTGAGAGCACATGATGTTAAGGCCTTGGTTTCTCCAATGTCATTATCACCTCAAAATCTGCAAAGTGGAAACTTCTATCACGGCCCTGAAGATGATGATGATCTACTTGAATCAAGAAAAGTGGCAGAAGACATTACACAGCAAATGCATGAAGACCTCAGGAGCTATCAGAGGGATGAAACCGTGTATTCTCCAGTATTTTCCACTGGATATATTGGTGATGACAGTTCATTCTACAAATCAGATCATGAGTGTACTGCAGGGAATTTTAGTGATTTAGAAGTCATGTCGCCATCTCCCAGGCATTCTTGGGATTTCGTCAATCGCTGTGGAAGTCCTTATTCTTCATCATCCTTCAGTCGTGCTTCGGGCTCTCCTGAATCATCAGTAGGCAGAGAGGCTAAGAAACGACTCTCTGAAAGATGGGCCATGATGGCATCTAAGAAGGATCTTCAAGAGCAAAGACATATGCGGAGAAGCTCTACCTTGGGTGAGATGCTTGCTCTTTCAGATATAAAGAAATCTCTAATATCTGAGGTTGAAGGTATTAATGAAGAACCAGAACCGAGGGAATCTGTTTCTTGCAGTAAAAATTCGAATGATGAAGAAATATCCGCGGATGGGTCTACTAAAAGCCTCCCCAGGTCAAAGTCTGTCCCTGTATCTTCCAATGTCTATGAAAATGGGCTCTACATTGAAGCTTGTAATAACGATGCTGGTAAAGCACACGGCTCCAAGGAGCTGACGAAGTCAAAGAGTATGAAGTCAACATTTAAAGGGAAAGTTGCGAGTTTCTTATTCTCAAGGAATAAGAAATCAATCAGGGAGAAATCTTGTCTTTCTCATTCTACAGATGAATCTCAGTCAACTATTGCAGAAACATCAGTATCTACAATAAACTCACCTGAAGTCTTTAGGAATGATGTGTCTCAAAGCTTCAACGGTGGGTCCTTTGAAGAGTGTTCCCTTCCAGCTCTATGTGAATCATCGAGCAAAACTTTATCCTATCCTGTCTCTAGCAGACGAGGCGTAATATCTATGGAGGTAATAGCTAATATTGTTCAGCTTGATTTATCCATGTTTTCACAGTGCATTATGCACGAGTTCTCTATTGGCTGCCTAGGTTAACTCATTAATGTCGCGTCTATTCTGCTACTTTTCCTCAGTCCCTCAACCCTGTTTCTCTGCAAAAGGGCAAAAGGGAAAAAAAGGGAGAGAAAAATGGGAACTAATTGAATCATTGAACAGAAACACAGTATTGAATATAACGTTGCTTCTTCTAAACTCTAGTTTATTAACGAGTTGTATGGATGGCTATCTTTTCATCTGTATCTATGTTTTGCTAAGCAACATGATAAAAACAGTCTTAAACTGTATGATCTGAAGTACTGCTTCATCACTATCCAGAATTAAGTTTCTGCTTTCTCCACCTTACTACTAAATTTGGTCCCTAGAACCTTGCACTGTTGTAGAGATGCTTTCATGTATGGTATATTGTTTAAGAAATTTGATGACATGGTGGCAGGTTCTTTATAAACAAACAACTTGACAAATTGTTTGGAGATTTTGGTATGCGTTGGAAATAGTGTATAAAATTTTGAACAACACCTAGTTATGAACATTATAGATCTTGTGATAAATAATTAGAAATGTCTCTTGTTGTCAAAGATTATGGAATGATGAATTTAATGCCATATATCCTGAGTTAATATTTCTGAAAATCTGTTATATGTGCTGGAAGTTGGTAACTAAATGGACTGGAGAAGTTTCTGAGACTGTTCTGTTTGTTTTCACAGCCTGAATTTACCACGTCAAAGCCCACAGTGACAGGGATTTCAACTGAAAACCAGGACCAACCAAGTCCAATCTCAGTTTTAGAGCCTCCCTTTGAAGATGAAAATGCAGCTCACGAGTCCTTGGACTGTATGAAGGGTGGTCTGCTTGGTAATGCTTAAAACCTTGCTCTCTATTTATCCCAAACCTGCTATTTCAGCATGATCTTATTTTATTTTGATAGACCAGCACATTGTTATTTGAAAAATTCTTGTCTTTATTGGTTTATTTACTCGAATGTCATCTATTCTGTAGGATCACGGGTGTCTCTGAAGTCTAATTTAATTGACAAATCACCTCCTATAGAATCAATAGCTCGAACCCTCTCATGGGATGGTTCTTGTGCGGAGGTGGCAAGTTCGTACCCATTAAAGCCTACATCGGTTTCCTTAGACACCAAAGTAGAGGATCAAGACTTGCTCGTCTTTGTTCAGAAATTACTATCAGCTTCTGGACTTGATGATCAAGTGCAGTCTGACTCGTTTTACTCTAGATGGCATTCCCTTGAAAGTCCATTGGAGCCATCATTGAGGGACAAATATGCCAATCTCTACGACAAGGAGGCTCAGCCTCTTCATGAAGCAAAGCGAAGGCAGAGGAGATCTAATCAGAAGCTTGTATTTGATTGTGTCAATGTTGCACTAATAGAAATTACTGGCTATGGATCAGAAAGTTCCTTATTTGGTAGGTTGTGGAGTGGGGACCATAGAAGGCTCCAATTATCAGAGGGTGCACCTCCCCTTTTGGTAGACCTTATTGTAGCCCATATGAAGGAGTTGACATCTAGTGGCATAAGGTCTGTTTGGGGGGATTGTGGGGACAGTAACAGCCTGGTAGTGGAAACTGTAGTGAGAAAAGAGGTCGTGGGTAAAGGGTGGGTTGAGCTAATGGGATTAGAGATGGATATTTTGGTAAAGGAAGTAGAAGGGAAGTTGCTTGAAGAACTTGTGGAGGATGCAGTGGTTGATTTGACAGACAGGGTGGTGTGAATGGTTGAATTGAAAATCCCTGATGTGGCTTTCTGCTTTGTATTTTTGAATATTGTAACTCTATTATTGTTGTATTCGATTATCAACACATGGTCCTACCTAATTTATTAAATGCTACTAGAAAAATGTTGCAATCTTTAGTTGTTCTTTAGTAATGAATCTGTAACCTAACTATACTGCTGAAACAATTATAAAACCTATGACACTTGTTATAAGAGACCATGCAATCAATCCTGAGTGCAGATTGGTTTCTGTGAGACTATTGAATAAAACATTTGGTGTCATCCCTATTTTTTCCATAAAAATAACAAGAGAAAGAATGAGTAGTTGAAAATTCAATTCAAGTTTGAAGATGCCACTATCTCAAACTTGACCAAGAAAAAGAAGCCCTAAAAATGTAGACTAGAAAAGAGAACTTCAAAAGTGATTGATAGACTGTATCATGCTACTACATTGCAATAAGTGTGAAATCAATTAAGTTCTGACAGTAGAATATATAGTAACACAGACTAGATTTTGTTTGAGTACTCAATCATCGACACTGTCTCAGCGGGTGCAAATGTAGACTCAGTTGTGGGCCATGCAGTGCTGCAATATCTGTACAACTCAGTGTTTTAAAAACCGGACCGGACCGGTCGGTCGGACCGGTTGAACCGGGAACCGGCCAGGTAACCGGTCTGGTTCAATAGCTGGATCGGGAATGTCATCGAACCGGTGTGAACCGGTCAAAACCGGTGTAAACCGCTAAAACCGGGAAAACCGGCGGTTTTTGTGAACCGGTGGTTTAAATGCATTTTTTATTTTTTTTTATTTTTAAAAATTAAAACAATGTTATTTTGACTATTTTAATTAAAAATTAAATAAAAAAACAAAATAAATAAAAAATAAAAAAATGGTTGTAGATGCGGTTGATTTTGTTACCGATAATTTTGATATTGAAGAAGGAAATCCCTACATTGAAACAATTTTTCTTTTATTGAAATTAAATTTAGTAGACAATGAAATTATATTGTTATAAATTATTCAATTAAATTATGTTGCGATTAAACTTTTGCTTATATTTTATAATTATGTACTATTTGATTGTGTGTGTGATACTTATGTGTAAAATTTGAATTTAAATTATGAATTTGTGATTTTTTTTTATAATATGATGTTTTCAAAAAAATTAAGTACTAGTTATATTTTGTAGGGACTGAATCATCAGGTTCGACAGATTTTACACCTATATAATTTTGTTATAATGACCGGTCTATTCAACCGAGTTATCCGATTTAACCCGGTTTAGTCATGCGGTTCGACCAGTGACCCAGTGGTTCGACCACTAAACCAGTGACCCAGTACCCTCACCACCAAAAAAAAGGAACAGTTCATTCCTCTCAATATTGTCTACCTATTGCAATTATCTGCCGCTTCCCATTAAATCATGATTAATGATTAATGCAAGTGCTGAATTTGTGCAATTATCTTCTACTCTCATTAAATCATGATTCTACAGTTGATCTGGATCTGGTTGGAGTGATGATGATTGATAACTTTTTCATTACCAAACACCACCATGACGTTCATTATGCTTGCTCTAGTTTGGTCTATGCACACTTTTTTTGTAAGAGCTACTTACTAAGATGCAAAAACAGAACACTTTCCCAACACCCTTTCCCTTTTTGTTACAAAACTTGTCTTATTCACAAGATGAAAACTAAAAAAATCATTTCTCATCGGCAAAATATCTTATCTTATATTTGAATATTTTTTAATAATTTTTTTACCTAGCTATATTTAATATAAGATTCTCTTACAAACAACACATGTATTGTCGCTTATAATAAGGAAAGTTTGTGGTCCAAACATCACTCACGAGTTGAAAACAAGTTTATTTTTTACTATTTTTTATTCCTAGGCACTTCCATTCTATAGAATTTACTTCAGTTCAAAAAGTACTATATAACATTTGTATAATACATGAAAATTAATTAATACTGTTATCGTATTATCGTGCCAAGTTTTGCTTGAGAATCGAGTTGGCAAATTATTCATAAAACATCCCTTGAAAAAGTAATGATAATGATATTTAAGTACTAAGAATAATCAATAAGTATGGTCAACTTAAAAATATTCTCAAGTGGCAGGTGTTCTGGCAAATAGTGAAGCTGAAATTATTGGTTGTTTTTCAAGTTAAAAATTGAAATTTGAAACACAAGCCATGAAACCCGTGACAGCTCTATTTGATTGTGTTACATCACAAGGATAAGGTTTGTAATAAAGAATATACTACTTGAGCTTGTAGATCCTTGAGATCCTAAAAATGCAGGAGTAAGGCTGATTCTTGAGAGAGATATTATTCTTTTTTGTTTGTCATTTCTCTATCAAGTAAAAAAGGGATAGAGAGAGATGGATTATTGAAGAAAAGTGGTTTTGCTTTTTGTTCATTTAAAGGATTTAAGGTGGCCTAGTTTATGTTTATGGATTGATTTTACTTTTGGCCACCTACTTTACTTTTATGGAATTTGGACCGTTGCCGTAAATAGTGTGTATTTGTAATGTATAATTATTAGTAAGAGTGGTATTCTTATGAGACGGCCAAATGTTTAAAAGGCAAAGTTCAATTTATTCTAAATGTTTCAAGACATAAAAGTCATTACACGATATATTTAATGTAAATTTCTTCATTTTTTTATTACACTCATCTTAAATTTTGAACTTATTTGAACATTAGAGTGCTAACCTTACAGATTAATCATGTGTCGCCGTATTGAAGATCAGCACCATCAATATATGATTCTTCACCATCAACATACACCTCATTCTGGTTCCAAAACAGAACAATGACGCCGTGTGTGGAAATTGACTCATAATTCTCACGAAAATTCCTCAAATAGATCCTAGATCCAAAATCGGGTCCTTACAAAAATTGCCGAGAAATGGACCCTAAACCTCTAGTATCACACCGAAGATCCTCGATCAACCTTCTGATTTTGTATCACCTCAATTATCCATCATTAAATAGATTCGTACCATAACAATTTTCAACGTAGACTCACTACCAGAATACTTCCTCCCTATGACGAGTAATCACAAAGTGATAAGCAAAGACTGCGTAGTACCAGGATCCCTAGACCGCGATAGGGTGAACAAAATCCCGAACGCAGAGTTATCGCCGATTACAATGATTACTGTTGTGAATCATACTACATATTAATGCGACACAAAATTGTTAGGTATCCTGATTTTATCCTACTACATTTGATTGTCACCACTAACATCCACATCCTCGTGAAATCTAGTGGCAATCTGTCATTAGAACTCCTATTTTAGATGACAGAGTGATATTGAATCAAGAAGCAAAGATAAAGGGGCCTTAGGATACTCGAGAAACAAGAAGATACGAATAATCTTCAGTGTGGAGCTATCAGCGGGTTTAACAGTCTCCACCGCTATCGAAACACTTGCAAGATACCACATAGATAATGGATTTCCTATGATAGCTTTTGATCTAGCGTAGTCGAGAAATCAAATCTCCGACAGTAGGATCTAAACACACATGATAGTGGAGATCTTTTGACCTCCAATAATTCAATATCTTACCCTCACAAAATAACGAAGATCATACCCTCAGCAGGAAAGAGCAGACGAGAGGAAGGTGATATGAGTTTCTGATAACCTTGAAGAGAAACACTGTCCAAGACGTCTCCGCTCGCCCGTCTTATCAAGATAAAGGCCCGACTTCGCTAATTCGTACGTAAATAGTACACCAGAGAAGGAAACTAAACTATGTACACATTGACTTAAGAAGGACTTAGTGGTGGGAGTCTTAAGGAATCTCATCCCATACGCATACTGTTGATTAATTTTGGAGGATTGTGGAGAATGACATCTAGATCAAAATAAAGGAACAAATAATATATACTACTCAACCGATCGTTCATAAGATGCATCCCTGAACAGCCGCTCAGAGACAATCGAGCCTTTACGGTTGGGATGAGGAGCAACTATGAAGGCACCGAATGTCCCATAACGCCCTTCAAGCAAAGGTACGCGGACAAAACTCGTGGTGGACGACCACATCCATAAAATAAGTAAAGAGGAAGTAGATCATACAACCATTGTGAATTTCTCAACGAGTTAATTCTGTAGATATTTTGCACAATGTCGATAATTAATTTGCTAACTTTGGGACATTGCAACCATAAGGGTCTTGTAATCCTCTGCAGGATGGCATAAGTCGCTCATTTGGGGGAAAATTCCACACTTGATGAACATGCTTAAAGCGAAGCTAACACACCCCTCTCTTAGGAACTAACCACTTCAAGAATGTAGACAGTGGAGTTCAGAGACGTCCACCTTGAACTAGGTCAACTCTAGGGAAAGGGACATGCATCTTGTCTTTGGATGAGAACGGTTTATAGCAACATTGAAGAACAATACTAACTCTTCCCAATAGGAGCTAACAATGACGAAACTCCGATTATTACTACAGAGTTTGATGGGCACGACAAACACCATCAACACTCACAAGGAGAAAAATTTTAAAATTGAAGGAACAAAGAGAATGTCCTAACGCAATAAAAAATGCTAATCAATCCAAGGCAGGGAGACTAGCGGCCAAGAAGGTGGATTCGACAACCATAAAGAAGAAATAAAATATACCAAACACACAAATCTAAATAAAGGCACCAGATGTAAAGTTAAATATATTTTTAAATATTGTCGTTTTTTCCAAGACATGAAAGCCCATCCAACATTACAGAAAGAAGAAAAAGAAGGCGAAAATCAGGCTTTCACACTCTGAGATGTTGTGTCCCAATTGGCCACCAAAGCCCTGCCCTAATTAACCTTGAAAGAATTCAATTTCGTAATAGGGATATGAACGTGCAAAAAGAATTCTTTAGCTTGATCCACCGCCTGATCGAGAGCGTCGTACATATTCTCCTAAAACTACAGGAGTAAGGATGACTCTTAAGAGAGATATTATTAATTTTTTTATTTGTCTTTTCTCTATCAAGTAAAAAAGGGATAGAGAGATAAATTTTAGAAGAACAATAACAAGTTGTAGTAGGATTCTTGAAGAGTTAAGTTCAATAACAAGATTGATCACCATCATAATTTCATCATCATCCGTCAAAAATTGCAGGTTCTATCTAACTAAGTAGGGGCTCAATAGATAGAGGTATGTATTAGCCCTAGGAGGGTTTGTTGCCTGTGGGTTTCAAAAAATTTCTAAATGCATGTGTATGATTATGTTTATGTTACTATGAATGTGTTTTTGCAATGTGTTCTTAGTATGAATTACATGAACTTCTGCTATGTGTATGTGAAAATCCGTAGGTTGCTCACATGTTCATGAGTATGATAACATGAATCAACACTTTAACTTTCAATGCATGATGAAATATGGTATGCCATAGATTGATGCTTTGTAGGTGTTATTTTATATGATGTATTTCCCTTAACATGTTAGATCATGTTACTTAGGATTGGTGTGTGCGTGTGTCATTACTAGAAAGTTGGAAGTAAAGCAGGGAATTTTGCAATTTGGAGTACTTATAATTGATTGCAAGTTAAAAACAATCGATTGCATGCTTGAATATATGAGTTTTTGGGGGTGAACGTGTGGAAAATTCCTAGAAGCAATCAATTCCTTCTTTGGATCAATTGATTGCCACCATGTAATTTAGAATAAACGCCAAGAGAAATAGGCCATGCAATCGATTGTTGCCTTTGAGAAATTGATTGCATCCCCTATTTTTCTATCATTTTCACTTGTTTGATCTTTCTTATGCACTATGGAGTTAAATAATTATATAAGTGGTGATATATCAATATAATATGATGTGTTGTATAAGACTAGATCGCTTAGCATGCTTTTGCATAAAAAATCTCAATGAACATGGAGGTGTATATCAGGCATAATAACTTGGGTTGAATAATACGGATAAATGACAGCCAAGTGAGAAACCCTAGTAGGTTCAGTATAAGTATTTAGGAGTACTTGTATGCGTACACGAATGTTTACCCTTTTCCGCATATTCACTCGCAATTCCTAAGTGGGGCGTAATGTGAAGTCATACTCCTTTAGTGGGATGTAATGTAACGTTCACACTCCGAACAAGGTGTAATATGATATTCACACTCCTTAAGTTAAGTGGGGCATACTGCGATATCTTCATCACGGGATAAAACGTAATACGGTGAGACGTAATGTGCATGAAGTACTCTCGCACTCCAAAATGGGGCATAATGTGACATTTACACTCCGACGAGGGCGTAATGCGGAGAGGTGACTATAAATCATTAACTCAAAATTCCTAAGTGGGGGCAAAATGTTAAGTCACACTGCTTACGTGAGGTGTGATGTGATGTTCACACTTTGAACAAAGTGTATGGGATAATCGCACTCCAAGGGGTGTAATGTGAAGTCACACTCCTTACGACTCACATAATGTGTCGTTCACACTCCAAATTGGGCGTAACGCGATGCCTACACTATGAAATGGAACGTAATGTTGTGGAATGATTTGCTAGGCATCACTTCGCACTATGATAAGGGGCGTAGTGTGAACGGGGTGTATGTCCGCATAAATATTGGTTGGCAATACGCCTAGCCTGTAAATGTGAACCCGTAAACGAGGATATGTCTTGTTGGTAAGCATTGACTATATAGGCGACTAGCCAACATTTTCGCATTTTAGGAGGTCATTGGACTTCAAATCTTTTGTAGATTCAGTCATCCCTTGAAGAACTAGGACATAAAATCTTTCTAGTCATGTGTACTCTGCAGACGAGCGGACTCGTAGGATAGGTGACCCTCACTGAGATATAGTATCTCACCCCCAATCATGTTGCATATTTCTCAGGTGGCTGGGGGAAGGCGCAATGAAGGCCTTGAGGATTGATATGTCTCTTGGTATGCTTCTGTTGTGTCTAGAGCTTTTGTATTCCGTATTTTATGTTTTGGATTTTAGTTTGTACCGACATTATGATGTTTCATGTACTACATTGGGGATGATTGTGTTGTACATGTACACTAATGCTATATATATATATATATATATATATATATATATATATATATATATATATATATATATATATATATATATAATGATTATTCTCAATACCAGTTAAAAATGCTTCAACTATTATGATTCTAAACACATAACTTAGTTGGGGTGTTACATCCATATTTACCTAGATAGCAAAAACCAGACCAAACATCAACCCTAACCTTCAGATCTCTCAAATTCATACCTAATCAAAATAGGAATTACATTTCTATTGGATATAACCTAATGTATCTTAAATATAATCTATCAAGCTATAAAGGAGTTGCATGCATAAAAAAATATGAAAAATCAAGAATATGAATAATTTATCAAATGTGAGATGTGAATGTGGTTAGTATGAATAAAAAGGAGTAGAAGTTGATGAAATGCTTGGTTTGAACGATTAGAAGTATATATTGAGAGCATAGTTGGAAAATGATGGATTCAGATAAGTGGAAAATTTATTATATTCTTGAGAGAAGTTCAGAAGTCGGTTCCAAATATAATCGAATGGGGAGGAAAAGATTGGTTGCACACATTTAAATGAGTGTGTCCACATTTTAGTATTCAAAGTTGAATCTGAATATCAATCTCGAAACCTATTTTTAATTGTATTTGACGTTATTATGAGATTGAATTTGTTGTGATTAGAGTGAGTCCGAATTTTAATTTTTAGACTAAATTTTTTACTTATAATTCACTTAATTCAGAAATTGGGTTTGTTGTGTTTAAAATACGTACAAATTCTAATTCTCAAATTCTAAAAATATTTTCTAAATATTTTCAGAATAAGTGACTAATGCATTAGGTGCAATAAACGTTTTGTGTTTTCTCTATCAATTATAACCTTGAACAATGTTAAAAATATTCTGGTCTCAATGTTTACTTTTGTACTTACTCTTTTGTTATAGAAATTAAAGTGGGCCTCGGTTTTATAATAGATTCCATATAAAATAGTGAAATTCACATGAGTTCATTGAGTAAATATTAAGAAAAGAGAATATTTTTAGCACTCATGATTTTAATTAATCAATTGACATACAAAAATCAAAGATAACGAAAAAAAAATCCCAAATTTATCAACCCAACATTTTATATATAAATAACCATGTTAACAACTTTTGTAGATATATAAGTTTAATATGCAAAACAAATTAATTTTAAATACACATTAAAAACCATTTTGATAACTACACGTTTAAAATTATTTTGATCTTAAACTATTCAAACATTATAAATTAATAAGAATCATCTTTAAATTAATAAATTTTAACATAAGTTAATTCATTTATCTCATTTAAAAAAAAAAAATCAAATTGAAATCAGTTTTCACTACCACTAAATAATTCAACTAAAGTACATAGCTATTAAAAAGAAGGAAGGCCAAAAGTAGCAGTGTAACACCCTTTTGAAAGGACATCATTTTCAAGAATATTTTTAATAAATAAATAAACATAAAATAAAAGTGAAGATGTCACATTTTCATATAATTTCATACAGCAATTAATCCTGTTCCATAATACGGATTGTAAAAAATTTAAACACAAATAACATCTTTAGTGCTATCAAGCCTAACCCTGTGCAGGAGTAAGAGGCTAGGCTCTACAACACAGGGCTCCAAATTTTAGAAGCCCCAAATTTTTAAAAAGTCCAATTTTTTTGCATTAATATTAATAAATATATAAATTGATATAAAAAAATTTAATAAATCAAAAAAATGTTATGATAAAAAATCAATACAATAAAAAAATTAGATTGATCAAAGTCCAAATAATTATAATTAAATTTGTTTTACTAATACATGATTATATTTTATATCTGTCATTTTTATTTATTATAATTGTACTTTTTTTAAAAAAAATTGGGCTTATTATTTAAATTAGAACGGGACCTTCAGTCTGATTGGGTCGGCCCTGAGTGCCATTAATCAAATTACTTCAAATTTCGCAGTGGAATAAATATCTCTTAGAAACTTCTTCATAAATTAATCATTACCATGAAAGGTAGTTCAAACATCGACAAAATCACCATACTTCGTGTTTATAACTTCATGACTATAAAAGTAATACAAAATCTTCAAAATAAAAAAATGCTCAAGGTTCACAATCAATCGATCCAAACCACGATGTTACATATCAGAGCAAGACCCACTATACTCAACGAAAACTAAATAGCACACTCCGAAGCTACCTCTTATGCTTCCTGCACTAAACTTGACCACCTGCGCGTTACCCATGTGGACGTAACATTCAAATAGAAAGGGTGAGTAAATCATAATCATTATAAAAGACATAAGGAATAGATATAGTAGTTATATCAAGGAAACAACAATCATATAACATCGTTTACTACATTCCATCACATAACAACAATCGCCAGTTCTTCACGTCACAACAACATCATAAATCCAAGAATAAATCAAATACATCACTTAAAATATACCAAACATTATCTTTCAAGAATCAATCAAAGACATCACTTAATACAAGTGTTGTGCAATGCCAGAGATAATAAATGCAACTTCATAAGACCCACATCAACATAACATCATCAATTCATCATAGAACACACGTCAAGTCACAACAAGACATGGTTAAATAAATTCACAATAGAAGGCATTACATATTGGTATATCACCACATGGTGTCATCATCTCGTCGTAAGGAAAACACACACCATCATCACAATAACATCATGTCATCATAAAGAAAACACTCATCAAGTTATACCAAAACATGGTTACGTCAACTCATAACAAATGGCATACTTTCTATGTTAACACTACATAGTTCATCATTACATCCTAATTCAAGCACTATAAGACTAAACCCTATGATTAATTTTATTCCACCAAGGTATATTTCATTACGTTAGCTTTCCAACGCTTTGATTGACGCATCAATCAGAGTCCTAAAACTCAAGTTATGGCCTTTACAAAAATCTGTCAAAAATTGGATGTTGTGAGCCTACGCATAACCTCCTTAGGTCGACGCATAGATAATCCAACCCACGTCGGGTTCACTCAGGCCGACCCTATGGTCGACCGTTCGCCTGCATTTTGCATTGACCGTTCACCTGCATTTTGCGTCGACCGCTCCCCTGTTTGCGTCGACGCATATTATCCGTATGCTGAATTTTTCTGCACTTTTCAGACTAATTCCTTTGCGATTTTTACACCTTATAAGCCCTAAAAACACCATATAGTCACCATATTTCATAATCGAAATACATCTCTATGCATTCTATTCTATGGGTATTATCTATTACATATTATCACATCTAAATCACCAAAATTCGTCATATTATCATCAATTTCATCACATCTATCTCATTATCAAAACCTACACCAAAACCTCAATAATCCTATAATCATCTAAGCCTTAAATAAATTATAATAACAATGATAAAACTTATCTTACCATAGAATTATGGTTTGATTTTTTAATCCTCTTTGTGTTCTACCAAGATTCCTCTTCTCTTCTTGTCTCTCTTTGCCCTAGCCTTTTCACATTCTCTCTAACTTTCACTTATCAGCAACAAAAGCCTTAACCCTCATAATTTTCTCTTAAAAATAGACCCTTTCTATGATCTACCCACCTTGCCCCCAACTTATCCTCGCGCAATTACTAATTTGCCCCCAAAATCTCCACACACTTTATATTATTTGATTTATTATTATTAGTATCAAATAATATCTAATATTATTATTATTATTATATCTAAATAATAATTCTTATTCTAACCATATTAAATCATCTAATTTTCTACTAAATCAAATCAAATAAATAATTACAACTAATTATGTTTAATTAATTAATTCTACAACTTCTAATCAAAGGCACTACCCTCTATTCTAAGGATACATACCCTCTGATACCACAATCATCATATATCATTAATATTATTATATTTTACTAATTAGAATAATATTAACTAATTATCTTAATTATTATATATCATCTAAAATACTCTATAATTCCCCAACACATCAACATCATCAAATAAATTACCAAAACATCATATCACACCTCATCTTCATCAAGTCATCACAATTCACCACAACATCACTTGAATCATCAAAACATCACATAAGTCAAATACTTCACCAAAAATCACTAAAACATCATCTATATCAAATGTTTCACAATGACTCACATAAACATCACATAACCATCATACTCATCAAAACATCATGAATTATCATAAGGACTCACATAAAAACACTAAAATATCATATTTAGCGAATACTTCACAATGACTCATATATTCATGTTAAATTAATTAAACAAACAATTAATCTAGAATTCGGGGTGTTATAGGCAACACTATTGTCCTCCGGGTTATCAAGAACGTTTCCTCCAAATCACTTCCATAGCTAAAGGAGCTAAACAAGTATGATACGTCACACCGAAAGCTTTTATAATTGAAAACTATGATACATGATTTTAATTTGTGGTTGCAGATACGAGTGTTACAGTTGTGGTCATTGCGATGTACATTGCGGCCGTTGCAGTGTGAGATTTAATTGAGGGATAATTGAAATACACTGTTGAAAAATACTTAATGTTAACAAATTTCATTATATCCGAAGTAAATTGAGTTTTAGTGTTCTGATATTTTAAAATTTAATCAAAATACTTAAATAAATGTGAGTGAAATGTTGACTTTAATGCGGTCTAACACGTGATATTTAATCACACCACAATTACGGCTCAATGTGATTGTGAAATATATCACACCAGCAATATTGTTGTTGCAATTGCAATTGCATATTTCAATTTAACATGGTAAGATATACAGTTAAACATGATTCCTTTAGAGATGTTGTTGGAACAAGAAGATGAACAAGTCAAATGTAAAAATCCTTGAAAATATATATTATTTTCAAATCTTAATCAATTCACACCTGGCTAAGAGGTATGGTATGGAATCCAGTACAAATACTAGCTAGTACTAGTACGTAATACATCATTTAGAAAAAGTACAATAATGTTATATATGACTAGAGAACTAAATTGTCTGGTTCACAACAAAGTATCACTATAAATTTTTTAAAAATATCAAAAATAATGTTAAGATACAAACTATAACAAAGAAATTGAATATACTAGATTGATATTCTAGAAAATCATAAATTTCACTCAAAATCGAATAATAATAAAAAAGTTTAATTGCAACTTTGGTCCCTCTATTATCTTTTTTTCTTCTGATTTTGATCTCTCCATTTTAAAAATCGATTTTTGTAGTCCCTTTATTTTGTTTTTTATACGATTTTAGTCACCATTCAAATTTGAGAGCATTTTTTATCACATGGGATTGGTAATAGTGACGTTTTAGGTATTGCTCTTTAGGTACTACTCGCTCAGCCGCCTTTTTACCTTTGCATGTTCGCCTGTTATGCCCTATATTCCTGCATTTTTGGCATTTCATTGTTTAAAGAAAGCTGGGCAAAGTATTTGTGTTTCTAGGCTCATCATTTATCTTGTTACAGTTCTTCTTTGGACGACCAATAGCTATCCTCATGACTGGATGGTTGATTGGCTCAATTTCATATGTTGGTATAGTTGTGGGCCATTTGTTGGCAAAGTGATATGAAGGGGAACTAAAATCCACAAAAAAAATAGAGGGACTACAAAACCCGAATTTTGAAATGGGAGGACCAAAATCGGAAAAAAAGAAGGGATAATAAGAATATCAAAGTTGCAATTAAGCCTTAAAAATGAATTACCACGAGTACGGTACCCGGTACCAGTACTGCTTCTTCACCATTTAGAAGTACACGTGCTTCACATCAATACCAAATAACCCAATCTTCTATCTAATACCATTCAAGATCTTTCTTTACTAGTGTACAAATGTCTCTAAGTGGATTTGAACTCAGTCCGACGAGGTTACTACAAGGGAAAACTCTCACCATTAAGTAGACACCTAATGTTCAACCGAAATAATAGTAATAACTGATCAAATTAAATTCTTGATTTGAGCACTACATTAAATCCTTGATTTGAGCACACAACGACCGCTATATCTAAAAGAGAGAAATCAAAAATAAAGTTAGTAAAACAGGTAAATGAATCATAGAGTTAAACCACTAATGATGTAAAGAAAAAGACATTGCAAAAAAAATTTAAAATGACTAGAGAATTCATAAGCTTGCCCACACAAATTGCACATAGAAAAATTAATGCAAAGAGAAACTCGACAATGGGCATCTTTGCATGCAAAATCAAATATGATTTAGAGGGAGGAAAGCATGGAGACCGAATCAATTTACCTGAATAAGTGACTAAAATAGAATTTCTACTTAATTAAACTATATTATAGGTACATATTTGATGACTAAATTGACTATCTAAATTTAAATTCAAAGATTAAAATAATTGATAAAAGAAACACTTGTGGATGTGACTGCAATATTTCATTACATTAAGAAACTATTGCAACATCATCTCACACATTTAAAGAAATTGATTGTTTTCCTTTATGCAATTAACTGCCTTCAGATATTCTTTGTCACAATTTCATTAAAATCCCTAATGTAAGCTTATAAAAGCTAGATAGAGCTTAATCATTCGATTTAAGTGAAACCAAGGCGGAACAAATGGGTGTAACATATAAGCATAATTGATAGTGCAATTGAATATGTTTTTGAGTACCTCTATACTTGATATCACAACATTCATCCACATATACACATAAGTTTTAATAGTTGGTACGATAAAGTCTAAGGGTATATTCAAAAGTTTTAAGAGTTGATATAAAGGGTTTGAAAATAAATAAATGGAGTATGGAAGTAATTGAGAGATGTATGAGAATATGCTTGTCGGTGGAACTGCCTGCTAATATTGTGAAACTTAGAGTATGATATGTTTGTGTGGCATGTTATGGTGTCATTTTCACATATAGAGGATACTCAAAAACCTAATTAATTGCAATACCAATTTTGCATATCTACTATTTTTTCCCTGGATTTAGCTTAGCCAACGGAGAGGATCTCTAACGTGAAAGAGTCAAACATCATTGATTTTTATGTTGAGGCGATAATCCAGTAAAAATATTTGAGACTACGGTGTGGAAAGGAAGTACCAACTACCAAGATTCTCTACCATCTGAGAGGCCATAATAAGATTTTGAACATACATTTTTACTTCCAGATTTGCATAAAAATATGAACGTAAAACCAATTAGTCAAACAAAAAACAATGAGTCAAAACAAATTAATCATTTAAATAATAGAATAATACAACTCTCTCTAGCTTAATCATTTATTTAATTTTCGAAAGATTACGCAAACAAAAATAACTAAAATTTCCCTTTTGACTTACGTTAATGGAGAACTATGTGAGTTTTCTTTAAAAAAATTCAGATACTAAAATAAATAACTTTGTATACTAAATATTATTAATTATTATTGATAGGAATACATTTGTATAAGAAAAAGATATAAATACATACAATAACAAATAAAAGCATAGGAGAAAAAGAAATTCTTGCTATTAAGATACTACATGAAAATGATATGGTATTTAACGATCAACACCTAAAATCAAACTAAAACTGATTCAAATCGAAGAAATATGATGTGTTAGAGTTGTGAGTAGTTGAACCTAAACAAATCAGAGTCAAAGTTTAAATAACGAAAAACAATATTTTATCAAAATTGATGCAATTAGTTTTGTTGGAATTAGAACACTAATTATTCAGGGGGGATTTACTGAAATTGAATTAAAGAATTGAAAAAAGAATAGTTAGTCTCAATCGAACAAAAGACAAACACAGAAATCGAAATGTGATATAAGAACTGAAAAAATGGAGTTGAAGTATTGAAATTGAAATAAAAATTGTGAATCACGAAATGAGAGTGTTAGAATTTTGGATTTGGGAAACTTGAGATGGAGGGTAGGTTATTGAGTTTCTCTTGGCCTATGGCCGGTCTTAAATACGCACAAGAACCTCTAGATTATAGTTACTTTTTTTTTTATCATAGTCAATGGTCAAACATTTTATATTCATGGCATTTGGATTCACTTATTTTATTTTCATAACTTAATATTTAAGAAACTTTATTAAAATAATTTAAAGTATTTTTCATAATTTTTTATTTCATTATAGTCAATGGTCAAACATTTTATATTTATGTCGTTTGGATTCCCTTATTTGATTTTCCTCATTATTGTGATAATATTGAAGAAACTTTATTAAAATAGTTTAAAGTATTTTTCAGAATATTTTTTAAAATTTTTGGTTCGCCTATTTACGTGTTTTTAAATTTTTGATCCCCTATTTCCAAATTCATTTTTTTTAACCCTAACTTTACTTCTTTAGAGATTTTTTTGCCCCCGTCCACTTTTGCACATGTGGCAGTGATGAATAAGATAAAAAATATGATTTTATGACATGCAGTGATGACTGATAATTTATCAATTAATATTTTTTTTTTTACATTATAGTAATAATCTTATTTAAGTTTTTTAATAGTACAAATTTTAAAAGAAAATTTCTAGATCTAAAGTCCAATTTCTTAGAGTAGAAGTGTAACACCCTCTAAACCCCGCGAAAAATACATGGCATAATCAGGGTAAATTAGCATGCATATCAAAAGAGGGCGTCACACGTATTTCAAAACCAACAAAAATACACCTGGTCATGCTCATAACACACATTTAAATTCATGTTCCATACACTAACATATATGCATATCAAAACAGAATAATTATCTTTTCAAATCTTATAATAGAAAACCATGTATTAAAATAGTAGGCACCAAAGGCCAACTATCACATAATCTCAATACATCATGATATCAAAGAGAGTATAATAAAACATCTCTAAAAACAAACATGAGTTCAAACATTTTATCGTGTTACATAACCAGAGCATGATTAACTATTTAGGATAATGATAAACAAAGAACTAGCTCTTCCGACTAATTCCTGCGAGTAAAACATCACTACTCCTCGGTACCTGAGTGATGTCGTACAAAACATCATTTCAACAGAAGGGTGAGAATTCATATTATTAAAGAAATACTTAATAATAAGTAATGCATAACATACATACATCAATAGAATTCATCAAACTTCATATATTCATGCATTCAACACTTTTTAACACAACTCACATGTTTACATATACAACATAGCTCAACAATTTAATATACCAAATTAATCAATCACAAATACCACCAATGTACCATTCACACAAATATTATATAAAGCACACCAAACATGCATTTCACATTGACGCATGTGACTCCAATGCAACCCTATGCAATATGCATGTGCTATAGATTGTTATCCTTACCAGTTTCACCGGTTCCATCTCCAAGACAGATAGCCACCAAAAATAAGTATGTCCCATAAGCTTCAAACTCATCTCCCAGACTTGGGACAAGTCACTAGCTTCCACGAAACTAACAAACATTTTCTCTTGACAACAAATGATGCATGTGCGAATACCAACAATTATATGCAATTAAGATCATCTCCAAATCTTAATTATACAACCATATATCCCATAATTCATCACATATGACTTATTTCACCTTTTGCACAAACATACATATATCATGTACTCATTCACATATGAAACATCTTCATAGCATTCACCAATTCAACACACCATAATTAATATATAGCAAACAATGCTCAATAATTTTATTCTCAATCAATTACAATTCCCAACATACATATATACAAAATCAAGTGTTATGTTCATACAAATAATCGCTTCAAAAACCATCCAAACGTATTCCAAAAATTCCAAAAAATTCATGACAATTCTTGATAAATCAATAGCATACAAGATCAAGTTCAGTTCATGAAAAATGTAAAAAAATTTATTCCAGACCCCACTAAGCGCCATATAACTCGTTAAGCGCCCTCGCGAAAAACAAGAAAAATATTGTTTCGGAACAGTCTCGGGTTCCTACGTCCCTAAAACTCATCTAAACATCCATATTTCACGAATTAAAAGCATTATAACATATATACCCATTGTGTAGTATCAATTACTAACATAAAAACATGATTCAAACATCAGTTTCATGGATTCTAAATCAAAACCTAAGCATATTAAACATAGAAATTGAAATCTCAAATCCTAATTCATACTTGCTACCCATTACATACATTACATACTCCTATAATCAAATGAAAATCCACCCTTACCTTGGATGTAAATCTTCTTTTAGAATTCTCTCTTCTTCTTTTCCCTTTCTCTTCTTTCTCCTCTTTTCCTCTCCTCTTGATTTTCTTCCC
This sequence comes from Vicia villosa, assembly GCF_029867415.1. Taxonomy (NCBI): domain Eukaryota; kingdom Viridiplantae; phylum Streptophyta; class Magnoliopsida; order Fabales; family Fabaceae; genus Vicia; species Vicia villosa. Next base: position 132,803,173 of record NC_081185.1, read on the forward strand.
TTCTCTTTCTAATTTATATTTCTCTTGTTTTATCAAAACCCTTATTAACACAAATTTCACTAATGGATTTACTAACACATATTCCCCACCTTTACTCTTCCTAATATTATTATTAGGCCCAATTGCTCATTTCTATTATTCTCACACTCAATGATCCGACATACATATAACACATATGTTCACAAAATCACACAATTAATTAATTAATTATTATATCATATAATAATTAATAAAATAAATAACTAATAAAATAACTAGTAAATAAAATTGGGGTGTTACAAGAAGTCCAATACACATGATGCCATTAGGCTATGTGTGAATGAGCTTTATAAACATGCATGTTATTTTTACACAACAATGTGGTGCTTCAATGGTTAATAAATAACTTTTCAAACAATTGTCACTTCTTTTCCCATCTTCTAACTTTATTGTAATCCAACATGTTCCATCCCCAATTATTATTTTGTCTCATGTGAACTTTATCACATGTAATATATCATTATGGATCTTCATTTGAGTCTCGCTTTTACTAATTCTCGTGCCTACGATGTTTCTTGCAAGATCCAATGCCCTAATAAGAAACACTACTTTTTCCAATTCTTGGAACATGCAATATAAACATCTACTAGCATTAATGAAGAGAAACATTAACGTACACATATGATCATAATCATTCAAAAGTGGTGTAAGGATTTTGGTTAGCTATTAAGAACTTGCAGTATAATATAAGAGATACAAATGGATCCTGATTGATGTTCTATGTGATTGGCTGCATTATGCAAAATAATATGGAGTATACAAGATGTTTGGTGAAGAAGGGGCATGTGGGACACAATGTTCTAGCAAGTGTGCAACATTTGACCCTTAACAACAGGCCAATGTTGTTTCTGTTTGGAGCAAATATTCTTATTTTGTTTCAATTAGATTTGCTTAAAAGTTTGGTTGAAGATAAAATTAAATATGGGAGATTTAAATTTGAATTTGAATTAAAACAAATCATATCTTTTGTTGGAGGCTTTAGTGGAACAAATTAACAATATAATCCAACTAAATCTTCTAGAAATATGGACGAGATCACTGAAGGTGGAGAAAATCACAAGAAAGGAGGAGTTTGAATTGGGTTTTCAATTGTTTTTCCTTTCTTAAAACTCTTGCGCGGAAGCATACGTAGCTGAAATTCATCAGAAGCTTTTAACTCTTACATAACAAAAGCTTATCATTTTTCATAAGCATTATGCCTTCTTTGAAATTATGTCTTCTTAGAGCTTCTGACATTTGGAAAGAACTAAACAAAAGTAAACAACACACGATATATCCTGGTTCACTCTAGAAACCCTCAAGCTAGTCTAGTCCACCCTTCTGAGGTGATTTCGCCTTGAACTCAAGGTCTTAATCCATTATAACCAAACTGATTTCTATTGCACGGACAACCGCCAATGACTAACAACTTTGCACGAGCAACCGCCGGTGACTGACGACCTTGCACGACAACTGCCAGTGACTAACTACAATGCATAAGCTACCTGCAAGTGACTAACGCTGCACAAGAAACCGCTTGTGACTAACCCCCAAGAAATGAACCCTTTAGTGATCTCGATGGATATAACGTTCATTTACCCCATTAGAGTTCTGACCTTCACTCGTTCTTCTAAGAAGATTTCCACAACGACTCACTACCATTGTCTTCTTGAGCTTCCGATCTTCACTCGATCTCTCAAGGTACCATCAACATACAATTGATAAGATTTGTATTTACATAATTGCTTCTAATAAGCATATTACACAGATAATTTAAGCACATATTATTTAACATAATTCTGAGTAACAACTCTTATGTTAAAGCAATTTACATGAAGAATCCTAGAACCAAAACATAATCTGAGCAACAACTCTTGTGTTCATTACATTGTTCTACAGAGATTTATATAATTAAATGTTGGATAACATTTTGTAGTGTTCTTCATTCTTCATATTTTTGTTGAGCAAGTTATGAGCAACAACTCCTTGCTTCTTTTGATCTCCATCAAGATGTATGTGATAGGCGTTGAGTAGCATCTTCATTCTTCATCTTTTTGTTCAGATTAGCTTCTACATATCAACTTAGGCACTAGCATCAACTAATTTACCAATCATCATTTTTAATTGGTGTGAGCTTCATCTTCTCTTTTGATAGATACTTCTTAATCAATGGCTTATGAATTATAATCTTTTTATGTATACGTTGATTCTTCCATCTCTATCTATGTTGGTTGAATTTCATTAAAGCCGAGCAACAACTAACAAGTGCAATGACAACAACCATTATGACAGTGCGAAAGTTAGCATAATGATACTTGCAACAACAACTTATTCAGTTGTCGTCAACCTTGTTGGATAAACTGATCTTCTTTTTATAGTTTCTCAAAAGAGACGTTGGATGGCAGGAAGGTCATTTTGATTTCCAACGGCTTGATCATAGTGGAAGACAAGATAGTATGCAACGCCTGACCTTTCTTGGTAGTGGAACGAAACATTCGTCTGTACCTTGTACCTCTACATAACATTATCTTCTATTCTTATTGAACTTCAAAGGTTCACAACATGAGTTGAAAGAAAAGAAAATAAGCTTTTGATCTTCAGAGCTTCGAGTCTTCAGAGTCTTCAGAGTGTTCAAAACCACGTCTTCAGCACTTGATGTTCAGAATGGTTTCTTCAAACTTCATAATTTAAGATTTAGAACACTGTTATCAGATACGTGAGCACCTTCTTTTAAGGTATGAGAACACTTCTGATCTTCTAAGACTTGATCCTTGATGTATTCAGAATCTTGACTTCTGATCTTGACGTGACAATCTTGCTTAATGGTTGTCATACCCCCAAAATATTCCCATCATATTTCAAATAATTTGGTTCAAGCACTAAGAAATAAGCCCGATTATCTCTCTCATAAGCAATCAACCCACAACTAGGGTTTTGTTTCTCTCAAAGTAAAATCTGGTTCTGACACCTCAAATGGACTTCATGGCCTCTCATATGCTTCAAAGTATCCTCATGCCAACTTTCAAGCTTTAGTTCATAAGATTGCTCAGTCAATGGTTCAAATGATCAACAGTCGACTAGTTCGACCTAAAAATCAACTGTGGTCAACATACAGTCAAAAATCCTGATTTTTGGTCAACATCAAGCATTTGAAGTTACATTCATCATTTGATCAAGGGTTTATCATGATTCATCGAGGAAAGTTCATAAATCAACAAAACCTAAAGTTTCTAAATTAGGGTTTTTAACCTAAAAGTCAACTGAACTTTGACCAGCCATAACTTTCATATGGAACATCATAAATTTCCCAACCAAAGCCTATTTTGAAGGAAATTTAATTCTCTACAACTTTGTCTCTCAAAAGCCAAGGCCAAAAATTCATCATTTGGGAGATATGAGCCAAAACATTACAGGTCCTTCTAAAAACTTGCAAAAAGCTATTTTTTGCTAGGAACCATATCTTCAAGATAAAATCTCCAAATGGAAAAAGTGTTCCAAAGTAGCTTGAAGAGGACATCTTGGGATTTCCAAAAAGTCCTAGAACATCTTCAGATGACAAATATTGAAGGAGTTATGACTTGCTAAAGTTGAGTAATTTTGAGGAAATGCATGAAAGTCAAAGTGAGAAATTTTAAGTTTTTGACTACATGGGCCTAAATCTTTGGTTCCAAACTTGATCCATAGACCAACCACGACCCATAGGCCCTTGTGTTCATTTTTTATTATTCTTATTTATTTTTATTTTGAATTTAATTACTTAAATTCAATTTAAATTGAATAGAATAACAAAAACAATCAAAGATTTGAATGAGGTTATATTTCTATCAAATATTGAGAAATATTTTGAGATTAAATCAAGGGAATATTACGGAGAGAGAAAGAGATATGATTGGAACCAAAAATAGAATTATTTTATGTAAATTTTTCAATCAATTTTGTTTTAATCATTCTTATGATCCTTTCCTAAATTTTCAACCCTAATTTAATCCTTATAAGAACAACAATATGCTCTGCACAGGAGAGGACGGAAAATTGGGACAAAGAGGCAAGGGTTCATAAGTGAAAAATATCAAAGAAAGGGAGAAAATTCGTATTCCTTGTTACAATCACTTTCAGGTCCAAACAACCATCCCAATATATTCTTGAGGTAATAAAGGATGAGAATACACCATCCTTAAGGTTCCATGACGTTAGGACACGCACCTTCATATTGCTCATATTCATTCATATTATTGAAATTCATAACTCATGATTTGTTATATTTCAATTGAATCTAACTGTGTATTTGAGTTCAGGGCAAAGTTTAAAGGTATTTAGAACCATTTGTAGGAAGCTATCATACAGATCCATGAAAGTGCCATGGTTAGGGCTCAAAGAAGGTGATTTTCGAAGACCTCCCCTCGAAGCCATTTTCGGTCGGAATAACGCCACCATTGAAACCGTGGCACACTATTTAGAAGATCCGGGCATGACTTGCGTTTGTTTAACGAGTTTTGTTTGAGTTTTATTTTTTTCCAGAAATCGCAAGAAAACCCGCAGCAATTCTCAAAAGAAAATCCGCAGGTAAACTAACCCAATAACGTGAAGAAGATGATGAATAGTGGGGATGACCCTTTGACTGTTGGCGTGACATGATGGGACTCTCTCATTCGCTGGTCAACAACGGCACTCCCTCTCTCTCTCTCTCTCTCTCCATTTGATTGGTTATGTATGCACCGAGGGGGCCCACGCTGACTCTTTATTTGAATCTCTCATTGATTACATTTTTTATATTTTATTGTTTTGGTTAACTAACAGCGAAACAATCATGGCATAGTTGGCAAGCGTGAGATACCTGTAACCAGAAGGACCTGGGTTCGATCCCAGGGTCTTGCCTTTTATTTTCATTCTTTTGCTGCTTATGTTTCCCCACAGACCCAACGCATGTGGTCTAGGAGAGCACGCCGTACACCCTCAGCCCCTCACCGTATGATGGACAAATCTCCAGATCAAGAAGCTTCAAAAGCGCCATTCTACCATGGACACTCAGGGGAACAATGTACCGAATCGGCGCCAGGTTTTTCTAAATTTTTTTTATATATTTATTTATATAACTAGTTTTATTGCTTTTTTTCTAAAACCAATTGCAAACTTTTTTTTAATTTAAACAAAATCTTTTCTTTTAACAATAAAAGCATATTTAAATTTTTAGGTTTATATTAGTAAACTAATTTATTTTAATTTAATCAATAATAACTTTTAGGCTTAGGTTAATTTAGTCAAATCAGGGTTTTTAAGCTAACTAGTTTAATTTTTAGGTTTATAATATTTAACCTCGATTTTTATTTTTAGGCTGTTAAAATTAACTATAATCATAATTTTAGGTTTTCTGTTAACCTTAAGATTTAAGGTTTATCACCACAAACACCACAAATTGTTTTCAAATATTAAATTTTTTTTATGCGCGAATTCTCTTCTCATCTCATATTATGTGATTGTCGAATGCCTTCTGTTTGATATTTTTTGCCTTTTAATTTCTGCCTTTTATTTAAATTTTTGCCTTTATTTCAATGATTTAACTTTTTGCCATTTCAATTCTAGAAAATGTGTATAGGTCGCAATAAGTTTTCTTGTAATAGTTTAGGTTTATAATTTCTGCCTTTTAAGTTTTCTGCCTTTCCTCAGTTTTTGGTTTGTAATTCCCCTCCCCGAAGCCTTGTAATAGCGTAGGATTTTACTTTTCGCATTTATATTTCTGCCTTTCTATTACTGTGTGGTTAGTAATATAGGGAGTGACTAGAATGCCAATTGAACACAGATCACTAATTACAAGATAAAATAACTGAATTGAATCACGTGATTGAGGCACCCACACACCTTTAAGGTAATCCCTCTTATTGCTGCATTTCGATTAAAAATAGTCAAGTCCCTCGGATACGAGGATGCCTTAGCAAATGTTGCTCTCAGTTCATTATCATCATCAAAGATCATAAGTCCCTTCGATGTTGCCTACAAATGTATATGATCTTGTCCCTCGAGGTTGCCTATGATAAGATGATGATCGTCCCTTTCGAATACTAAGGTATCCTCATTGGTTGCCTACAATGACTATTCTCATCCTTTCCTAAAGACTTCCTGCCCTTCTTATGGTATGGATAACCTTATGGCGAACGATAATTCTCGATGACCCTTAAACATCCAATGAAAACACTACCTGCCTAACAATTGGTATGGATAGCCCTTTCAAACGGAAGTCTTAAAGAACAAGAAAGATCCACTCTTAGGGTAGGTGCTCTTAAATGCTTGCTCTATTCAAATTCAAATCAAATTACTTTTCACACCCCTTTTTCAAATCAATTCAAAAAGGCTACTCTTATTTACAAGCTAAAGTCCTTATTCAAATCTTTTCAATTCACACACGACACTCTTTCAAAAAATTCAAACAATCAAGTGAGCTAAGCAATTAAGAGCCCATGGATAACCATGGATACAAAGGGTGCTTACACCTTCCCTTTGTATAACCTACCCCCGAACTCAAAGTCTTTTAAAAGGTCTTTTCGGTTCTTTTTGCCTTTCCAATTGGATAAAATAAAAGTCAATGGCGACTCTTGCTATCCGCACATTTCGAAAAGTCAGTTCTCCCACCGTGTTACACTGATTTCTGATCTTGGGGCAGAAGCTCTCTGATGAATATTTAATATTCTTCCAGAACCTCTGATGTTTCTTCAAAGTCAAATATGAAGGTTGTTTTTGAGGCACCTTGCTTGTTTTTGATGATTCTTTACGGATAACAATACAGAGTCTCTTAGAACATCGTATCTGCACACTCAAGAAACTATTAGAAACTAAATTGTTACATACAAAATATATGTATTGTAATCGTCAAAACTCAGAGACATATTGCATAACCAAATCTTGTTCTAACAATCATAACTCATATCTAAAGTAAAAAAAAATCCCAGAATTGTATTGCTATTTAAGGAGACTCAAACCTCTCTTGAGAGTGCGTGCGCTAGGATTGAAGATCTTTGTGTTGGGGTTTTATTCGAGTCCTTTTTGTGTTTCTTGTACAACAAGCTAGCACCAACATTCATCTAAGACACTTTGTACTAATTCTATTGAGAGTGGATTCCTTTCTTGGGTTGGAATCCCCTCAAACATAGGTGAGGTTGCACCGAACTGGGTTACCAATTCTCCTGTGTTCTTTATTGTTTTTACTTTAAATCATTGTTATTGTCATATTGTTATAAAACTGGTTTAACAAGTTGGAAAAGTTATCCCAGATATTTGGTCCAACATTTGTCCCCTAAGGAATATAATTTCAACTGGAATTAGAGAGGGTACTTTGTTATGTTATTGTGACCTCCAGGGAAGATATTTTATGTTCAAATGGACAATATTAAGGATGGATGGTCAGTCAATAGACCACCTATTTTGGATGGCACCAATTATGATTGTTGGAAAATTAAGATGGTTGCCTTTCTTAAATCCATTAACAACAAAACATGGAAGGTTGTGATTAAAGGTTTAAAACACCTGCGATCACTTCTCAAGATGGTACAACAAGCTTAAAGCCTTAAGCTGATTGGTCCAAAGATGAAAATGAAGAAGCTCTTGTAAACGATTAATCCTTGAATGTTATATTCAATGTTGTTGATAAGAGCGTGTTCAGACTAATAAAAAATGTTTTGAAGCTAAAGAGGTTTGGGAGATTCTCAAGACTGCTCGTGAAGGAACGTCCAAAATGAATATGTCAAGGTTGCATCTACTCATAACTAATCTGAAAAAAATTACAATGATGGAAGATGAATCCATATCTGATTTTAACACTCGTCTTCATGATATAGTCAACAGTTCTTTTGATTTGGCAGAGAAGGTGCCAAAAGAGAAGCTGGTCGAAAAATCCTCAGATATTTGCTTAAGAAGTTTGACATGAAGGTAACACCTATTGAAGAAGCTCAAGATTTAAGCACCTTGAAGGTTGATGAACTCATTGGCTCTCTTCAAACCTTTGAAGTGGTTATAAATGGAAGATAAGAAAATTTGAACAACGTTGTAGCTTTTGTATCCAACACTCAAGAGAATGAAGATCAAGGTGAGAAGGATAGTGAAGAAATCCTGTCAGGTGCTATAAATTTTATTGGAAGAAAGTTCAACAAATATTTAAAAAGGACGGACAAAAGATGGAGGACAAATGTTCAAGATAAGGTGTTTGACATTAATCCTTAAAACAAGAAAAAAATATGAAGACAAACCTGACAAATGAAAAGGAGTTCAATGTCATGAATGTGAAGGGTTTGGTCACATCAAAGATGAATGCCCTTGAAATTCTGACACTTGTAATACAAATGTCTCAACACAAACACAACATCAGGACAAATGTTATAACATCGCCTGCTGACAGAAAACTTCTTTTTACCAAAACAGAAACTTTGCAAAATTAAATTTCAGAAGGTAAAAGACATAATAAATTGTAAACCCAGTTTGGTGCAACTCACCTGATCTGGGGGTTACCAAGCCTTGATGGAAATCCACTATAATAATATTAGTTCAAAGTCTAAACAATCCCAATTTAATAAAATTGAGTAAATTACTAGGTAATTATAACGAGAAAAAGAAAGGAAAAGAAATCACCACAGAACCTTCTGTAGATGCATCTACGGAAGTGTCTTACATTTGGAAAATTTGGTTTCTTCCGTAGGTGCATCTACGAAATGACCCAACGTTCCACTCTTTTGTAGGTGCATCTACGGAAGGTTCTGAAACCTTCAATCAAAACGCAACAATGGCGTCTGGTCACTGTTGCAGAGGGTTCAAAACCACTTTTTAATGGATTGATCGTCCATTTTAAACTTTAAACAAAACCTACATTATACCTAAACCTTATTTCTAACACTACTCAATCATTCTTACACCTTAAAATTGAATTCAATCTTTATTTTTAAAAAACTCTAAAATAACTCGAAACGTCAAAAACTTACCGATTAAATGTAGGTTGGAACTTGTTAGAATGTACTGATAGTTGACCTTGACGTTCCCGGCCGAACTCGAGAGGAAGAAATGAACTTGTCTTGCAGTTTGTTTTTTGAGTTTGAGAGAAAGTGGGGTTTTGGAGAATGAGAAAGTGAAAAAGGGGGGAGAGGAAGAGTCTGAGACGAATATAACATCAAATGATCCTTCCAGAAATATATCTACAGAAACAGAAGAACAATTTTATCAAATAAATGGTGCGTGAGAGATATAACGGGTGGGATGAGAAATTCTCCTAAAAAATCCATTTTATCATCGAAAGGCCCAAGAACAATAATCCAAAATACTTAACAAAAATCCAAATAAATCTTAGATTAAATAAAATAAAAATAACTCTTAATCTAGAGAAAAATAAATTGGGTCCCAAAGTAAAAGTAGTGCACTTTGCGGAACCGATAGCAACTAAGCACAGTCAGACTAAATAATATATATACTCTTGCAAGTCATTGCTCACGACTCTTTTCTTTACATTTTGCCGCGTGCTTCTCGTTTTCGCATAACCGCAGCTCCGGTTCCGATACAATGACGGAGGCGAATCATTGGTTTTCGCCTCCGTCTCTCACCGCACTCTGCATCGATCATCTCAAACGGAAACTCGTCCTTGGTACAATCATATATATATTTTCTTTCTCTATCAATTTTTTGTTTGCATTATTCATTAACTGAAGTTTATGAGATTTTAACCTAGAGTTTTGAAACTGTTTCAGGGGATGATGCTGTTGTTTCCATTCTTCCTGATATTTACGAACTTCCTTCGCATTTAATCGAGGATTTAATCTCGAGTTTACCTCCTATCGGATTGTACAATTTTCAACTTCACTTGTAAGTTCAATTCTCATTCTATTTTTCAAAGTAATTAACTTATCTTTGATTAACTATTGCATGCATGAACTATTATGTGGAAGTTAAGACTTAATAATGAATCGGTAGTAGTTTAGTTATGAATTGTAGGTTAGTCAATTTCAATGTTATCACAAGAATTGAAAATTTACCAACCATACTTTGATCAGCTAGGTCTAATATGATATGATATTTTCAACTTTAGGATCTTTCCCGGATTTTGTTAGTTTCGTGCACCAAATTGTCTGGTTTTTACAATTTTAGGGTTAAATTGGTGATTCTCGTTGATTGGTGAACTTTTTTTTTTTTTGCGTGTTTTGAGTACTAGCTGTTATCTTGTTGCTTTATACTCAACTTTATTTTTTAGATTCATCGAATAGACAATGTATCTGGTCTATACATTGTCCATATACATCAGTTATTTTCTTATAAATAGGATCATATACATTAGTTATTTAATGTAATTAAAAAGTAAAGTTTTTCTTATAAATAGGATCAGAGGGACGGAGTACTATTAAATGAGTGACTATGCAAATTTGATCATTGACGTGTAATCATTGGTCAAAATAGTCTTTAATTATTGAGAATTGGCAATACATTATTGAAATTATAAAAGTAGTTTGAAATAGTCACTATATCATCTCTTATTGCTAGAGACTACGGTGTGACACATTAGTTGGGTATGTGGTCCCTCCATGTTGAACCCACATCTATGTCACCCAGTGTTGCCGATGGCGGCCCATGGTGGAAAGCCAAAATCCCGCCATACCGGCCGCTATGCGGCGCCGTTATTGCGGATTATGGCGGAAAAACCCGCAATAACGGCTGATATTTACCATTGCGGCGAGCCCAAAAACCGCCATGTATATCCGCCATGGCGGGGCAATTTGATAACACTGATGTCACCATACTAGATAGATACTAATTTGTGTGTGAAGTTTAGGTCTCTTAGGCTATGTTTGGGAGTTTGGAGGGGAGGGGAGGGGAAGGCTTTCAAAACCAAAATTTTAAAAAAATGTAGGAAAATATTTGACATTTTTTGAAAAAATGATTTTGTTTAGAATGATAAAAGAGTTATTATTATTAGTAAATTTTTAATTTTTATAATAGTATAACAACCTAAAAGATATTTGGAAAATTTATGTAAACCCTTCAAAACCCCCCAAAACCCTCCTACAATACAATTTTTGAGTTCCCCCATTTTATGGGGTTTTTGGTGTTATGAATAAACTCAAACCCTCCAAAACCCTCCTACCCAAAATCTTTTTATCCTTTTCACCTAATTCCTCCTATTTTTCAAAACCCTCCCCTCCCTTCCCCTCCAAACTCCCAAACATAGCCTTAAAGACTAATTTGCTAGTATTTGGTCCTTGCATTGCATGCACGGTTGCAATTACTAAGAAATTTATCATTTCATAGACAAGTTAATCCCTAGTGAAGTGTCATTTATTTGGGATCAACTTCCAATGTGACATGTCCACTTAACGTGTGAAGTCATAGCTTCTAAGTTAACATAGAGAATATTTTGAATGACATTTTACAATTTTGGGGATGTATTAGCCGATTCAAATAAAATAAGAAACTAACTTGATTAATGCTTACAATTATGAGGACTAATTTGCCTATTTAAGTCATTATTTAGTGTTGTATGGATACCAGGAGAGTTTCTCAGTAGTATTAAGTTCATTGTTAGCTGCTGATGTTATCTTTATGCTCTTGATGTCTTACTTTGGTTGGACCACTGTCATGTTATTTTTGGCACAAGAGAAAGTTAGAAATGTAAAATTTCCATTCAGCCCTAACTTTAGTTTTTATGATAACCGATACAATAATTTCAAAAATAAAACAATACGGTGTTCTGCTAAGTTCTAAGTAACAATGAATATATAGCCTAAAGCCCTAACAACCCCAGTGAAAAGACACACCGAACAACTATGTAAGCGCATCCCAAAGCACCTGTGTGCATCAAAAATTTCAGCCTCAATAATTATTATTGGAACAGGCCATTCCAGGATCTGACTAAGGAAGATTTTTTGCACGATGACTCAACAAATAAAAAGAGAAAACGTTCCAGGTAGTCATCCAGTCTGTGCGAATACATTCAAATGTTATCCTTGTTGGTTATGAATTTGTGAATGAAATCTTGTTATTTCAGGGATTGGAATCTAAATACAGCATGGCAGAAGAAGTTTGAGTTGCGATGGCCTAATCTCATTAATCAGATCCAACCAACCGACTGGCAGAAAGTATACTGGGAGACCCATCTGCAAAAGTATCTACACTATAAAGCATTATACTTATTATATTTGTCACTTGATATTGGTTTCACTCAAAATTTATATTTTTCTATAATCTACTTGAAATTACAGGTGTCTGGATGACGCAACAGAGAAAGCAATACTCTCATCTTTTATAGGACGTATTGGCGACATACAGGTTTTAGGTACTATGCTATGTCACTTTCTCCGTATTGAAATTTTTAACACAGTTTCCTTTGAGAAAATTTGACTCAGTTAGGAATTGTTAGAGATTTGGTCCATGAGAAGGGCTGAGAGGAGGTGAGAATCTTGCCATTTAAGTGGCTTGTGGCCTGTGGGCATTTAGGAGGTTTGCAGACCCTTTTGCAGTCAAGGGGATTTTCCCTATTTTCTTCTAATAAAATACTAGTTCCTTCTTATCATATCAGGCTTCTAGCTCTAGATTAGGAAAAAAGTATGTTCACTTTTGAAAATGGTTATGAGATAATTCAATTTTGCTCATGAGAAAATGTTGTATGTTTTCTTTTAAACGGATGATGAGATGTGATTTGATAAACCTTTGGGACCTTTGACCATTTGGGAGATTTGCGGATTCTCATGGTTCTGCAGTGTTCTAATTTTGTATCAGCTTCTAGCTCTAGAAAGTATGTTCACTTTTTAAAATGGCTATGAATTAAGTCAAATTTGTTCCTTATACAAAAATGCTGCTCATGTTTTTTTTGTTAAAGAAGAAATGTGATTGTAACATGTTGCTTAAGCTTTTCACTTTTAATGATATAGATAGTATTTGAGATTTTGACGCGTTGAACGCGTTCCACGAAGCCTTTGACTTATGACAGATAATGAATAAGCAATATTGATGATTAAAAGTTTGTTCAGTTGATTGGTTATCCTTTTGGAAAAATTATTGAAGTGGCAGTTTAGTCTCTAAGTATTTTCTGTGACTCTAATACCTCCCACGTGAGTATAAAACTCTTGAGAAGTAAAAGACTAGTTCCAAAGAGTTTGCTTTGGCATCACATTTACATTATGTATACTTAAGGTGCCTCACTTTGTGCAAAAATAATCTTTTCTTTGTGGCGCACACACACCCTACTTCCCCCCGTTTTATTTTGTCAATTGATAATTTACTGAATTTTCTTCATTTTTCTCCTCTTCTTTTCAGACAGCTCACTGAACGATATTGGTTTGGTGGGACTTACAATTCAGTCATATCGTAAATATTCAAAACTTTCTTACCATTGCCTACAATTTGGCAGCCATGTGAGGTAAGATTTTAAATTGTTTTCTTCTATCATTGTTTATATAAAAACAATCAGTTTTGACTGCCTTTATAAAATAAAGGAGTGACTCTGAGTTCAATCCTTACAATTCTTAGTTAGTCTTGATTTACCTTTGACTGAACTTTGTGGATTACCCGAGTCGAACTTTCCCCTAGAAATTTGAGGGTTAAGATTAAAAAATATAAAAAAGGAGTTAACCATGGATTACATTTTTGTATTCATGGAAAAATATTTTCTTTCTATTGGGAAAGCTCGATTGCCTTGAGCATCAGTTTTTAATTGAGCTGATTAGTAAGCTTGGTTTTCCCTCAGCATTTTTGCTATGCAAAAAGTAGGCAGTGGCAGCCACCCACTAGATTGGATCATTTTGATAGTGAGGCATTCTGGTAGCATTTGAGAAATTGTAGCAAAAAATATGATTTGAATTTTAATTCAAATTAAGTCATGACAACAATACTTTTAAGACAACGTAGTTCAAATTGACCTGAAACATAATGTATATGCACATCCAACCAATTGCAAGTCAGGGGCCAAGGATACCCATAATGACAAATATTAGGAAATGAAAGGAGATATTATTGACCAACTCTCCTAAGAGTGGCAATTGAGTCGATTCATCCATCATCCAATTAATCCAACTATAAATCCATCCACTACACAATAAAATTGTTAATGGGCGGGATTCAATCCAACTATAAAAAAAATTAATGGATCATTTCTATTTTTTATGCATCTCCTCTAATGTTCCACATCTTAGCACTCCCTTCATTGCATTCTTGTCTAATATGTAAGAGCCAAATAGCTGAAGAGGTAGTTATGTATGTTCTTCCACTTAGCGGCAGTGAGTTGGGAGTGTGTCGATGGCTTATCAATTGCGTGTCATAATTTTTTTTTTCTTTTAAAAAGGGTGTCTGATGCCGTAGCAACAAGAGTAGACAACATATTGGAGTGTGTTCATTTAGACACGGGAGGCAAAAGGGCGTATATCATAGAATAGCACTCTTCTAGTTCCTTTTCATTTTACAATTGGGACTTATTGATTCTTGTCATTGGCACAGAGTCACACTATTCATGCATGTATATTAAGATTCCTGGCCATTTACAATCCATCACATAATCGGAACCATTGACTTGCCAAATTGTATAAAATTATGATCACTGCATTTCTTGACCAAGTTTTTCATTTCTTTTATCACTTTGTCTTGATGCAGTTGTCTGATACTACAAAATGTTATGTGCAATACAGAAACTACTGTAAGTTTTGCGCTTTCTAGAATATATTTGAAAATTCCTTGATTAACTCCACTTTCTTTTGTACTTATTTTTTGTAATCATTTTCATTTTGTTAAATGCATATGTTAATTAAGTGTAGTATAGACGAGGATATTGCGTTGGATGTGTGATAAGACTAGACAATAAAATTAGAAATGACAATATTAGAGAGTGTTGGGGTAGCACCTATAGTAGAAAAGATGGTGAAAAATAGGCTTAAGTGGTTTGGTCATATAAATAGAAGACTTGTAGATTTTGTTGCAACGAGAGTAGATCATATGGAGAGGTGTCACACAACTAGAGGGAAGACCTAGAAAAACTAAAAGAGAAACTATAAAGAAAGATCTCGAGATTAACGAATTGGATAAAAATATGGTCTTGGATGGAATATTATGGTGTAATTTGATCTATGTAGCTGATCCCACTTAGTAGGATAAGGCTTGGTTGTTGTTGTAAATGCATCAGTAGCTTTCATAACTTCAAGGAAAGCACCGACAACTACTTGTTAGTTGTTATATATATAAACTTTCTGTCCATGATAACTGCTACTTTGGAAATTTTTATTTGTAAGAATGAGAGAGAAAGTATTGGGTGAAAATTCTGAGTTTTATTGAATTGATTCAGAACAAAAGAGAGTTCACATTATATAGTCAGTATGGAATTACAACTGAATACTATCAGCACGAATAGAGTAGTATACAGAAGCAGTGTGCATGCACTGCAGCTCTGTTTCTGTTTCTGTTAGAAGGTTACTTAATCTGAGTTAGTTATGGCAATTATTGTGTAGTTATCACTTTTATGCAATCAGCATTCTATTTTTAGTGAGTTCGCTTTAATTCCAATCATTCATTGCAATATGCATATTCATCATTCTCCATATATTTAAAATTTGTGTTCTGCTTCTGTTGACATCAGTTGCCAAGCATAGCATGACGACTCCTCTGAAAATGTGAATTTTATCTATCCAGTTGTTGTATCAATGTCTATTACCTTAATAGTCATACAAATTTTAAAATAATTAATTCATTTATAGTCATGTAATCAGCAGCATGCATTATCTTATATTTTAAGTATCATATTATATGTCAAAATAAAATGATTTGATAAATCATCAAATAACTAAAAAATTTATGAAATTTTAAAGATTTGATCTATTTAAAGAACTTACAATTTAACGGTTGGATCAATGAAATTCACATTTATACAAAGTTATTAGATTTTCCCATACAAAAAGCTGAAGAAAACATTGAAGCATTTTTATTAGAATAAGGGATATTACTTATCAAGCACCGACACCTCTAGGACCAGGCGGGTTGCGCTGTCTGACATTTGTATGACACGTAAGACATGTGTCGGAAAATTCATACAAGTACCACCAAAATATATTATTTTTCTTTGCTTTGACACTCTTTGAATCGGTCTCCGACACCCGTATGACACTCATACGACATGTGTCAGACAATTCAGATTAGACAAGTGTTTAAAAAAATTGTTTTTTTATCAGTGTTGGAAATGGGCTTATGATGACTTAATCCTAAGAACCAAGTAAATTAAGCACTGGGAGACAAGCTATCTTAGACAATACTAGCATTATTACAGGTAAGAGTAGTAGAATTTCGAGTAACTAGGAGGCTTAAGCGGAAGCAGGAGTTGCAGATGAAGTATAGGGAACTCATACAGTCCATGTCTGCCTACAGAGAGCCTTGGGGGAGTATTTCATTAGTTGCATGTTATTTGACAAAACAAGGATTAGGATGACACTTAAAAATAGTGTTATCTTTTGCAAATTTACATTAGGATTGTTATGGAAGGGACATGAAGTACATTATTTTAGACAAACGTTACATTAGGATTGGATGGAGAAGGAAACTTGGAGGAACCAAGTGAGATAATAGGCAAACTTTGACCATTTCTAATGTAAATCGGATTAATTCTTTCAATTGGTGCACATTGTTGGATATTTTGGAAGCTTTTTGTGACATGGAATGAGGCTCCAGAGTCAGGGAACTAAGTGGTGTTGATAGAGGGAATGAGTTGGTAATCATAGCATTTGGTGGATGGATAGGTGAGGGTAACATAGGTGTAGCTTGTTTTTAGGAACAAAACTAGAGCTCTATGATATCATAGCATTTGGTGGATGGATAGGTGAGGGCAACATAGGTGTAGCTTGTATTTAGGGACAAACCTAGAGCTCTATGATATCATGTTAAAGTGAAGCAAAACTGAGAAAAGAGAGAGAGAACTGAATTGATTTTTTTATATTCCTTTTAAATATTCTGTTATGATTCAGATCAGAGGGAGGTACAGTATTTATAAGATGTTTAACCTGCACCTTACTGGGACTAATCCTACACCAGCTGTAACTAACTTGCTCAGCAGGTTTGACAGCTATAACTGTCTTATAACACCTAAAGCTGACGGGCAGACACACATCTAACAGAACTAAAGTGATGAGGTGGCACAACCTAACTTATAAGCTTTCATTTTTAGGAAGTAAACCCAAGAGTTGAAAACTCTCATATTCAGTGTGAGTCTATTAACAAAAGCCCAGCACTTACAACCCAAAAGAAAGCTAATAACAAAAATAAGCGGGATTGCAGGCCCACTATGTCAACACAAAAACACCAAAATAAAGTAAAAGTAAGCCTAGCCTCAGTGGAAATAGGAAAATGAGAGGGAAATCACTCTCCTGGAAGCCGTTGTAGATGAAGGATTAAAACTCAAATGATAGAAGAGGTGACTAACAAACTCCAAAAGGTGCACCAGTGGCAGCTCAGACTTGATGGCAACGCTGCGATGGTTGTTCAAAAGGTGGTCGCCAGATTAGGTCGCTGATTGTAGAGCTCCAGGCTTTGATGGTGAGGGGAAAGTAAGAGTCAAGTTGTTTTTTGTCACTTAAGCCCCGACTGGCTGTGCAATCTCCCCTAAAGATCCCCGCCCCCTCGACAATGTCTATTTTAAAGGTGTTTTTGGGTCCCTCCCCCGATAATGCTATGTAACACTGCTACTGCTCACGATTTCTGGCAGCAATTGAAGCCACTATGCTACACCTCCAAATTGTGATGCAGACAACTAAAGAATACCACCCACTGAACTGTTTCTTACTGCCAAGAGACTTTACTATATCTTGATTACCCCAAATTATCTGTCCTTTAGAATATCAAGGAAGTGTTATTAGTGTTAGCTTTAGTTGAGTTAGTTTAGTGTTTGGAAGCTTGCTCTACAAGCTACTGTTGTAATAGAATCTTGCTGAGCAAGTTAACTCTAGTAAGTGTCAATTTTTTCCAATAATATCCCTATTTAATTGAATCTTGTCCTACAATTAGTTAGTGCTTCTGATCTAACTGTTACAATATGGACACTTTACTCTAGAAGTAATTTATTATGATAGTTTAACTAATATTTTTTTTGCTTAAATACACTTTTGGTTCCTCCATTTTAAAAACCATTTTTCTGTTCCTTCTGTTTCATTTTTTATTTATTTTCCACCCCCATTCCATTTTGGAATCAATTTAGCTGATGTGGTATATTCATTCATGACTTGGCCGAGTTTATTAGACCTTTTTATGACATGGATATTTACTGTGGCCACATCCTATATCTGAAAAGTATTTTAAGATAGGTTCATGCGTAATGCATTTGAAATGTCAATAAAATGGAAGAGGGGAATTTTCCCTTGAATCTATCTGCAATTTCCTCAAGTTATTATATTTATAGTACGTTTCAAGATATTATATGATGTTTTCATAAACTTTAACTTTTTAGTGCTTTAAAACCATGTAACATGTATGTTATCATGTAACCCTGATTCTGATTCTGGCTTGCAGCGCTTGTTGAGGGAATGCAAGCTGGAGAGTCTTGTGCTAAGATGTATCCGATCTAAGGAACAAGTGAGCTTCCTTTTTTCATGTAGATGTGTATAATCTATAATCCCTCGGTCCTAAATTATACTCCCTTCTATCCTTTTTAAGTCTTTTTTTTAATTTTTTTTCCCTTCCTTTTTAACTGTCATATTCAAAGTTCAAAGTAGTATTAATTGCACTTTTGTCAAAATTACTCTTAATTATTTATTGTCATATTCAAAGTTCAAAGTAGTATTAATTGCACTTTTGTCAAAATTACTCTTAATCATTTATTACAAGAGAGAAAAAAGTCAAATGAATTAATAAATATGCAATTAGGAAAATATGCACACGATTTAGCGATTATTATACACACAATTTACACTATCTACTTGTCTTAATATAAGGAAAATATGCAATGAGTGAGTATAAAAAGGAACTGTAGGAGTATTAATATATTTGTAGTTTTGTCTGTGTCTAATGTATTTGTTCCAATCCTTTAATTTGGTTGCAATTGCAAGTTTTGCCCGTCCAATAATTGTGCTGAATTAGTGAATTGAACTAAAACAAGCTGTGCATAATAATAAATTAAAATTTGCCAACTGTGTGTTTTTGCAACATGAGGCCTAAAATTACATTCCCTCAACATAAGATTGGATAATATTAATTTTGTCAAAACTGAATATTATATTTTTAGTATGAATAATATACAGACACTAATCTGTTTATATTCTAATTTAATTTTCCTAATTAATGGACTAATAGGCTAAGTACAAATTACTATTAATAATAGTAAAAATACATTATTTACAACACTCTTCTTCCAATTGTTGAATGAATATCTATCTTAGTTTGAAAACAACCTTTTCAAAGTTATTGTTGTTCATAATAGCTCGCATGTCTCTTGTGTAATTTCCATGAACATCGCTTCGGCACTAAATGTGGATACCGCACTTTGTTTTTTATTCATCCGAGTCAATATTCTCACTCAGGATAGTGCAATATCCCATAGTTGATCTCATATCCCCGAATGATCCAACATAGTCAGCATTAGTATGTGCTTCTAGACCCACCCTTTCATTCCATTTCAAAATTCCTGTACTTGAATTTCCTTTCAAATATTGCACAATTCAGAGTGCAACTTGTAAATGAATCGTTTTGTGCATGAATTGCCTGGTTAAACTTGCAACAAAAGCAACATCATGTCTAGTATGTTATAGATATAGAAGTTTTTCGACTAACCTTTTTGATACATTTCCTTATCAACCCTAATATCTTATTCCGTTTCTTTAATTTTACACATGGATCAATTGGTGTACTTGGAGGTTTGCATATTGTCTTGCCAAATCTATTGTGAAAGATCGGTAGTACATTTCTGTTGAGATTTGAAGATTTCTAAAGCAGGCTACTTCAATTCTCAAAAAATACTTCAATTTTTCTATGGTTTTAGTGTCAAATTCCTTAACTATGTTTTTGCCTAAATGTTGCTTTGCTCCTCATCATCACATGTCACTATTATATCGTCCTCATACACGAGTAACATTTTTACTCCTGTTCTCTCAGTATTTGATAAATTGAGTACGGCCTCCTTTGGCTTTGCTTGAAGTCTAAACCTACCATAATATTTGTTTATGTTCCAAATCATGCTCATGAGAACTCATGAATTATACCTTCCTTTTGACATAAAGAATTAAGTTAGTGATTTCACACCCTCACGAAGCTTACCTTCTGGATTGGTGTATAGATCGTTTTACTTTTCAAATATGATTTTACTATATCAATATTTTTTTCCAAGTGTAGTAAACTACCTCTCTATGACCTTGATGGTTTCATATTCACTGTTTCACAGGTTGTTGGATTATGCAAACTTATCTCTCAAAATAGCAGAACATTAACGTCGCTGGAGTTTATTCACTGCACAGTCTACATAGATTTTATTAATGCAATACTTGATTCTGTTGTCTCAAAGGGTGTAGAAAAACATGGGATCAAACACCTCTCAATCGTCTCCTCGAGTTTTGGACAAGGCACTTTTTCTTTACCCAGTGGGCTTGAATCATTTGTGTCTTCAGCAAGGTACTCGAGTGTCAATTGTCTTTATTTTTATTTTTTATATTTATTAGCTAACTTATTCGCTATTGTTTTTTTTTTTAAAGAACTACTCATACGTGTGTTATTTTATCTAAGTTTGATATGTTCTCTGAGTGATAACTGCTTGAAGAGATAGTATGATGATGTTAATATAACTGAACAATGGCTGTTGCTTTTCTATTTCTCAGGGAATCCAGTGTACAGTTGTTTCTCCAGTTTTTTTGTTTTATTTGGCTAGCTATGGGTGGTTGAGTAGGGTGATTATGTTTATATACATAACTTCTATTTAAATGTAATAGTATAATGATGAATGATGATACATTGACATCAATTTCAAATATTGAAGAAATTGACTAACATGAGAAGCATTCATCTTATGCAATGTATTAGATCTAGTACTCAAGTTAATCTTCTACTCTGTTCCTCAACTGACGATAGTTTTATCATCCATTTTCAATTATTTGCTTAATTTCTTATGCATTTTTTTGTTTCACTTGGAATTATGACTAGATTATAGTTTTTCTGTCTCAAGTATTTACCTTTTCTCACGCTGATGCGTCTGCTAGGTCCCTGTGCTCATTAAAACTATTTGACAGTCACCTTGGACGGAATTTTGCAAAAGCTCTTTTCATGACTCTTCTCAATGTTTCCTCTAGCATATCTGTCCTTGACCTTTCTGAGAATGATGTAAGCTTATCATCTACATAATCTTCTTTTTGTATTCTGTCTTATTATTGTAAGCTAACACAAATTTCATACATACTATTCAAGATAGCAGGATGCTTTTCTTACCTTAACAGGAGACTATCAATTGGCTCTCATTTGGCTGTTGGAATTGGAAAGTCTTTACAACTATTGCGCGTACTCAACCTGAGGTAACACTCTACTAAATAGTTGTTTTCTTGTGTGATAGGAGAAATCTTTGATGATCGACTTTAGTCGGCTGTGATGGACAATTTAACCATGTACATAAAATATGAGAAAGTTTCTCTATAATTGTATCACGTCTTGCTTTTGGCACATGTTGGTGCATACTGTCATGATTAGTACGGCGTTCACCGTTCAATTTGGATTGGCTTTGAGGTAAAAAGTCGTATAATCCAAAGATTAAAGTACTGTACAGTTTGGTTTAGATTGTTTCTTGAAAAGAATCTAATATGTTCCAATTCAATTTAAGTTTGGTTTGGATTTGATCAGTTTGTTTAGTAAACTAATTAGTATTGTATAAATAAAATAAAAATTAATACATCATCTCATACTATTAATAAAATAGTAATTAAAATTTATACATACAGTTGAGTTTGGTTTTTAAAAAAAATATGAAATCGGATCCCATCCAAACTTTTGAATAGGTTTGCAGTTGTTGTTTGGATCCGTTAGGACGTGAATCACCCTAATCTCTATTCTCAACTTTTTAAGAATAAGATTTAGTATGAGCTACTGTAAGACAGTTTTGATATGTTTTTTCATTTCACAGTATTATTTTTTAATCTAGTTTTAATTACATAGGGGGAACAATTTACGGAAAGAGGATGCAGAAAGTCTTAGATATGCTCTTGCATACATGTCTAACTTGGAGGACCTAGATATAAGTGACAATCCAATTGAAGATGAAGGAATCAGGTAAATTTTATTCCCATTTTGTAGTTACATTTCAATAGTTACATTTCAATAATATAAAATCAAAATCAGAGTTGAGTTTCTGATTGTCTACCATCACATAGGCATTTAATCCCATATTTTGCTGGAACATGCTGCCGTGTGACTTCTTTGAAACTAGAGGCTTGTGACTTGTCCCACGATGGAGTTAATCGTTTTCTTGATTCCTTTTCTCCCCTCAATTCACCATTGAAGTCTCTTTGCATTGCTGAAAATTACCTTGGAAGGTTTGTGGATAGGCAGTATTCATCTCCGAGTTCATCTCTCCACCTCAATTTTGATTGGTTTTTCATATGCATATGCAGCAAGGTAGCAGGAGCTTTGGGAAGATTTTTTAGCACGTCGATTGAAGTACTAGATGCTGCAGGCATTGATTTGCATCCCACTGGTTTTCAAGAGCTTCAAAGTACACTGATAACAACGGAGAAGCTTAAGTTGGTGAAAATTAATATAAGGTCAGGATTAATACTTAATACTCTGCCATTGCTTATTTAATGTTGTACAATAAAATGACATATTTTTTTTTGTTGACAGCAAAAACCGTGGTGGGATTGAAACTGCTCATTTTTTGTCAAAACTCTTGTTACAGACTCCAGAACTAGTTGATGTAAATGCATCAAATAATTCTATGCCTATTGAATCACTGCCCATCATCTCTTCTGCATTAAAACTTGCAAAAGGTATTTATGGTTTTCCATTTTGTCTCTCATGTTAGTGAAAGATATTTATGGTTTTCCATTCTGTCTCTCATGTTAGTGATCTTTATGATCTTTATGCTGGCACATGCCCGCTAAATTGGTTATTAAACTGATTTGTTGCTAAAACATGTCCGCTAAACTCTCATTTGAGATCTCTTTTACTCCACACCATCCGACTTTGAGTAATTATCGACCTTTAAGGAACCATTTAAAAAAATGTAGCTAAACTCCCATCTAATATATCTTATACTCCACAGGAACCATTTAAAAAAATGTAGCTAAACTCCCATCTAATATCTCTTATACTCCACACCATCCGTCTTTTACTCCACACCATTAAATAATTATCGTTACTCCACACCATTAAGTAATTATCGACCTTTAAGGAACCATTTAAATGTAGCTATTATTCATCTACGATTCCAAATATACTGTTTTTAATGGGATTTAACAGTAACATATTATGGTCAGACCAGTAAGCAAGTTTGATAAAATATATTTTGAAGTTTCGATAATTTATGTTTCAAATCTTTTACCGCTTTCAATATAATAGTGATTTCAATATAATAGTGAATGTTGTCATGCTTCAGGTAAGGTTCAACATTTGGACTTGACCGGACATAGATGGGACTACAAGCCAGAGCATGCTTCTCTACTCGCTGAATTTGTCTATAATGGAAAATCTATATTGATTCTTCCATTATTATTAGCCACTGCCGCTCCTTATGACCATGATCCTTAGAAAACAAATTTAATATGTTTTTAGATAGATGTTAATATTCAAATCGAACTAAATTTCAAACTGAAACTAAAATTGGAACTGCACTTGAATTAGATTTGGAACTGCACTTGAATTAGATTTGGAACTTAATCTCAAATTGGAATATTGGATTTTTTTTAAAGAACTGCACTTGAATTAGATTTGGATTTTTTTAAAGAACTGCACGAGAATTAGATTTGGAACTTAATCTCTGTTTCCCAGTAATTAATTTTGATTTTGATAACAATATAACCATCTTATAAAACAGTAAGTAGAATATTCAAAATTTCAAAAATCTTGTTTAAACTAAAAATTCTTTGAAAATACTCCTTCCGTCCCAAATTATTTTTTGCAATGATCCACTTCACACAGATTAACTATTATTTGAAATAATATTAATATTATACCAAATTATTTTTCGCAATGATCCACTTCACACTATTTGAAATAATATTAATATTATGTGAGAAAATAATAAATTAACAGTATTAATTAAGAGTATTTATTAAAGGTACAATTGGAAGATTAAATATAAAGGGTATTTTGGAACAATTTTTTTAAATGTGACATTTATTTTGGGACTGAAGGAGTAATATGTAGAATATCTTGCAATTAAAAAGCAAAATAATATATTAGAAATAATTTGATTATTTGTTTGTCTATTTAAAAATTCTAAGTTAAATTTGAAAGAATTGTTTGATAATTTTTTTTTTAACATTTTAATGAAATTTTATAACATATAAGTGCGTTTAGTATAGTAAAAAATTATATATTGTATATTATTTTTATTGATCGAGACCAAAAAGATAGATATTAAAAAAAATAAAATAATGATTAGTAATATGAAAAATAAAATAAATTTTATGTTTATAATTATTGTTACGAAATCGATTGTCTATTTTTTGTGAGTGATTTAAGAGTATCAATGTTATATTTTTTTTAAGAGAAACAATTTTTTTTTCCATTTTAATAGGAATTATATTAGTTCTCATTATTTTTTTATTTGAATTATTAGAAAATGTATTAATTTGATTCTTATAAAAATTGAATCAACTCTCATAGTTTTGAATCGAATTATTTGAAAACTAATTTATTTATTTATTTTTTATAAAAAACTAGTATACGCAATAAAAAAAGAATGAAAGTTTAATAATTTGATTTTTAATGTATGATGGATTTATGATTTGTATATGTATGTAACTTATAATAACATGTGTTTCGATGTATTGTGGTTGTACGATTTGAATAAGTATATAACATATATAGAGGATGAAGAAGAAATCAAAATAAATAAGTGTATGTGAGTTTTAGTTAGAGGAATAGAAGGGGATAAGCCATGAAATATATGCAATGATTTTTAGTTAGAGGAATAGAAGGAGGTAAGTCATAAAATATATATGTAATGAAGCAGCAGCACAAATAAATTAATGAGTATAAATAATTTTTAGTTAGAGAAATAGAATGAGATAAGTCATGAAATATACATTGAATGATTTTTAGTTAGAAGAACATAAGGGGATAAGTCATGGAATATATATAGAATGAAGAAGAAAAAGAAATAAATCAATGAGTATGAATTACTTTTAGTTAGAAGAATAGAAGGATAAGTGATGGAATATATATGGAATGATTTTTAGTTAGAGAAATATAAGCGAATAAGACATGATATATATATATATATATATATATATATATATATATATATATATATATATATATATATATATATATATATATATATATATATATATATATATATATATATATATATATATATATATAAGGGATAAGTCATGGAATATATATAGAATGAAGAAGCAACACACAAAAAATCAAAGTACATGATTTTTAGTTAGAGGAATAGAAGAAGATAAGTCATGGAATATATATGGAATGATGTTTAGTCAGAGGAATAGAAGGGAATAAGTCATGAAATACATACGGAATGAAGAAGCAACGTAAATAAATAAATGAATATACATGATTTTTTAGTTAAAGGAATAGAAGGGAACAAGTCATGAAATATAAAAATAGAAATGCTTTAATTATATTAGAGTTTGACCTAACTCATCTTTACAAAACCGGTTTTGTAAGGATGAGTTAGGTCAAACTCTAATATGGTATCAGAGTCTATCGATCGGACCATGGGCCGTCCATCATTAATATCCACGCACCAAGCCCAAAAAGAGTGTTGGGCGTGAGAGGTGTATTAGGAAGATCCTAAAGTCCCACATTGGTTGGAGATAGAGCATTGAAAGAATATATATAGAGGAACACTCCTCACCTTACCAACCGGTTTTGTAAGGATGAGTTAGGTCAAACTCTAATAAATTAAAAGAAATTTATAAATGAAACGATACATATTTTTGTTAAATAAATACTAAAAGTTTTTGGCATGTTGTGTTGTGAAGAGTGCCCCATCAGATTTTTAGTGATATGACAAGAGAATGAGTTCTAAAAAAAAATAGCCTAAGTTTTAATAAATTACTAGATAGAGGCCCGCACGATGCGCGAGACTAAGATGAATTTTTAAGTAGTATTATAAAATATAGATTTTATTGCTTATTATGAAATAATTATAATTGAGACGATAAGATAAAGGTGATAAAAAGAGAGTAAAAATTTAAGTGAAAAGAAATATATTTGAATTATATACAAATAAGACATCACAATTTAATCTTAGGGTCTATTCGGTAAAAATATTGGTTGATTGATAAACTAGCTTATAGCTTATAATTGATGGTTGATGATTGATAGCTTATAGCTTATAACTTATGGCTGATGGTTGAGATTGATAACGGATAAGTTAATTGAAGTGTTTGGTAAAATTAGCTGTTCAAGTAACTTATAAATGTAAAATGACATAAAAGATATTTAATACATACTTATTTTATTTGAAATTAAAATAAATTATAAAGGATAAAAATGAGTTTATGATAAAATAATAAGAATAAAAAAGGAAGAAAAATGATAAGCTATAAGCTAAAACGCTATTTAAAATAGCGTCTGAAAAATAAGCTATAAGCTAATAAAATAAGCTATAAGCTAGTGATGGAAAGACAGTTACCAAACAGGTCTAAATTGGCATATGAGTTTATAAGATATAAGCTATAAAACATAAACTCAAAACTATGTCTTACCAAACAGAGCCTTAAAACGTAAAATAAGTATAAAGAATTTCAATATTTCCTTTTTTATTTTTCAACATCTCCAAGAATATTTGTTCTTCATTATTTCGTGGATGAAAAACATTCCACATTTAATTATAAGAAAACTGAGACGATAAGATAAAGGCGGATAAGTCATAATGGTATTCCTTTACTCTCAATAATGTAATTGGATTTCAAATTATATTTAATCCATAATGTAATTGAGACGATAAGATAAAAGCGGTTGAACCAGGCACGGGTCAACTAAATGGTATTCCTGTAGCAGTCAGTTGATCGAATACATTCATAAATATCAATATTAAAATCTTAGATAAAACTCTATTTTATATTGAATTTGTAGTCTAGAAATGCGTAATGATGGCTAGGCTAAGCGCGTGTTCGGACACGCGCTGGATTCGTCCTCTATAAATAAGAGGGAATTGATTCCATTTCTACTTTCATTTCTCTTTCTTCTTCGCACCTTCTGCTCGTAGTTTGCTTGAACGTATTTTATACCGTCTTCCGCCATGTAGGACCTCCGACCATGTAAGTTCTTTTATTCCTCTTACTTTTGTTAGTTCTAGTATTGATTTTTGCTTGGAATTCATGTTGTCATGATAGGGAGAGAATAAATTTTAGGAGTTTCTCCGGTGGATGTTGGTATTTGATGGTGGCCATGCCACTTTTGGACGTCGATGCCGCTGGGAACGGGCCAGGAACCTTAAGGAAATTGTTGTTTCCCGGCTGGGTAGGTGTTGTAGTCGCGGTGATAGAACGGAAAGTATGAGTTTTTCGACGGATATTGGTCGGAGTCTGGGTTTGAGCGGCGGATCGCATGGATTTTGCGGTGAACTTCATGTGAGGCTTAAACCCCAGGAATCGGGGAGACACTTCCTCGGGAAGAACTAGGGTTTAGTCTTCCAAGGAAGTTCTGATAGAGCTCCTTGCGCTATCTTCGGATGTTTAAGCTAAGGGCTTTGGCCGGGGACGTTTCCCTCGTTGCCTTTGAGCACGCCCTTTCACTTGATTAGTAGTGGAAGAGTGGATTTGATTTTGAAGTCAAATTCACTTTTTCCATTGCATTTCAGGTATAAATGGCTAGTAACGTCGAGGATGAGACTATTAGTGAGTCCAGTAGTAGCTCAGAGACTAGGAGTTCGACAGACCCGAATACTTCTGAACAAGTATCCTTTTCTCGGGATATGTATGGCCAGGAGGTGGACCTTGGTACTTCCGAGGATGAATGGATAGCCGTCGGTCATTGGGAAACTCCCTCTACATTCTCTACAACCCTTGAGGATGCCTTTACGATTATGGGGGCGGAGACGGATCCGCCTAGCATCGAGGAAGAGTGAAGGGTTTCTTTCCCTAAGGAGGACGACTGGATTTGTTTGGTGTACCCGACCAATCAATTTCCCATGTACGAGACCTACTTTTGGGAGTTGGGACTTCGGCTGCCCTTTACTGACCTTCAGGTGGTTGTGCTTGACCACTTGCACCTCGCCCCTTCCCAAATTCATCCGAACTCGATAGCCTTCCTCCGGGTGTTCAAGGTGGTTTGCGATTATCTCCAGATTGGGGCCATGCTGTCCTTATTCTTCAATTTTTTTCACATTCAGTGAGGTGTCTCCGGTGGACAACATGGATGGGTCTCGCTAAAGCATCCTGGAAAGCTCTTCAAGACCTTTTCGGAGTTGGTCCGGGGTTTTAAGGACATGTTTTTCTTAGTCCACTCGGAGCCGGAGAAGGCCCTCATTTCTGTGTTCGCTCTAAATTATCTCTGTATGGGTCGAACGGGAAGCCCTTGACGACTAGGAGGGGCAAATTAAGGAGGCAGTTGATCGAGAGGTTCAATTTTCAATGGAGTAAGAGGCATTTCGGGCAGGATACAAATGCTTACATAGTGAAGGCAGGTATGTTGAATACAGAGGATTCGACCAGCTATGACAAGCTTATGGCCTACATCGAGGGCTAGGTTCCATCCAATGTGTGGCTAAGGGTGGGGTGCATGTCGGTGGCCTAGACGGAGAGCCTGTATATGATCCCATTCTCATTAATGTTAAGGAGCAACTGGAGTGCGGGATGATCGAGGAAGCTAAAGAATATTTGGGTAGTTGTTTTGTTTTAACCGTTTTATAGATATTTAAATTTTATCCTCGTTTGTTAATTTCTACTCGTTTTTGTTACAAGCAAGATGTCAACCCCTCAGGAGCGTATGGTGAAGTCTCTTGCTGCCAATACTAAGAAAGGGCATAAGGGAGCCAGGGGCCGACCAGGGGAGAGAGAGGACCCACTCCTCATACTGGTTCAGGGGGCTCTTCCTTAGCTTTTCTTGTCGGGAACCATTCTCCTCGGGCGGTGGTATCTTCTAAGTTCATGAGCCCTCGCCCTTATGGATGGAAATCAGACACAAACCCGAGTCAACGGGTGAAAACCCGAGTTGAGTGGGTTTGAGTTCGGGTTCGGGTGCGGGTTTGGGTAGTGTGAAACCCGCACCCGAAAGCCGAAATCACACCCGCTTATATATATATATATATATATATATATATATTTATAAATATATATATATATAATATTATGGAAAATTGTAGGAAAAATGTATTTTTAAGCGAGTTCGGGTTTGGGTGAAAAAACCCGAACCCAACGGGTGTGGGCGTGGGTGTTATTTTGCCATCCGAACATCATTTGGATTTGGGTTCGGGTTCGGGGCTGATTTCGGGTGCGGGTTTGGGTAGTGTAAAACCCGCACCCAACCCGTTGCCATCCCTACTCGCCCTGAAGAGACAGTCAATCTGACTAGGGAGTGGGGAAAAGATAAGTTTTAGTTGCCCCCGTCTTTCATGATTGGTCTTTCTTCGAGGGTTCTACACTGCAGGTTACTCGAGCAGAGTCCCTGATGTTGGAGGATATGGATTGTCCGAGCAAGAGGTTGTTGCTGGACCAAAACGTTAATGCCCTGATGAGGGTCCTCGAGATGGTGGTGGTATATGCCAATGACGGGATCACTCAAGAGATTGAGCTGAGGAAGGTTCGGGCTACTCTTGCAGAAACTGAGGAAAATTTAACCAATGCGAATAGTGACCTTAAGGAGCTACAGAAGATGAAGGATGATCTAGCCAAAGAGACCGAGGAACTAGGGACCCGTGCCACAGAGAAGAAGTCACTCGCGGATATGATCGCAGCCTTAAAGGCTTCCGCTGCCCTTGCTGAAGATGAGTTTGAGGAGACCAAGGGGCTGATGGCTCAGGATGAAATAGTTGTAGATGACGGTCTGGTCAACGCCTAGGAGAGTTTTGATAATATTGTGGCTCAAATCAAGGTTATGAATCCTAGTGTCGAGCTCTGTAATGCGAAGAGCAGCTTTGTCTATTAGGTGGTTGACGGACAGATCATGGTCCCCAATTTCCTTAAGGAGGATGATCTAACGGAGGAGATGCTGGAGATCGTCCCAGACGAGCCTAACCTCGAGGAATCTCCCCATGAGAAGTTCGCTCCCAAGGAGCAGCCTGTCAATGATGCCCAACCCATTTCAGAAGAGCAGCAGCTGTCTACTTGATTAGTTATGTTGTTTTCTGTTTGGCCTGCGTGCCATGTTAAAATTTGTTGTGTTTAGGGTGTGGCCCAATTAGTGTAATATTTGAACAGTTGTGGTCATTATGGCCACTTATTTTCGTTTTGGTAGGGCTTGGCCCTGTTTTATGTATCCTTCACAATCACGGTCCTTGTGGCCGCTTTTTATTTTTATTAATCCGACCTTGGTGGTCGAGTACTTTTTATATGTTGTTTATACATATTTTTGTGTGTTTTAATTGCATGTTTGTATGCCTGTCCGTCGAGGATGTTTAATTGTTATATTTCACTAAGTGTTTTAGCGTTGCTCGGTGGATAAGCCTGTCGTTTCAGGTCCATTATTAATTGTATTTTGTAAAGTATTTGGGGTTTACTCGATAGTAACAGAGTTTGACAGCATGGGAAAGCGGTCGAATGATCAGGCTTGTTTTCTTGGCAAGGGGAGGAGCTCATGACACGTTTGTGACCTGAGTCTCTCGGCGTGAACGGTCCCTCGTAACATAGGTGTTTTGCCATTATGGTACAAAGACGACGGGAGTCAGTTGTGTGTCCCTTGTCAAGCAGAGGATCTTCTCGTGATGTGAGCGAGATCTTGCCTTTTGTTTCAAGTTGGATGTTGCGCTTGTACCTAGGCGTGAATATGTGGTCGGACATGCTTGGATGATTGTTCCACCAAGCATATCTACAGTTCGTGGCCTTAGATGTAATATTGTTTCAGCTTTTCGGTGTGCCATGGTCGAGCAAGTTCTTCCCCGTCTAGTCGTTCAAAGTAGTAGGCCCTATTTTCAATTTTTGCACGGACTCGGTATGGGCCTTCCCAGTTCGCTGCGAATTTTCCTTCGCGAGAGTCTTTGTGGTTCCCTTTCATGACAAGGCTACAGACCTCAAAATTTCTTCACATGACTTTAGTGTCGTGCCTTATAGCTATTTTTTGTTTAAGTGAGGCTTCTCGGACGGATACCCCGACCAGACTTTTTCGACCAGGTCGAGCTCCTCTCTTAGAACCTCATTATTTTCTTCCACGTCCATGGGAGCTTCTGTCCGCCTGGAGGGTACATGTATCTCGATCAGGATTACTGCTTCGATTTTATAGGTTAATCAGAATGAGGTTTCCCCGGTTGTCGAGTGGGGTGTCGTGCGGTAGGCCCAGAGCACACTATGGAGCTCCTCGACCCACCTCTTCTTAATCTCGTCAAGCCTTTGTTTGAGGCCACGTAGGATAACTATATTCGCTGCCTCAGACTGCTCATTTGTCTGGGGGTGCTCAACAAATGCGAAATGTTGTATGGTGCCGAGTTTGAACATGAATTATTGGAGATTTTTGTCTGTGAATTGTGTCCCGTTTTTGGTAACGATCGCCTGGGGGATGCCGAAGCGGGCGAGAATGTTTTGCTTGTAAAATTGAAGGATGTTTGAGAGGTGATTTTGTCTATGGCCTCAGCTTCTATCCATTTTGTGAAATAGTCTACCCCTACTATGAGGTATTTGTTTTGGTTGGATCCTACCACAAAAGGTCTGAGGATATCTAATTCCCACCACGCGAATGGCCATGCGAATGACAAAGTTTTGAGCTCGTTGGGCGGTGCCAGGTGGATGTCCCCGTGGCGTTGGCATTTATCGCATTTCTTTGCGTTCTCTTTTGCGTCGAGCTAGATGGTCAACCAGTAATATCCAGCTCACAAGGCTTTTCGAGCCAGGGATCTCGCGCGGGATATGAGGGATTTTTTATTCCTCAACATAATTGAGGAGATGAATGGAGAATCCCCGTCTGTAAAGCTAATCTTCAACCAGGACATATGAGCAGGCGTTGCGCCTAACTATGTTGGCCTCTTTTGTGTCAGACGGTAGTTCATCCTTCGCGAGAAAGTTATAGACCAAGTTCATCCAACAGTTGTTATCCTCGATGACGTTAACGTCGGGGGCCGTGGTGGGCTACTCTATGCTTGGTCGGGGAAGGATTTCTTGGATGACGAATTTGTTTCCGCCTTTCTTCTCTGTGCTCGCGAGTTTGGACATGATGTCTGCCCGGAATACATGTGGCATAAATTATGAATTAAAAATAATAAAAAATGCAGTCACACCATCATTTTAAGTGATATGGCTTGACCAAGGGTTAAAAGCAAATATTTTTCAAAAGTTAAGGTAATCCATGCAATTTTTTTTTGCAGGGGATTTTTTCAAAAGAGGCCTATATGGCAGGGGGAAATAGGTATTAATCCTTTATTTTATTTCCTAGTTTTATGTTTTTCTCTATTGTAGAATTTTACAATTATTAATAGTTTAGCAATTCAACTTTCTAATATTTGGTACTCTCATTTTTTAACTTCAATTTCTCTCATGACAAATCTTATCTATGTTTCTCAATTTTACTTCACCTTCACTCAATCTTATCATCTCATTGTCACATCCATACCACTTGTATCACCTAATCCATACACACCATATGCATTTTCCTATAACTCAAATATTCATGGTTACCAAAGCTATTGAAACAAGTAGTAGCACCAACCTTATCAAATTCTCATCAGATCATCTAAACTTAAAAAAAAAATTCAAAAGATGAGAATATTGTAGAAGATTTGAAACTGGGGAGAAGAGAATGGCACATGCAAGCTTGTTGAGAGTCTGTGGGGTGAAGACAAAAGATGAGAGAAATGAAAGACATTGGAACCTTTTTATAGGTTGTGAGTGACAGACAAACTAATGACTTCATTTTAGGCTATCTAATTAGGGTTGCAAGAAATATGGGTAGGTCATGAATGGCTCATATTTCTAAGAGGTTTGAAAATCATCATAATTAGGGGAAGTGAAATATTCAAACAACAAACGGATAATGGTTGGCCACAATCCAAGGTCACCACATTTGGAGAAATATGAGTAAAGTGCTCGAAAAATAAATTCCAACGAGACACATTAGTTAATGGTCTACCAGTCCTAGGAAAAAATTTGTTTTACATGGCTCATGCTTGAGGGATTGTGTACTTGTCCATTTTCCAAGAGAGCTTCAAAAAAACCCTTCATCCTTACACGACTCATTCTTGATGAGATGTGTACATGTCTATTTTTTTAGAGGGATTCAAAAAAGCACTGCCCCCTTACATGACTCATTCTTGAGGCGATGTGTACACGTCTGTTTTTTGAGAAGGCTTAAGAAAAGCACTTATCCCTTACATGGATTATGCTTTAGGGGATATGTACATACCTATTTTTTAGAGGGCTTTAGGAAAGTACTTCGCCCTTACATGACTCGTGCTTGAAAGGTTATGTACATGTTTGATATCTTAGTTCGGGTTCTAGGATGGTTCGGAGTTAACCCCGATCTAATAGAGCTAGCCTTGTTTAAAGAATTTATCCCAAAGAATGTGGTTGGGTTGAAACATATAATGGACCAGACCAGTTATACCAGCCCAAGTTTAGCACAAGTCAATATCTGATCAAGATATGATTGAGAAGATATTTATTACTAATAGATATTGGGATCCAGGATTTGGAACAATCAAATCTGATTCTCAATTAACATCAAGAGATCATATCAATCATAATCAACCACATTAAATAATTTCTAATAGAATTTCGTGTAAGGCGGGTCAGAACTACTATATAAGAAGAATATCGCAAGAGAAACATTTATTCACAATTCACTAGATTATTCGATTGTGGATTTATTGGTATTCATAAGTAAAGTTGTTATTAGTTTACTTTTATGAGTGCACTTAATAGCTTGATCTAAACTTAATTTATAACTATATGGTTTAAGAATTGGAATATTTTGATCCATTACATTCTTAAAAAAAAGTCAACTTTTGTATTAAGGTTGTTAGAATCAAATTTTTACCTTGACTAATTTTGTCCAGGTAAAATCAAAACGTAAAATCATAAAAAAAAATCTTATTAAATTTAGATGCACGACATGTATATATATCTACTTATTTAATATTGTAAATGCATCAATAATTTAAAATTTTAACATAATTATAAAGAAAAACATACTAAATCGTCATAATAAAGTATAAAATTTGTAAACTTGTATCAAATTACATAAATTATCCATAAGATCATAAAAATTAATATCCAAAAGATTATCCAAACAACAAGAGTTTCATAAGTTTCTCAAATTAAAAAAAAATAAACAAGTGTTTTCATCTTCATCTTCAAGTTAATCGAATGTTCAATCCTTTACAACATCATATTCATCAGAATCTTCATCTTCAACTTGATCAAACTCATCTCTAGATGATAAATTTTCTTTATATTAGATCCAAAGACAAAATTATTAAAAAGTGGAGCTAGAGGATTGCTTGAACCAACATACACTAACCTCAACACTGATAGGTTAATGTACATTCTCATCATTATCATCATTAGCATGTCCGTCAGATGTAGTAAAAAATTCATATCAAATTCAATATCAATAAATTTAAGCGGTTCCTTATTTTCAATTTCTTTCTTTGTTAAGCTCATATTAGCTATCGTATAAATCAAATAATTCATTCTTTGTTAATGTAATCAATTTCTTTTCTTGGTATGTACCTAGAAAATAAAAGTAATCAAGTTTTAACTATAAACTAAAACTAATAACAGAAATTTAAAACTATAATTAAATTTTAAAATTCAATTATCAAATACGTGTTATTTCTTTGGTATGTTCTTTATCTCTCAAATATGTTTAGGAGAAGTCGTTTAATGTGAATAAAATAAAAAAGTGTGAGAGTAGTTTTCGAGGGTTAAAATATAAAATGGGATTTTAAAAACTTGACAAAAAAGGTAGAAAAAGGCCAAATAATAAAATTTAACAGTTTTACATAATTTCACCGATTTCAGAGCGATTTAAATTATTTAATATTGTCCCAAAATACGATTTTACTTTAAAAAAAAAATTTACCTGCGATTTTACATAAATTGTTGACCCATAAACAAACAAAAAATCATAGAATTCAGATTTTAAATAGCAATTTTACCGTTTTATATAAACTTCATTATTAAATTAGACACTAATCAAATAGTTTTTTTTATAGTGTATGAGGAAGTGCATTATCCCTCTTCGGCACTTAAGAGTATTACATTTAATTGACATTGCATTTTAATATAGTTGAATTAATTGAACCATGATACGAAATATCTTAGTAATTTTATCTCCATTCTTAATTTTTACACATTTATCTATATTCACGTCTTAATTTATTTATTTATTTCATTCAATGTTATGCCCATTGTCAACTGAACATGTGCAGGTTCTGAATTATCTAGCAGATGATTACTCAATTGCAACTCCAATATCAAACATTTGTTTATGGAGTAAGTATAGAAATACAACCCTTAGCTCATACAGTTAACACCACCTTATGTAGTGGAAGACCCATCTATAGGTTATATATCATTGTATTTTAAAGCAATTAACATAATGTTGTAATATATGAAGTTTATTACAAATGTGTCTTCTAAAATGACAAAATGATGGAAGTGAGTAAATGCTAATAAATGTATGAGATAAAATCCTACATTGAAATATTCACTCACTTTGTAAGCCTTTATAAAGAGTTATCATTAGCTCAATAAAAGGACAAAAGAGGATAAAGTGTCCCATGGATAAATGTGGCCGTCCAAACGTTATGCCACTTGTCTCATCTCATCCATACAACCACTCGCACCGGCGACACCGGCTCCGGGTCTGAGGGTATATAGGCGCTAGTGGCGTAGACGGCACTTAGGCACGACACATTGGAGAAATCGAGCTATTCGCAACGTTAATAAGGTGTCTCCGCTCTTTTCTACATTCGAGTTTTTGCCGGTCTTGCGCAAACTCGATAAGGAAACTCTAAGACATTCGAGAGTGCTTAAAGTACTATAAGAAAACTGTTTTGCTGAAGGAATGGTCAAACTTTGTACTACCGATAATATTGTTAATGAAATTTATAATTCTGCTTATATGCTTGAATCTATTTCCTTATGGCACTCTAGATTAGCACATATTGGTATTAGTACTATGAATAGACTAATTAAATCTTGAATGATATCATGCAATATTCATGATTTCGAAAAATACGAAATATGTGTTAAATAAAAAATGATAAAGAAACCTTTCAAAAATGTTGAAAGAAAAACAAATGTGCTTGATCTTATGTACTATGATCTCTGTGAATTTAATGGTATGTTGACCCGTGGGGAAACCGTTATTTGATAACGTTTATCGATGATTGTTCTAGGTTCACACATGTATACCTTTTAAAGCATAAAGATGATGCTTTTAATGCCTTTAAGACATATAAAGCAGAAGTAGAAAATCAATTACGTACAACTATAAAAGTACTTATAAGCGATAGAGGCGCTGAGTATTTTTCAGCAGAATTTGATGCATATTGTGAAGAATACGACATCATACACGAATGCTCTGCGCCTCACACACCACAACAAAATGGCATGGCCGAAAGAAAAAATAGAACATATCAAGAGATGATAAATACTATGTTAATGCATTCATAATTTCCATTTAATTTGTGGGTGAAGCATTATTATCCGCATGTCACATAATGAACATGATTCCTTTAAAAACCACATGCATTTCTCCATATGATAAATGAAAAGGAAGATCACCAAATATTGGTTATTTTAGAGTGTGGAGGTGTGTAGCATATTACAAGAATATGGATCCCAAAAGAACAAAATTAGGTCCTTGAGGGATCAGATGTGCCTTCATAGGATATGCACCAAATATCAAAGCATATAAACTTTTAAATCTAGAGGCTAATGTAATTATTGAATTCCATGATGTGGAATTCTTCGAAAATCTCATCACAAAGGATAAGGAACTTGAGAATCCCACAATTGAAGAGTCTGCTGACAAAGATTCGACACGGATTGTTGAAACACAACTCGAACCAAGGAGAAGCAAAAAATCACGGAAAGCTAAGGATCTAGGACCAGATGAAATCGATTCTTAACTTATTTCCGTCTATCTAGTAGGAGGAAATAGCAAGAAGGATGTTCATAAAATTCCTATTATTCTTCAAGTTGAAGGTGATCCTAAAACATATAAAGAAGTAGTGGCTTCTAGGGACGCTTCTTTTTGGAATGATGTTATCCAAGATGAAATGGATTCAATTATGTCCAACCACAGTTGGGAACTAGTTGATCTTCCAAAGGTATCAAGACCCATTGGATTCAAATGGGTGTTTAGAAAAAAGTACCACAGTAACGGTACATTAAACACCTACAAGGCTAGACTAGTAGCAAAAGGATTTAGAATATTTTGACACATATGCACCAGTAGAAAAAACTACGACGATTAGAATATTGTTTGCACTAGCTTCCTTAAATAACCTTATTGTTCATCAAATGGATGTTAAAACAACATTCCTAAATGGAGATCTCGATGAAGAAATCTACATGGAGCAACCAGAAGGCTACATGCTTACTAGAACTGAACAAAAGGTATGCAAACTTGTTAAATCTTTACACAGTTTAAAACAAACATCAAAATAATGACATCAAAAATTTAACACTTCCATACTTTCAAATGGGTTTATTCCAAACTCTTGTGACGGATGCTTATACACAAAGGTGCATGGAAATGTTGTAATATTTCTATGTCTATATGTTGATGACATGTTCATTATTAACAATAAAATGAATGGAATCTTATAAATAAAGAGATTTCTAACTTCCACATTCAAGATGAAAGATCTTAAACTAGTGTACACTATACTAAGGATCAAAGTAACAAAAATAGTGGGGGTTATAAACTTAATCAAACACATTAAATTGAGAAAATGCTGGAAAATTTCAAACACCTAAACTTTAAGGAAGTAAACACTTCATTCGTTCCTAGTGTCAAACTTCAAAAGAACAATGGGAGAACTGTGGCACAATTGGAATATACAAGTGCAATTGGATGTCTAATGTACTTAATGCAATGCACCAGACCAGAAATAATATTTGCAGTTAGTAAGATGAGTAGATTTACTAGCAACCCAAATGATGAACATTGGAAGGCCATAACTACGATTTTCGGTTATTTGTTAAAGACCAAAAATCTTGGCTTTCATTATGGTAAGTTTCCTGTCATACTAGAAGGATATACTGACGCAAGTTGGATATCAAGCGTTGGAGATTATAAATCTACAACTGGATGGATATTCACATTAGCCGAAAGTACGATTTCTTGGAAGAGAAAGAAACAAACATGCATTACTCTCTCAACCATGGAATCAAAGTTTTTGGCTCTTGCGTTTGCTGGACAAGAAGCATAA
The DNA here is from genome assembly GCF_029867415.1 of Vicia villosa. NCBI lineage: Eukaryota > Viridiplantae > Streptophyta > Magnoliopsida > Fabales > Fabaceae > Vicia > Vicia villosa. The sequence goes on from NC_081185.1 coordinate 132,841,868, forward strand.
TGGTTGAGGGACCTTTTATTGGAGGTTCCGTTAGCTAAAGACAATGTTTTAAAAGTGTTGATACATTGTGATAGTCAAGTCACCCTAGCTAGAGCATTCAGTGAAGTATACAATGGAAAGTCTAGACACGTAGGTCTTAGACACTCTCTCATGAGAAAAATGATAAAGGATGAGATCATTTCACTGACATATATACAAACAAGCTATAATTTGGCTGATCCATTTAATAAACCATTGGCCTGAGATTTAGTAAAGACTATCTCGAGAGGTATGGGATTAAAACTCCTTGAATGAGGGTTCGGACAATGATAACAACCCAATATGAAGTTAACACATCTTAACCTAAGATTCAATGGGTAACAACAAGTTGCTGATTTGGAAGTTTGTGCAACATTCCGTGACAATGTTGACTATTACAAATTGAGGGTTGAGTTTTTAAGAAACTCTTAATGAAGTTCCATATCGAGGATATGTATCTCAAGAGATACTAATGAAACTTCACCTATATGAATTTCGAGATGGTGCCATCTTAAAGTGAGAGTTGGAGTTTCTCTCTTGAAAACAGGAAAAGTGTGTATAATAACGTCGGTCTGATCACATGGGACAATGGTTCAAAGCATAGCTACCTAACATTTCGATTAGGCTTTACGTTATCTTTACTAAGGTTAAGTTCAAATCAAAAGATACCTAATTGTATTAACACTTTTTTACTTTCTATATTCTGGAATTAGATTTGTCATTATTAGAACAAGTGGAGGATTGTTGTAATTTATGGAAGTTAATTACAAATGTGTTCCAAAATGACAAAATGATGAAAGTGAGTAAATGCTAATAATCGCATGAGATAAAGTCCCATATTGAAAGATTCCCTCGCTTTTTAAGTCTTTATAAAGAGTTAATATCATTAACTCAACAAAAGGACAAAATAGGATAAAGTGTCACATGGACAAATGTGGTAGTCCCAAGCATTATGACACTTGTATCATCCATACAACCACTCGCACCGGCGACACCGGCTCCGACTTCGGGACTGCATCTGAGGGCGTGGGTTTAGAGGTGCTAGTGGCGGCATGTATACGGAACTTGAAGAAAAAAAACATAATTGTTATCAAATGACAAAAAAAATACTTTTTAAAAATTACTTAAAACATAAACTATCATCAATCTCCCAACAATAGAACTCATATACTCTTCAAAACAAATATATAACTACGTCTTCCTTTTATAATTTTAGACGATATAAAACATTTTTAGCATGCTTATTTTCAGTCCACACCAATAAATCAGTGAAAAAGTTTGAAGAAATTGGCCAGCTCAATTGGTTATGCAAGGAACCAATCAATTTGTTAATTAGTTTGATCTTGAATGGATTCAACAACAGTCAATTTTTTTATTTTCCTTATTAATTATTTACTTGTTTGGTTTTTATCCATTCAATCATTATATATAATCCAAAATATATAAATATAATTTAACGTTTTAACACTTCATTATAAACACATTAGACTTGTGGAATTGGTTTTGATTGAAGACTTATTTCTCATTCCTATTTTGTGGATGCCCCATCGGACTGCAGGTCAGGATACCCTACAACCTAAGTTACACAAAACTTGACAGTTATATATGAATCACAGACTCCGGTAATAATTTAAAAAACTAAATAAATTTAGTGAAATTATAAATGTTATTGTTAGTTTTAGTGTCAGACACCTGTTGGAATCGCCCTAACTCTATGAAGAATTCCGAATCAATTTTGATGAACAAGATTCAATCACACCGATTGAATTCTCTCTTGCTCTCCATTCTTAACTCGAGTGAATCAACCAACCTTAGTTGCAAGATGATTATGCTGCACAATTGTTAATAAAAGAATAAAAGAAAAATGAATTGGGAAGAGAGGAAATTAGAGTTTGAACAAAATAAAGGGAAGAAGAAAATTTTCTGCATAGTTTCTCTTTATCCTTCAAAGTGCAAGTGAGTAAGTATACAGTAATAGGGGTTACTCCCTATTTATAAATTTTGGGTTTGCTTGCTCCCTAGGCAAAGCCCAAAATCTGCTTCGACATTTCGACAACTAAAAAAATTCGACACACACTAAGTTATTTCGACACGACCTTGTTTCTGTCGAGCAACCTGCTTCGACACAAAGAATTACAATTTCAATAGACCATTTAATTCCTTGTGTCTAGGATATCTACATTCATCATAAATCTTTATTTATTGAACACTTCGACCTGCACTTCTTTTGTCATGATGTTTGTAATCTGATTATGAGTTATACAATGTTCCAAGTTTAGCTTCCCTTTTGCTACTTGTTCTCGAAGATAATAGAACCTCATTTCGAAGTGCTTACTTCGTCCATGTGCTATCGGATTCTTCACTAGATTGATAGCAGACATGCTGTCGATCTTCATGGTAATTGCGCCATGATTCTTCGTTGTATTCTCTTCGATCATGTTCACCATCCATGTTGCTTGACATGCGCAAAGAGAAGCATCTATGTACTATGATTCACACGAAAATAGTGCCACTATTGGTTTTTCTTGAACTTCAAGCAACTGGTGCATCACCTAGCATAAACACATAACCAACTGGGGATTTTTTAACCTTAGCATCACTACACTAACTTGAGTCGGTGTAATCCACTAGCTTGCATTCTTTTCCTTCATCAGCTGCAGGAAACAGAATGCCATAGTCGAGAGTTCCTTTGAGGTACCTTAGTAGCCTCTTTGTCGCTGCTAGATGTGATACATTTGCCTTCTACATGAATCTACTTACAATACACACACTGTGTGCTAAGTCAGGCCTTGTGTGACAAAGGTATCTTATTGACCAAATAAATCTTCTATATTGTGTTGGATCAACATCATTTTCATTTGAGTCTTTCGACAGTTGTACTCTTGATTCAACAGGTGTCCAAATTGAGTTGTATTCTTCCATATCAAATCTCTTGAGTATTTCACTTGCATATCTTCTTTGATGCATCATTAAACCTCTACTACTCTTGTAGAATTCGATGCCAAAGAAATATGAAATGTCGCTCATATCAGGCATTTCAAATTCCTTGCTAAGATCACTTTTGAAGTGTTCGACCTCTTTCTTGTTGTTACCTGTTATCAACAAGGCATCGACATAAAGACATAGTATAAGCAATTCACTCTTACTTTTCCTTACACATACTCCATGTTCAGTTGTGCACTTCACAAATTTCTTTTCCCTTAGAAAACTGTCTATCTTCTTATTCCAAGCTCTTGGAGCTTGTTTGAATCCATACATATTTTTTACTATCAACACATGTTTGAACGCTAAATTGACGCTAAAATGTTATTAGCGTCCATTTTTTTTACTTTTAGCGTCCATTTTGTGTAGATGCTAAAACTATGTTTTCTTGTAGTGTTAACATAAACTCTAAAATATGAAGAAAAAAACATGATTAAACTCTAAAATATGAAGAAAAAAACATGATTGTTATCAAATTAAAAAAATATATACTTTGTAAAAATCACTTAAAACATAAACTATCATCAATCACCCAACTGATAGAACTCATACACTCTTCAAAACAAATATATAATCACGTCTTTCTTTAACGAATTAATATATTTTTAGCATATGCATATTTTTTATCAACACCAATAAATTAGTGAAAAAGTTTGAACAAATTGGCCGGCTTAATTGGTTGTGCAAGGAACCAATCAATTTGCTAATTAGTTTGAGCTTGAATGGAATCAACAACCTTAAATTTCTAAATTTTCTTATTAGTTATTTATTTGGTTGACTTTTATCCGATTCAATAATCATAATCCAATACATATATAAGTATGACTTATAGTTTAACACAATAGATTTGTAAAATTGGTTTGATGGAAGACTTATTTCTCATTCCTATTTTAAGGATGTTCCATCGAACGATTGGTCAAGGAAAATTTCTTCACCCACCTCTTAACCTTCTTGCCCACCCCTGGTGAATTTACCACAATACTCCTTGTTTCGGAAGTTCATTTCCGAAACTGTACTTTTTTTCTTAAAAAAGGTGTTTTCGGAAATGTATCTCCGAAAACGTGTTTTTTTTAATATAAAATATTGATTTCGGAGATGCATCTCCGAAATAAAGTTACTTTTCAGAAAATGTGGTGTTTCGAAAGTTCATCTCCGAACGCACCCCCCTTGGAGAATTCGGAAATGAACCTCCGAAAATATGTCTGGACAGAATAAAATGAAAAACAACAACAATTCGCTTTATTTAATCGGGTGAAGATTACAACGATAATATTACATAAAATTAAAGTTACATATTGGTTACGGGTAGGTGGGGATGAGAGAGTGGTGGGGAGAAAAAAAGGCTTCCAAATTTCAAAAGGTTTTTTTATTCTTTTAATAAAAATACTTACTACTATAAGTAACAAATGACGGAGGAGGTGTAACCGGGGCCGGAACATATGACGGAGGAGGTGGATGTCCGGAGGAAGAAGAACCGGAGGTACGTCCACCGCGAGACAAAGGAGCCAATCAATGTAAGCTATAGTTTATCATTATCATCAGGGGACATCATTACAAAAAATTGGGAAAAAATCTTATTATTTTTAATCTTGATTTTTTAGAAATGACGTCCCCAGATGATAATGATAAACTATAGCTTACATTGATTGGCTCCTTTGTCTCGCGGTGGACGTACCTCCGGTTCTTCTTCCTCCGAACATCCACCTCCTCCGTCATATGTTCCGACCCCGGTTACCACTTCCAAAAACTAACATGATAAATCCAATACAAAAATACTGTGCGATACAATCCGAAATCAGAACAAAACAAAACAAAACACGTCAAACAAAACAAAAACATGTTATTCTGCCCGACGAGCGTTACAAAATACACATCAAACAAAATAAAAACACGTTATTCTTCCCGACGAGCGAACTCCTCCGAATGAAGATAATTATACCAATCCTCATCCCACTCAGTATCAGAACCATCAGCGTTGATCACGCCTGAACGCTGAGCCTGCACGTCCGAGCCATAGACCCCCAGGGGACGAGAAGCAGAACCAGTCAAAAGCTTCTTCTTCTCCTTCACCTCCTTCACCTCCTTCACCTCTTTCACCTCCTTCTTTGAAGAACCCTTTCTTCCCTTAGCGCCCTCTTTAGAAGACGCAGTCCTGCGTGCTGGTTGGTTGCCTGACATGTTCCTGTAAACAATTGAAAACGATTAATATGCATAGACAAAATAAAAAACAAAAAAATTTGAACTTCTGATACATTTCGGAAGTTCATTTCCGAAAACTAGGATGAAGGTGTTTTCGGAAATGAACTTCCGAAACACCCCTGCGATGGAGTTTTCTGCAGCTTCCATGACAGACCCCTAAACCAAACTTCAAACCAAATCAAAATGCTTCTAAACAACCTAAATACTACTAACAACCTAACCATATATCATTTATGCAATTAAAACCCAAAATAACATGCATTTCAATAATAGATCTAAAAATTTCAAAACTTACAAAGTGTTAGGATTGAGGGCTTTTGAATGTTGTTTATGTGAGTACAAGATTACACTCAAAGATGTTTTTGATTTATGGCAAACTCAAATGAGCATTCAAACAACAAGGAGGAATCAGAAAAGCAAAGCATTTGATCACTCATGAAAGCACAAGGTGATCCACTATGCATATAAGTCGACTCAACACAAGCTGGACATGAAAAATGCAGAAAATCAGCAGTTAGGTCGACCTACTGTCAACCTAGGTCGACCTAAAATGAAGGAAAATCCATATACCTCTGCTAGGTCGACTCACAGACCATTTAGGTCGACTCAAAATGAAGAAATCTTCATATCAGTCTGCTAGGTCGACCTACATGGCAACTAGGTCGACCTAATCTGTGAAAATGTCCCCAGAATGCATCAGAAGAGGATTCTGGTCGACCTACTCCTTCAACAGGTCGACCTAACTGGGAGCAAAATTCTGCAAGCTCTGTTAGGTCGACCTAAGCACTACAAGTGGTCGACCTAACTGATCAAGAAAGTTCAAAAATCAGTTTTTCTTGGTTCTAACTGTTATGCAATCATATATATTGTGCAAGGGTAATTATTCAAGTAACACCAACGACTGAAAGATACACAAACGCTTCTCATCTTCGTTCTTCATCATCTCCAACACAATTACACATAATCATTCTTGCGTTGCGGGTTAGTGATGAGTTCGATAACGTCCATGGAACGGAATTGAAGATTCCTAGTGGGTGAAGGTTTGTGGGGTTTGTTGGTGAATAAAATCTGAGGGTTTTGTCCTCCACGACGGGTGGTTCTTGGGGGTTTTTATCAAGAGGCGTTCATTGAGGATTCGGCTGAGTGTAACGATTGAGGAATGGGGAGTTCAAGGAATCAAGACACTGCAGAAGGGAATCAAAGTGAAGCTCTTGGATAACCTTGATCTTGGTCAAGATTAAGGGGGAAGAAGATTCAAAGGATCGACATAATTGGTTTATCGTTTATCGCTTTGTTATCTTCTTTGTATATACTCTTTCAACATTAATGAAAGATTACCCAATTTCAATTTGGAATTGGGGGCAGACGTAGTCGTAGCGAGGACGATCGACGAACTGCCTAAACAAATATCGTGTTCTTGTCGCTTTTACTTTCTCTTTTACTTTCTGTTCATAATTGGTTATAAGTGCAAAATTGATCAACGATTCAAGTGTTAAAATTGTGAATTAAAGTTCTGCACAAACATCACAATTCACCACAACTTGAATCACTATCAATTTGAACCTATCACCAAGTGTTTGTGTTTTTGCTTAATCCAATCTTACTGCATTGCAAATCAAAGTTGTCAATCTAGAAGTTAATTGGATTTCAGTTGTTAAACGTATTGGTTAGCTATCATATTACTTCACCATCAATTCCACTTACTCTTTGGTTTTGAAACACATACGACCTTTGCAATAGCGGTCCAGAATAGACGCAAGTCGATTCAGAACCGCTTTCGCTCGAGTCTGTAGAAAAATCTGTAAAAACTTAGTGAGATCTATTCACCCCCCCCCCCTCTAGATCTATAGGCCAGCGTCTAACAAGTGGTATCAGAGCTCTGGTTTATTCCGTGCTACGTGAAACACTTATTGGAAAGATGGCTTCTGGACCTAAAGGGGCTCATAATAGAGCTCCAGTTTTCAACGGAGAAAACTACGGCTATTGGAAGGATTGTATGTGTGTCCATATCAATGCAATTGATAGGAACATCTGGACAGCTATTGTCAATGGTCCATTTCAGATCACTATGACAAATGCAGCTGGTGCAGTTGTTCCAAAACCAGAAGATACTTGGAATGCTGAAGATGAAAAGAAATATGCATACGATTGGAAAGCGAGAAACATTCTAATCTCAGCTCTAGGAGTTGATGAATACTATCGCGTTTCCCATTGTAGATCAGCTAAAGCTATGTGGGACACATTGTAAGTTGCCCACGAGGGAACGGATGATGTCAAACTAGCTAGGATCAATACGTTAACTCAAGAGTTCGAACTTTTCCACATGGAAGATGGTGAAACCATCGAAAGCATGCAGAAAAGATTCGTTCACCTGAAAAATCGATTAAATTCTCTTGATAGACCTGTTTCCAATGCAGTTGCTACTAACAAAATCTTAAGGTGTTTGAACAGGGAATGGCAGCCCAAAGTTACAGCAATTAAGGAAGCAAATGATCTCAACACTTTAGACATTACCACTCTCTTTGGTAAACTAGAGGAACATGAACAGCATCTTAAATGCCTTGACATGCATGAGAAGAGGACAAAGAAAGAAAAGAACATGGAGAAAGAGGTAGAGAAGAAGTCAATAGCTCTAAAAGCTTCGAGCTCCAAGACCTCAAAACGAGAGCCAAAGGATAGTGACACAAGTGATGACGAAGACTCCGATGATGAGGAAATGGGACTGTTTGTGCGAAGATACAACAAATATCTAAAGAAAAATGGAGCAAAACATTCCGACAAAGGCAAAAGATCGTATACTCCTTTATATAGTAAATACACTTTTGTACCAAAAGTATCAACTAGCAAAACTCCATATTCTCATCATATTACCTGTCATTATTGTTGCAAAAAGGGACATACCATTGAAAAATGCAAATTTAGGAGAATTTTAGTTCCTAAAGGAGTTTTTCAATGGTTGCCTAAGTGCAACAAATTGTGTACTCACTACCAAGGACCCAATGAAAATTGGGGACCTCCCTCTTTAAATTAATCTTGCAGGAAAAGTGTCTTGACATTGCCGAAAGGTTGTGGTTCCTTGATAGCGGATGTTCAAGACACATGACTGGAGACCTATCTCTTTTCGTTGAGTTTCAAGCAAAGAAAAAGGGGTATGTCACCTATGGAGATAACAATCGGGGAGCCATACTTGGTAAAGGAAGTGTAGGTAACCCTTCTACCACTACTATAACTGATGTGCTGCTAGTAGAAGGTCTTAAACATAATCTTTTAAGTATAAGTCAATTGTGTGACAAAGATTTTAAAGTAATGTTTACTAATTCTGGCTGCACAATAGAACATACTAAGAAAAGAGACATTATGTTTAAGGGCTTAAGAGTAAACAACATCTACATGCTAAAGCTGATGAGGGCATATTCCTTGGTTACTCACAATCTAGCAAAGCATATCGAATATATAATAAGAGATTACTTATAGTAGAAGAGTCAGTACACGTTTCTTTTGATGAATCTTATGCAAAATATGTCGAGAAAGGTCTTTCATTTAATGGTGCAGGTCCATCCACTGAAGACATTGTCAAGGATAAGGAAGATGAGGATGAAAGTATTGTAAAGAAAGATGCTGAGAGAGAGAAAGATGAGTCTCAAAATGAAAATGAAAAAGAAAGCATCTCAAACAATGAAGAACTTCCCAAGGCCTGGACAAACGTGAAAGACCATCCAATTGATAATATAATAGGAGACATCTCAAGGGGCGTTACAACACGCTCAAAGATAAGTAACTTCTGCCATCATTTTGCTTTTGTTTCACAAGTTGAGCCGAAAAATGCTAAGGATGCATTACTTGATGAGCATTGGCTAATGGCCATGCAAGAAGAATTAAACCAATTTAAACGGAATGATGTTTGGGACTTAGTCCCTCATCCGGGAGATCATCAAGTAATAGGCACTAGATGGGTTTTTCGTAACAAACTTGATGAAAACGGTGTTATTACTAGAAACAAAGCTAGATTAGTTGCCCAAGGTTACAATCAAGAGGAAGGTATTGATTATGAAGAGACATACGCTCCTGTAGCACGTCTCGAAGCTATTCGCCTCTTACTTGCTTATGCTTGTTCTAAAGACTTCAAACTATTCCAAATGGATGTTAAGAGTGCCTTTCTAAATGGCTATATAAATGAAGAAGTCTATGTTGCTCAGCCACCCGGCTTTGAGAATTACATGTATCCAACTCATGTTTATAAGCTGAAACGTGCTCTATACGGTCTTAAACAAGCCCCTCGGGCTTGGTACGAACGTTTGAGCAAATTTCTCCTTAGTCAAGGGTACTCTAGGGGTAAAGTTGATACTACTCTCTTTATTAAAAGAAAAGATAAGGATATTCTCTTAGTCCAAATTTATGTAGATGATATTATATTTGGGTCCACTAATGCAAAACTTGTCAAAGACTTTTCTAAGCTTATGCAGAGTGAATTTGAGATGAGTCTCATGGGTGAGCTAAATTTCTTCCTTGGCCTACAAATCAAGCAACTCAGTCATGGAACGTTTGTGAATCAAACTAAATATTGTACGGAGCTGCTCAAAAGATTTGGAATGAGTGAAGCAAAGGAAATTGACACACCTATGGCAACAAATACAAATCTAGACAAAGATGAGAAAGGTAAAGAGGTTGACGTGAAATTATACCGAGGTATGATAGGTTCACTATTGTATCTTACTGCCTCAAGACCAGACATTATGTTTAGTGTGTGTATGTGTGCAAGATATCAATCTTGTCCAAAAGAATCTCACTTGAAAGCTGTCAAGAGAATTCTGCGATACTTACGTGGAACTACTACATATGGCCTATGGTATCCAAAAGGAAATGAGTGTCATTTGGTAGGATTCTCCGATTCAGATTTTTGCTGGCTGCAAATCCGATAGAAAAAGCACTAGTGGAACGTGTCATCTATTCTCAAACTCATTAATAAGTTGGCATAGTAAGAAACAAGTATCGGTTGCATTATCCACTGCTGAGGCAGAATATGTAGCTGCTGGAAGCTGCTGTGCACAAATATTATGGCTCAAGCAACAACTTCTTGACTTTGGTATTAAGCTAGATCACATACCTATCATGTGCGACAACACAAGCGCCATAAACTTGAGTAAAAATCCTGTCTTACACTCACGTACCAAACACATTGAAATAAGGCATCACTTTCTACGAGATCATGTAGAGAAAGGAGACGTTACTTTTGAACATGTAGAAAGCAAGAAGCAACTAGCTGACATCTTCACCAAACCACTAGCAACGGAGCAATATTTCAACATTCGTAGGGAATTAGGGATACTCGATATCTCTAATTTGGGATAATTACGTTTGTTTTCTCTTAATATTATTTCTTTACTTTATGTATATATCTATTTGTCTTGCTAACATGTTTTTAGCATAAAGGTAGTTCATCATCAAGCCAGGCGTCATATTGAAAAAGCGGTAACGTAATTGTTGTTCACTTCCAAAAATATTATTGATACTATAATATGCTATCAATTAACATGCTTATAGTGACCTCATGCATAAAAACTGCTCCTGCTCACATATGTGTCTCATTCTACCATTAACTACCTTTTACCTACTACACTATACATGCTAGCATTATTATCTATGGTTCTCTTGTTACTCTTCTATTCTCCTGTTTTCTCTTTTTGATGTTGACAAAGGGGGAGATAGATGCTGGATGTACGGGGGAGCTTTGTTGAGAGATTGCCCTGTTGAAAGATAGATGATGGATGTACGGGGGAGCTCTGTTGAGTCCTTGTCACTTACTACCAAAGCTTTTGACTATTGGTTTGCCATCATCAAAAAGGGGGAGTATGTGAGTACAAGATTACACTCAAAGATGTTTTTGATTTATGGCAAACTCAAATGAGCATTCAAACAACAAGGAGGAATCAGAAAAGCAAAGCATTTGATCACTCATGAAAGCACAAGGTGATCCACTATGCATATAAGTCGACTCAACACAAGCTGGACATGAAAAATGCAGAAAATCAGCAGTTAGGTCGACCTACTGTCAACCTAGGTCGACCTAAAATGAAGGAAAATCCATATACCTCTGCTAGGTCGACTCACAGACCATTTAGGTCGACTCAAAATGAAGAAATCTTCATATCAGTCTGCTAGGTCGACCTACATGGCAACTTGGTCGACCTAATCTGTGAAAATGTCCCCAGAATGCATCAGAAGAGGATTCTGGTCGACCTACTCCTTCAACAGGTCGACCTAACTGGGAGCAAAATTCTGCAAGCTCTGTTAGGTCGACCTAAGCACTACAAGTGGTCGACCTAACTGATCAAGAAAGTTCAAAAATCAGTTTTTCTTGGTTCTAACTGTTATGCAATCATATATATTGTGCAAGGGTAATTATTCAAGTAACACCAACGACTGAAAGATACACAAACGCTTCTCATCTTCGTTCTTCATCATCTCCAACACAATTACACATAATCATTCTTGCGTTGCGGGTTAGTGATGAGTTCGATAACGTCCATGGAACGGAATTGAAGATTCCTAGTGGGTGAAGGTTTGTGGGGTTTGTTGGTGAATAAAATCTGCGGGTTTTGTCCTCCACGACGGGTGGTTCTTGGGGGTTTTTATCAAGAGGCGTTCATTGAGGATTCGGCTGAGTGTAACGATTGAGGAACGGGGAGTTCAAGGAATCAAGACACTGCAGAAGGGAATCAAAGTGAAGCTCTTGGATAACCTTGATCTTGGTCAAGATTAAGGGGGAAGAAGATTCAAAGGATCGACATAATTGGTTTATCGTTTATCGCTTTGTTATCTTCTTTGTATATACTCTTTCAACATTAATGAAAGATTACCCAATTTCAATTTGGAATTGGGGGCAGACGTAGTCGTAGCGAGGACGATCGACGAACTGCCTAAACAAATATCGTGTTCTTGTCGCTTTTACTTTCTCTTTTACTTTCTGTTCATAATTGGTTATAAGTGCAAAATTGATCAACGATTCAAGTGTTAAAATTGTGAATTAAAGTTCTGCACAAACATCACAATTCACCACAACTTGAATCACTATCAATTTGAACCTATCACCAAGTGTTTGTGTTTTTGCTTAATCCAATCTTACTGCATTGCAAATCAAAGTTGTCAATCTAGAAGTTAATTGGATTTCAGTTGTTAAACGTATTGGTTAGCTATCATATTACTTCACCATCAATTCCACTTACTCTTTGGTTTTGAAACACATACGACCTTTGCAATAGCGGTCCAGAATAGACGCAAGTCGATTCAGAACCGCTTTCGCTCGAGTCTGTAGAAAAATCTGTAAAAACTTAGTGAGATCTATTCACCCCCCCCCCCTCTAGATCTATAGGCCAGCGTCTAACAGTTTAGCAGTGTGATTGGAGCCTTGATGCAGCTTTGGAATTCTGTTTGCACAAATTTTCGCCTTTGCCACTTTTTGTTTTGATTTAGGGTAAATGATTGGGGGAGGGGGAGTGTTTTGATAAATCTGCAGAAATCGCAGTATTTCGGAAGTGAACTTCCGAAATAATGTTTTCGGAAATGAACTTCCGAAATAAGTCAATTTTTTAAAAAATGACGCTTTCGGAAATGAACTTCCGAAGCAGGGGTATTTTGGAATTTTCGCTGGAGGTGACCCCCATAGGGAGGTGGCCAAAGAAATTTTCTTGGTCAAGATATCCTACAAATACTCAAAATTTGACATCAATGAATCAAAGACACCAATAATTATTTAAAAACTTAAATAAATTTTACATAATTTATAAATGTTAGTGTTAGTGTCAGACACCGACATAATTCATATTTTTTACTTTTAAAGGTCGGTGCTACATAAATTCACAGTAATTGCATTGCATCATCATCCAACGTCTAAAAGTAGTAGCTACTTCATTGGCTGAATTAAAAACAAACATCAAAAACACTAAAACCTAACTACTAACGTGTTGAAACAAAAGTGGAAAAGTTTTATTATTTAAATAAATTTTTTTTTTAACTATATCCAAAATAGGTTGTTGAGGAGCCTTTATCGTGAAGTTAGCCTTTTTATTCCATCTGTCTGTGGCAGTTTCTATCAACTAATGTCAAAGCTTATCCTATATAATAATTCCCTTGAAAGACATATGAACAAACAATTTATTAGTTTTAGTGTGGAGTCTTAACCATCATCATTTTTTATGAAAATGTGGAGATTCAATGTATCATGGGACCATCATGATGTTTTCATTTGCACGCAGTTGCATCAAGACAAAAGGAACTGGATTAAACTTTTACCATATTTGTGGTGTGTTTGTTTGGTTTTAGACGTTGAAAAGATGGTTCATTAATTCTTATATTGAGTTTTCAAATAGCTAGTTAATCATTTATTGTGTCTAATTGAAGATACTTTTAACGTATACAATACATTTATTTGACAGAAATATAAGCATGCACTTATTTGTTTGAAGAATTCAATTCAATTCAATTCCTTCAAATGATCATGTTTATAAAAACAAATCTGTGAGATATTGGATCGAACTCTAGTATGGCCGAAGGGTAGCTTCTTGGTTCGACAGGGTTAAGCATGAAGTCGAAGGTTGTTCACATGCTTGTGTCGAAGATGCTAGGGTTGTTAGCATGTTAAATTAGGTTTTAGTGTTTAAACCCTAATTTGTTAAGTTGGCTTGTTTATTAAGTTGGCTTGTGTAATGGGTCTTGTGGAAAAAGCCCATTAGTTAGTATGTTAGGTTTTATTATAAATAGCATACTAGTCTCTCATCATTGCTAAGCTGCAAATCCTAATTTAGGGTGAAAGAGGTTATTTGTTATTCTTGTAAACTTGTAATCTTGTTTTAAGAGAAAGTATATGAATAGCAGTTATAACCAATTTCTTGTGTTCTTCTTATCTTCCCTAATTCCCTATTATACTTTGTTATTGGTATCGTTTTTCACAACAAATTGGTGCGGTGAGCGTGGAGAAGATGCTTTCAACAAAGTATGAGATTGAAAAGTTCACCGGAGTGAATGATTTCGGTCTGTGGCGTTTGAAGATGAAAGCCCTACTGGTTCAGCAGGGTTGTTTGGAAGCGTTGAAGGGAGAGGCAGCCATGAATGCGGAATTGACGGCAGCGGAGAAGACGAATATGATCGAGAAAGCACACAGCGCAATTTTGTTGAGCCTTGGTGATAAGGTTCTCTGGGAGGTATCAAAGGAGACGACGGCATCAGGGTTATGGGTGAAACTTGAAAGTTTGTATATGACCAAATCGCTGGTAAATCGACTCTACCTGAAGCAAGCTTTGTATTCATTCAAGATGATTGAAGACAAAGTATTGGCTGAGCAGTTGGATATGTTCAACAAGCTGATTCTTGATCTTGAAAATATTGATGTGAAGATCGATGATGAAGATCAAGCGCTGTTACTATTGTGTTCTTTGCCTCGATCACATGCTCACTTCAAAGAAACTCTCTTGTATGGAAGGGAGTCCCTGACGTTTGAAGAAGTTCAATCAGCCTTGTACTCTAAGGATTTGAATGAACGAAAGGAGCATAAACCTTCGACTGTTGGCGAAGGTTTGGCCGTTAAAGGAAAACTCTTACGAAAGGATGGTAAGTTCGACAAGAAGAAAGGCAAAAGCCAGTCGAAGTCTTACAGTAGCGAAGCATCTGGCATTCGATGCTACCATTGTAAGAAGGAGGGTCACACAAGAAAGGTGTGCCCTGAACGCCTGAAATATCATGGAGGTAAGGATAATGGCAACGCTGCCATTGTTCAAGATGATTTCGAATCATCTGATATTCTTGTGGTTTCAAGCAGTGACTCTAAGAAGGAGTGGATTATGGATTCAGGTTGCACTTGGCACATGACTCCAAACAAAGACTTGTTCGAGGAATTATGTGATCAAGATGGTGGATCAGTATTGCTGGGAAACAACAAGGCTTGCAAGATTGCAGGTGTTGGATCTGTGAGATTCAAGCTCCATGATGAGTCAATAAGGTTGTTGACTGAAGTCAGGTATGTTCCTGATTTGAAGAGAAATCTGCTTTCTCTTGGTGAATTCGACAAGAAAGGATATGTTTTCCAAGGAGAGAAAAGTATCCTAA
The DNA here is from genome assembly GCF_029867415.1 of Vicia villosa. Classification (NCBI taxonomy): domain Eukaryota; kingdom Viridiplantae; phylum Streptophyta; class Magnoliopsida; order Fabales; family Fabaceae; genus Vicia; species Vicia villosa. The sequence continues at coordinate 132,857,165 of NC_081185.1, forward strand.
GAGTCATGAAGGGTTCGAAGGAAGTCTTGAGAGGCGTGAAGAAACAAGGCTTGTATACCCTTGAGGCTGAAGTTGTAAGTGTTTCAACAAATGTTGCATCCACGAAACCTTTGTCGAAAACAGAAATCTGGCACATGAGATTGGGCCATGTCAGTGAAAGGGGTCTGGTCGAATTAGGGAAATAAAATCTGCTTGGTGGAGACAAAGTCGAAAAGCTGAAGTTTTGTGAACCCTGTGTACTTGGAAAATCTTGCAGAGTGAAGTTCAACAAAGGCAAACAAAGAACACATGGATCCCTTGATTACATCCATGCTGATCTTTGAGGGCCTGCAAGGTGTCCATCACATTCAGGAGCAAGGTATTTTCTATCCATAGTAGATGATTATTCCAGAAAATTATGGGTATTCATCCAGAAGACTAATGATGAAACTTTTGAGAATTTCAAAAGTTGGAAGACTCTGGTTGAAAATCAGACTGGCAGAAAGGTCAAGAGGTTAAGAACCGACAATGGCCTTGAATTTTGCAATGAGGCATTCGACAGTTTTTGTGCTGCCTCTGGTATTGCAAAGCATAGAACTACTGCAGGTACTCCACAGCAAAATGGTTTGGCTGAAAGGTTTAATCGAACTATTTTGGAGAGAGTCAGATGCATGTTGACTAGTGCGGGGTTAAAGAAGGTGTTCTGGGCTGAGGCTGTTTCGACAGCAACATATCTGATAAACAGATGTCCTTCGACAGTGTTAGATATGAAGACACCTGAAGAAGTTTGGTCGGGACATCCACCAGATCTCGACAAACTGAGAGTATTTGGCTGCATAGCCTATCCTCACATTAGGCAAGACAAGGTCGAACCTAGAGCTCTGAAATGCATGTTCATGGGATACCCTGAAGGAGTCAAAGCTTATAGGCTATGGTGCCTAGAGCCAGGTCACAGGAGGTGTATCACCAGTCGAGATGTAGTTTTCAATGAAGCTGAAATGGCTTTCAAGAAAACTGATGATGATGGTCGAAGTGCAGAAGAGCTAGAACAGGTAGAGATTCTTGTTGAGGTGGAGCATGTTGATGCTGAATTGCATATCCCTGATGAAGTTGAAGAAGAAGTAGAAGATGCTGAGGAAGTTGAGGAAACTGACGATGACTACCTATTGTCGAGAGATAGGTCGAGAAGAGTCATAAAGGCACCTCAGAGGCTTGGGTATGCAGATCTTATAGCTTATGCCTTAATCTCTGCAAGTGAGGTTCTAGACGAAGAACCTAGAGACTACAAGGAAGTTATGAGGAGTCGAAATAAGACTGAATGGCTGAAGGCCATGGATGATGAGATGAAATCTCTTCATGATAATCATACTTGGGAACTGATCAAGAAACCTGTTGGGGCAAGGTTAGTCAGCTGTAAATGGATTTTCAAAGTTAAGGAAGGAATTGAAGGAGTGACGTCGAAAAGATACAAGGCAAGGTTAGTTGCAAGGGGTTTCACTCAGAAAGAAGGTGTCGACTTCAATGATGTGTTTTCTCCTGTTGTGAAGCATAGGTCCATTCGAATGTTACTTGCCATGGTGGCACAGTTCGATCTTGAACTGGAACAGATGGATGTGAAGACTGCGTTCTTGTATGGTGATCTAGATGAAATGATCCTGATGAGGCAACCTGAAGGGTATGTCGAAAAGGGGAAGGAAGATTGTATGTGCAAGTTAAAGAGATCTTTGTATGGGCTGAAACAATCTCCTCGATAGTGGAATAGGAGATTCGACAAGTTCATGGCACACATAAGTTTCATTAGAAGTCAGTTCGATCACTGTGTTTACTTCAGATTTCGACCTGGTAATTCATTTGTTATTTTGTTGCTTTATGTGGATGATATTCTCATAGCAAGCAACAGTGTCGAAGATGTGATGAGGGTGAAGGCTGAACTCAATAAGGAGTTCGATATGAAGGATCTGGGAGCTGCTTCCAGGATTCTTGGAATTGACATTCGAAGAGATAGAAAGAAGTCGAAGTTATGCTTATCTCAAGAGGCATATCTACGGAAGATTCTCGAAAAGTTTGGTATGTCGAATTCAAAGCCAGTTGTGACTCCAACAAACCCTCAATTCAAGCTGAGTATTGATCAGTGTCCCAGTATTGATGTCGAAAGAGCCTATATGAATAGCATCCCATATGCTAATATAGTCGGTTCTTTGATGTATGATATGGTTTGTACTAGACCCGACATAGCATACGCAGTAAGTCTTGTAAGCAGGTACATGGCAAACCCTGGAAAGGCTCACTGGCAAGCATTGAAGTGGATTTTAAGGTACATAAATGGGTCTCTGAATAGAGTCTTAATTTATGGTGGAGCCTTGGGTGAAGATAGTAAAGCAGTAATAGAAGGATATGTTGACTCTGATTATGCAGGTTGTATGGATTCCAGAGAATCTATTTCTGGATATGTTTTCACTATGTTTGGCACTGCAATTAGTTGGAAAGCAACACTTCAGAAGGTTGTTGCTCTATCAACCACTGAAGCGGAGTATATTGCCCTAACTGAAGCTGTGAAAGAAGCATTGTGGCTTGAAGGTTTTGCGAAGGAGCTGAAACTTCAAGGTCGAGGTATCACTGTTAAATGTGATAGTCAAAGTGCAATACACCTGTCGAAGAATTCAGCCTATCATGAGCGAACTAAGCACATTGATGTGAGGCTGCATTTCGTCAGAGGAGTAATCGAGCGTGGAGAAGTCCAAGTGCTGAAGGTTTCGACTGAAGACAATGTTGCTGATATGATCACCAAGACATTGCCGAGTTGCAATTTTTTCCACTGTATGCAGTTGCTAAAGCTGCACGAAGAAAGCTAGTTTGTTTCCTTGATGTTGTAGAGTTAGATCCAAGGTGGAGATTTGTGAGATATTTGATTGAACTCTAGTATGGCCGAAGGGTAGCTTCTTGGTTCGACAGGGTTAAGCATGAAGTCGAAGGTTGTTCACATGCTTGTGTCGAAGATGCTAGGGTTGTTAGCATGTTAAATTAGGTTTTAGTGTTTAAACCCTAATTTGTTAAGTTAGCTTGTTTATTAAGTTGGCTTGTCTAATGGGCCTTGTGTAAAAAGCCCATTAGTTAGTATGTTAGGTTTTATTATAAATAGCATACTAGTCTCTCATCATTGCTAAGCTGCAAATCCTAATTTAGGGTGAGAGAGGTTATTTGTTATTTTTGTAAACTTGTAATCTTGTTTTAAGAGAAAGTAAAAGAATAGCAGTTATAACCAATTTCTTGTGTTCTTCTTATCTTCCCTAATTCCCTATTATACTTTGTTATTGGTATCGTTTTTCACAACAAAATCTAACATCATTTGAGAACACTTTTTCTTTATGAAATTTTATCCAAGTTGACTTTGTCTCTCCCAACAAAATATGAATACACACACCCTTCATTTTTATTGTATGGTAGTGTTAAATACATATTATATTATATTATATTATTATGATAAATTATAAGACACGTTTTTTTTATATGAGTGTTTTTTATATGAGTTTAAAGATAGTGCACTGTCAATGTAAAACAGTTTTATACATACAATTAGTCAAAATGTTTTAATTTGTCATGTAATTTCAATTTTTTAAAATTAAAAATGAGATTTATTCTGATGCACATCACTCATTGGTTGACAGTGTAAAAACACTTTACACTGTCAATGCATTTTCTTTTTTTCATTTTTATATTTGTAATCTCTTAATGTAAGATAATGGATTAAATTTACAAAACATTAGATATTAGATAGACTAGTACCAAATAATTTTTTTGTATTTTACTGTGATTGATTATCCATGTGGTGATTAATGTTTTAAAAATCAAATCGATCATCAAATTAATAAGGGTATTGAACTATTGAACTACTGGTAAACCATATGATTAAATCAGATTAAACCAAATAATTCGGTTGAATAAATTGGTCTCTATAACAAAATTATATAGTTATTAAATTTGTCGAACCGAATGACTCGATCTCTAAAAAAATCACGACACCTAGAAAATTTCAAAATTTTCAAAATATCATAAATTCACAAGTTCATTTTTTAAATTTAAGTTCTAAAAATAGTTAGCACACACAAGAAAATATAAATCCAAATAAATTTAAAAAAAAAAATCTAATTGTAACATATACTGAATATAAAATAACTTATCTAGTAAAATTTAAGGAGGGAAATGGTTTCTAATAAGTTTTGAACAAAATATACTTATATTTTTATTTTATTTTACTTTTTAAAATTATCAAAACGATGTCGTTTTATCTAATAAAATAATAAATATTAAAGGTATTGGTTTTCCAAAACCACCGATTTTCCTATTTTAATCGATTTTGGCCAGTTCTGGCCGGTTCACACCAATTCAATAGCTTATCTCCAACAATCAGACCAGACCGATGGCCACTCCAGTTTCTGGTTTGACCAGCCGGTTCAAGCCAATTTTTAATGCACTGCATTAGACAAATAAATTTATACCAGACCTTATTTGATATGTTAATTTACTAATTAAAGTAATATAATTTTTTACTAAACAATATTATATATTGTTCTGTTGCGGAACCAGAAATTGAGAGGATGATAGAAACTGCAGCGGAGTGAGGCTTCTTAAGCACTATAACATTGAGGCATCGTGGATCAAATATTACGATCACGGTGCTCCTTGAACCAGAGAAGTTGATCTTGAATCAGTGTAGTTATTATTCAACACGGCGTATCAAAGAAAGGGGGGTTACCTGTTTGGTTAGCACTCCAACACCCAAGTCAGTTTAGGGTTCAAGATAGTGGTAGTGAAAGTGGATATTATAGATTGTGTACTTGAAAAAAATATTGTGAAGGTATTTATACCTAGGGCTTGGTGGAGCAGACTAGATAATGGACCTTGTGTAATTGGGCCTTTGGTCGGCACGAAATAATTGCCCTTAAGATTTGTCGGGCATGCTTGATGTCGGGGAAGTCTTCTAGTGGTCTTGGCCAGCCTTTAAGAATGTTTGTCCAAGCGTCGGCTAGCATACCCTGATTTGGTTTTTCAAAAGTGTGATGAGGATGTAAGCATTAAGTGCCATCACATTATTGAAACATTTCGTCATCTTTCCTTTGATGTGTGACTTGAAAAGGCATGGGGTGATGTGACGTGACTTTTTATATACTTGGGTACACTTGCATTTGGTCGCATTTCCAAGATGATATCTGACCGTTGATTCAACTTTTTTCTTGTTTTCTTGGCTTGGAAGTATTGCTCTGGTTTTTCTATCTATGCCTTTGCTTAATTATGGCAAAAAAAAGGGAGTGATTGATGTTTATAGATAAGCTAGTTTGAGCTTGTCTTGATTTGATTTCTATATGTAGCAATGTAACCACCTTGCATGATCTCTGATACTTGCTTCATTGATGATGTATGTTCTGATGTGATGTGCTTTTTTTGTAAGATTTACTCCTGCGCATCTTGTAGATATTATAAGTTGTTTTAGCCAAAGTTTGCCAAAAGGGAGATTGTTGTTCCTTTGGTTGGCTGATTTATGTAAACTAACATGGGCAACAAGATTTAATATGTGAAGAGGCATCATAAGGAAAAAATGTTCTAGCATGAGGTACAACATCTGGCCTCAGTCTGTTAGTTATATTTCGTGAGTAAATTTGAGCGTGACTGTGTTTGTTTTTAAGAAGATTGCTTTTGGAAGAAGCTTGTTAATCCAAATCAATTTAGAAAAAGATTTTGTTAAATCATAATCCATAAAGGTTGAAGAAGATTTAATTAGATATATTTTAATTAAAAATATTTGGATTTGGTTTAAATAAAAAGATTTGGATTTATTGGATTTGCATTGAAGAAAAAATTTATTTAAATATGCTTTGAAGGAAGATTTGATTTAGATTTATTATATCCAAGATTGTTTTGAAATTGATATGCAAAGATATTGTTGAAGATTTATATTGCATGAAGAGATCTTATTGGATATGTTTTTAATTACAAGATTTTGGATTTGCACTTAATGAGAAAATTTTCAATCTCTATTAAAGATGATTTAAAGTGTGATTCAGTTTTTGAAAGAGATTTATTATGAATCATTTACTTGAGAAGTTGGAATTATGTTTTATATCAAGCAAAAAAAATTGTTTGATTTGTTTAAGATCCAAAATTTTGTTATGTGGACAGATGTTATGCCAAATGTTTCAACAATTTGTGCGACATATGTCTTAGACTGTTACTTGGTGAGCAAGATTAATTAAAGTATAACTTGTCCTTTTAGGATTTGTTTCCTTTTATGTTACATCAGAGATATAAGTGTGCTAGCTTGAGTTTGGATTTGGAAAAGATCTTATTTTAGCAAGATTGCATGTGGAATGTGTAACACCCCAAATCTACCCCGCAATCAACAGGAAATATCAGAGTATAAAATCTCAAAAATAACGGAACAGAACAATTCAGGGCATCACAAAAACAACCAAAGTTACATACACATATCATGCTCATTTACTTAGATACATAAAACACATATAGGAGAACAATATCGAAGTCGTTAATCATCAATATTAAATAAGTATTCACGTCGCAACGGAAATCAAGTATCAACGACAATATAAGTCATAACATCATGGCCACATGGCACAATATACCAACAAATCTCAACATGACATAACGGAGAAGTCTTAACAAACATAAACGATAAGAAACAAAACATGAACAAGTAATCCAACGTCCCCCCGAGTGCTACGTATCAGAGCATCGACACACACCAGCTCGAGCTATAGGTACACGACTAATCCGCATCATCACCTGCACGTTACCAACGGAGGGTAACATTCAAACAGAAGGGGTGAGATATCATTCATTATAAAGGAGCGTATGATAATATTCAAAGCAGAGAAATAATCATACATTTGGTCATCACTTCTCTTCACATGTCATATACCATAATTCACATCATTCGATATATTATTCACAACAAATAGATCAAGTTCAATTAAGGCACACACGATCAATTATCACGTACAATCGACGAAGTAATCAACACTTTAGTATCACTTAACATTCATGTCATGTACACACAAACATCCAATTACGACTCTTTAAGCGACATTACTTATGCAACTCAAACAATGCAAATGCATGTGGTACCATTGGAGTGACCTCCCGTCTCAAACATCGCCATTGGGCCATAGTCGTTGCCATTTCTCAGGCTAATAGTCGTTGCCATCTTTCAGGCTAATAGTCGTTGCCATCTTTCAGGCTAATAGTCGTTGCCATTCTCAGGCTAAAAGACACTTATGCAATGGATACGACACAATAATATATATTCACCAAGAATCATATATTCACAACGTGCGACAACACCGTCTTAACCTCATCTAAACTTCGTCTAAGCATCATTACTTTTGTAGTAATTCATTGCCTCGCAACTACGACACTATATTATACCATCATTCAACAATGGCTCATCTCACAACCACATATACATCATATAACAATCCAATTCAAGAAAGATCCAAAGAGTTCCCAAAGTTATACTAAGCATATACAATAGAAAGACATCAACTAGGGTTTCACGTAGGTTCAAACGGCACTTGAAAAGGAGTTACGGTTCAAAAGTTACATCATTTCAAAGTTGGAACCATTTTTGTAAAGCAGGGTCCGCTTAGCGAAGGGGTCCAGAAGCGAAATACACACAAGGTCCGCTTAGCGAAGCACTAGGGACTCGCGATATAAGTGAAGAGTAAAACAAGGTCCGCTTAGCGGAGGCGCGATTGTGCAGAAATTCAGTAACAGTACCAGACCTGCATAATCCTCCTCCCTTCACCCATAACTCGTTCTAAACATCAATTAACCAGGTATAAGCACGAAATCTATCATCATTCATCACTACATATCAATTAAAACACATTTCAAATTATAGATTCATGCACTTTGTTCATAAGCCCTAACATCTCTACACACAACTTCCATGGATACAAACATACAATCAAATCCCACCCAAAACATCATCATACATCCCTTTAGCATGAAAGAATCCCACCCTTACCTTAGGTTTGGATTGAAGCCAACTCTATGAACTTGAATCTTGAAATTCTCCCTTTCTCTTCTCTTCACTCTTCTCTTCTATTTCTTAATTTTATGAAAAATGAGTTTCTATTCTCTAAACCTCTAAAACCCTTGTTTTAGTTAACCTTACTATCTTTCTCATGATGCTAATGGGCCTTAACTCACACCCTACACTTACTAACACCTACTTGGGCCCAATAACTCTCCTAATTCATCAACTTATATTAACTTATGCTATTTACTATTAATTCCCAAAATAACATAACTACCACATAAACACTTAATTAGCGAAATAAAACACATAGCATAACATGACATAATTAATTAAAATGCGCAAACTAAAAAAATGGGTGTTACAGAATGCTTATTTTGTTTCAATCAAGGATCTCAATCTTCCTAAATAAATATTTGATTTATCATGTGTGGTTTTGGAGGATGTGGTATGAATCAAATACAAAAAGAATAATCAAGAGACTCATATCTATTCAAAGTGATCAATCAAGATTGGTTATCATCATTACTGAAGATTGATCTCATGCACTTTTTAGAAGTCCAACTGAAATTCACGATGGGCTTTTGGAGCTAGACTTTTGTGGCTATATAAAAAGTTCATCTCCTTTATGAAAACTCGAACCTCAAGAGAAAATATATACTCATTAGGAGAATTTTATTTTAGTAAAGTCTTTGTTTTTTTGGTAATACTATGTTCCTAGATACTAATTTTATAATCCTCAGTGTTATTTTTATTCTGCCTTTATTCTGTTTGTTTCGCATTTAACTCATCATACACATTGTGACTGACATCTGTCCATGCGAAGAACAATATTTCAATGTTTGTCATATTTTACTTGGTATACCTTGGCACTTTGATAATGATATCACTTTTTGAGGATGGAATAACGTGAAATTGCTATGGCTCCTATTTTGTAGTTTGAGAAGAATCCAGGAGGTAATATATGTGTAGTTTCTTTGTGAGGACACATCGTGAAAATGAGCTTATGAGGTTGTTAAAGAAACTGCATTTTTCTGCCAAGTGGTGAGTAAATGGTTGATGAATGTTGTAAAGGAGGAAACAACAATTCTAAAAGAAGTGTTAGGGGTCCTAGAGAATTTTGGGGAATTGGCCACATATCCGCTACCAAATAATTCGCCTTCTATGCGAGATAAACGTCGGAAACTTAAATCTTTTCATATAGGGGACGATGTGATGGTGTTTTGTGTAAGGAGAGGTTTCATGCTAGTATTTACAGCAAGCTACAACCACTCAAATATGACTCGTTCATAGTGTCCCGAAAGATCAATGATAATGCTTTTTAAGATAGAACTCGAGGCCGAGTTCTCCAGAGGTGGAGGAGACTAATGTAGGAAGACTTTTTACGCCTTCCGAGTTTGTTTACAGAGAGCAGTAAATAATATTTGCTTAAAGCGTAAATGACCTTAACTCTACTGTGAAGCCATGTATGGTGATTTATCAAGAAAGGTTGTTGCTTCTATTTTGTGTTCATAAGGAGTTGTTGGATGTTGTTGAGTACAACAATTTTTGTATGATTAAGTTCTCTTTGGCCCTGGTTCTGTATTGGCTCTGTAACTTCAACAATGGTTCTGCACTATGGCATTTATTTTAGTTTTTTTTCTGTTGTGATCCTATCTTGGAAGTATTGCTCTGGTTTTTCCATCTATGCCTTTGCCAAATTATGGCAAAAATGGGGAGTTATTTATGTTTGTAGATAAACTAGAATGAGCTTGTCTTTATCTGATTTCTATATATAGCAATGTAACCACTATAACACCCCAATTTCAATTAAATTATTTTAATTGATTTATTTGTGACTTTAATGTGATTTATTTAATTATTGTATTGTTGTAATTAAATGAATAGGGAGTTTGGGTGTGTGTGTGTCCTTGAGGTGAGAGTGTGGAGAGAGATCTAGAAGTTGATAGAATTAATTTAAAATTATTTTTAAAATTAAAATAGTGGTAGTTTGTTTGATTTATTTAATTAAAATGAGAAAATAGAGAATTTGGGTAAAAAGTTGAAGCATAACCTACGTGAGGGCAGGAAATACAAATTTAAATAGATCAATACCCTAACTATTTAAGGTTAAGCATAAACTAAGTTTAAGGAGGTATTTAGACAGTAAGTGAAATTGGTCTAGAGAGGCATAAAAATAAGGAAGAACTTGAAGATTAGAGGGTGAGAGAAGAACATGCAAACTATAAAATATTTATTGCTGCTAGGAGAACCAGGTAAGGAGGGAGAACTACTTCTTTATTGAGTATATGCATGAGGGATAGAATGAGAAGTCCTTAACCTCCAATAAGATTGTTGGGTGTTTAATTAAATTTTGTAATTTAATGATGAAATAAGACACCATTTCTATGGACTCTGTGATGAGTTTTCCAAAGACATCGAAGGGTGTGATTCTATATGGGTTATAGTTGATAGGTTGACTAAATCAGCATATTTCATTCTAATTAAGATTACTTATCTGTTGTAGGGATTGGTAGAGTTATATATATTGAGAAGATTACCTACAACAACAATTTTCATTCTAGTATTGAAGTGGCACCGTTCGAGGCGTTATATGGTAGGAGGTGTAGGGCACCTTTATGTTGGTATGAGTCGGGAGAGAATGTTGTAATTGGACTTGAGATTGTTCAGCAGACCATTGAGAAGACCAAGGTAATCCAAGAGAATATGAGAGCTTCGTAGAGTCTCCAGAAGGGCTACCGTGCTAAGAAAAGGAAAGCACTTGAGTGACAGGAGGGAGAACATGTATTTTTTTAGAGTTACTCTGGTAACTAGTGTTGGCCAAGCTTTAAAGTCTCGAAAGTTCACACCATGTTTCATTGGTCCATACCAAATCTTGTAGAGGGTATGAGAGATGGCCTATCGGATTGCTTTTCCACCGCAGTTTGCTAATCTTCATGATGATTTTCACGTGTCTAAGTTGAGGAGATATATTCTGGATCCATCTCATGTGATCCCAATAGATGATGTATATGTGAGAGATAACCTGACTGTAGAGGTATCACCCATGCGGACAGGGGATCAGAAAGTGAAGTAGTTGTGTGGTAAGGAGACTGCTTTGGTGAAGGTAGATTGAGGAGGACCATGTGGTATAAACGTGACTTTGGATTTGGAGAGTCAGATGAAGGAGTCGTATCCAACTTTGTTTGCTTAAGGTAATTTTTTAGGGCGAAAATTCTTTAACTAAGGGAGAGTCCCCATTTTCAATGAAATTATTTTAATTAATTTATTTGTTACTTTTATATAATTTAATTTTATTATTGTGTTGTTGTAATTAAATGAGTAGGAAGCTTTGGGGTGTGCGTGTGTCTTTGAGGTGAGACTGTGGATTGAGAGTTAAAGGTTTATAGAACTAATTTAGAATGATTTTAATAATTAAAAGGGTTAAATATACAACACCCCCTGTAATTAGAGCTGTCAAAATGGGCTCGGCCCATTGGGCCGACCCACGAGCCCTATATTTTATCGTGGGTCGGGTCGCAAAAACCCTTTAAAAACACAACCCTATCTTTTTGGGCCAGCCCACCGGACTTATGTTTTTCACGGGCCGGGCCGGCCCATTAAAAAAATTTGTAATAATTTTAGTTAATTTTGGAGAAAAAATATTGAGTTAATGTATAATTGCATAAGAGTATTTCAATTGAAAAAGAAAAGTTAAAGAGGATGAAGATATGTTTCAAGATGACATGGTTAAGGAAATAGTTGTGAGATAAAGAGAAATTTTGATAAATATTAGAGATAATATTCAATTTTTCCATACTTTTACATAGATATCTTCATGGGATTCGTATATATGGATGTTGATTTGAGGAATATTTTAAATATCACTTAACAAAGTTTATCATTACTCTCTACTTATGTTATGTTACGTAGCTTTTATTCATTACATCCTTTCTATAAATTTAAAATTATAATATTGAAATAAAGGACTGACTGGCCCATCGGACTGGCCCACCGAGCCACATGGCCTATTAGTAACTGGGTCGGACTCATTTTTTGCAGCCCATGAAGTTATCGGGCCGACCCACTTCAGGCCCTTTATATGTTTTGGCCCCCAGGGCGGAAGCGGGCTGGGTCGGGCCGACCTATTTGATAGCTCTACCTGTAATGTTAGCGAGTTTTGATTTTAGTCCATAGTAAAGTTTTTTTTGTAATCACCCCCTTGCAATTTCCAGATTTCTTCAAATACCCCCTGACTGCCACATTGCAGCAAAGATTCACTCTTGCTACCAACGTGGTATTTCCTTTTGATTTTTAATTATTTTTGAAATCCACGTGGAAATATTTATTTTTTGAAATTTTAAAATAATTTTATTACTGTTTTTATTATGAGGGGGCAACACCCCCTTGTAATATTAGCGATTTTTTATTTACCCCCTCATAATAAAAGCAGTAACAATAAAGTTTTTTAAAAAATTAATTCCACATGGAATTATAAAAAAATTAAAAATTAAAATAAAATAACACATGGACTGCCCCATAGGCAGCAAGAGAAAATCTTTGCTGCAATGTAACAGTCAAAGGGGTCTTTGATGGTATCTGAAGATTGCAAGGGGGTGATTATAATTTTTTTTACTAGGGGCTAAAAACAAAACTCGCTAACATTACATGGGGAGTTTGTATATTTAACCCTAATCAAAATAGTGGTAATTTATTTGATTAAAATGAAAAAAATTAGAGAATTTGGGCCAAAAGTGGAAAATAAGAAAAATAGAAGGGAGGAATGAGTGAGAGAGGATTAAGTGAGGGAGAAACAAAAATTTTAAATATATTAATACCCTAATTATTTAAGGTTAAAGATAACCTGAGTCTAGGGAGGTATTTTAATAGTACATGAAATTGGTAAAGAGAGGCACAAGAATAAGGAAGAACTTGAAGGTTAGAGGGTGAGGGAAGAACATCCGAACCAGAAAATTTGCACTACTGCTAGGAGAACCTGGTAAGGGGGAGAACTACTTATCTAATGGATATATGCATGAGGGATAGAATTAGGAGTACTTAACCTCCAATAGGATTGTTAGACATTTAATTGAATTATGTAATTTGATGATGACTTGCTGTTATGTGATGGTGTTGATGATAGACATTCGTGTACTATGATATGTGTTAAATTCTGTTTTGAGTTATTGATGAAATTCCACCATTGATGAGTTTTGAAGTTACAACTTATGAGAATATGACAAGTGAGACAAATATATAGGTTTGATCGTATGTTTATGACAATGATTCAAGTTCACTGATTTTGATTTTGTTGTAATTACTAAGTAATCTTTAAGAAAATAAGGAAATTATGATAATGATTTCATATGATCCTATAAAGGCCTAAACATTTGTCATAATTACACTAATATCATTCTTAATCCTTAAAAGTTTGACCATAACTGAGTGAGTACGTGGTCCAATATCACTCAATATATGTTCTCTTCATAACAAAAATCTTAGTTTAAATTATAGATTTTTCAGTCACTCTATTTCGCAATTTATTCATGCAAATATGTACTCTAGAAAAATGTTAGTTGATGATAATATTTGAATATTATTCTAATTATTTATAATTTTCTTAGAGAAGTAGGATCATTTATCCAAAATTAATAAATAACTTAAATGTTTACAATTCAATGTTGTAGTAATTAAATTTGGTTTTCACTTCTATTAGCCAATTAATATGTTTAATTTTGGCATGATTCAAAATTGTGTGTAAGGATTTAATCTAGATTGAGTTTAGTAGTTTACCAGTCAAAGTAAATCTTGTGCAATTAATATTTGATAATTAAAATTAAAGTCATTATGAATATATTTTATATTAAATTTTTAGTAAGTGACTTAGGCTCATGTACTAAATAATGGGTTTACCGTTTATGCAGTGAATATTGTTTGAATTTGAAGTTGTTTACTAAATTTTCAGTATACAAACAGTGGAGACAATGGATGCTTTATTGTTATGGCAGACTCTCAATATGCCACATGTATTTTTTAGAGATCCCATACAAATCCTATTTTGATCCTGTTTGGAAGGATCCTCCTGAACACACCCAGTTTCGGAAGCATCTTTTCAAAGCATATCATTGCAATATTTACACCTTTATGCAACGTTAAAAAATGATTGTCAGAAGACCTATTAACAAAACAAAAGACAATGGTTAAGCAATGATTTTGTTAATATTCGTATAAATCATAGTTGATACAATTTTTAGGGCAGGGTTAGTAGATTTTTTATCAACCAACTTCTCTCTCTTAATGTTTTATGTTTGCACTCATGAAATGAATTTTTCTATAAATATCATTCAACTTTTATATAAGTATTTTCTTTTCATAACTGTTGTCATTGAGTATACTAAATTTAAAAACTAAATATAATACTTAAAACATATTTCTAGAAAAGTTCGTTTCATGAGAGCACATAGAAAATATTAAGAAAATAAAGAAGTCAATTAATAAAAATTGTATTCACAATGGCCTAACAATCGTATAGATTATAACATATACAAATAAGTAATTAAATTATTGCCTAACATTGTGTTTTGACAACAATTTTTTTTTTTTGCCCTCCAGCAACAATTCATTAAAGTTGCCTAAAGATGTAAATATTGTAGTGATATGCTCTTGAAGGATGCTTATTAAATTGGGTGCGTTTGAAATGATTCTTTGAAACATGGTCAAAATAGGATTTTTACGGGGTCATTGAGAAATGCATTGGGTGTATTAAGAATCTCTTTATTGTTATATGATTACTAATTAAAGTCTAACTTGTATTTTTGTGAAGGAAGTGGAGAAAGAAAGGTTAGCAGATTATCCATTTTAAAAAAAAAATTGGTTGTGTTTTGGGCCGCCCATAAGGCCTAGAGAAGCGAAAACCCAATGACGACCCAAAACATGTGAGCTCTTTTTCTAGAAGGGGCAAGTAATCTCTCACACAATCTGAAGACCAACTTCATCTCACACCTTGCCACGTGCATTCAATTGCCAACCACTTCTCATATTTAAAGAGGAAAACACACCACTTCACAAGTATTTAAATGCGTTCTCATTCAAACTCTACTTTTTACTCTCTTACTGACTTAAGTGTTGGAGTGATAATCTTGCAGGTCATCATCACCCTCTCCACCGCATCATAAACTTAAAACCATTGCAACAAATTATGAACCCGCTCTTTTTGATAAACTATAGTTCCAACATGGAATAAGTTGTATGTTAAGTAATTTTGAAGCATATGATGATCCTATTGATGCGACCATAAAAAATGCCTCTTTAATTTAGAAACCCTAAGTTTTAAATTTAAAATATCACATTATCTCAAATTTGGTTACTTATGGGAGGATCACAAATGTTAATCATCATTTCCTTTGATCTCTCTTCCATTTAAAAAGACATAATATTGATTATTTGAATGAATTACACGAAATTCATTGCTTGAAAAATAGAGGATATTAAAAGCATAAGCTATGTAGTTTGCATTTAAGAAAATAAAACTTTGATCGTGGAGTGCACATGATATTTCCCAAAGATGCATTTATGAAACTTTTTTACTAATGTCATTGAGAAATCCATGGAAATATTCGTGGATAAATTCTTGGTATTTTAAGACTTTTTTGAAAAGTGTTTTAACAATAAAGATTTAAAGTTAGTTAGATGTGAAAAAAGAATTTTGGTAGTAAATTGGTGGGAAATGATATTTCATCATCAATGAAGGAATTATTCTTGAGAATAAGGTCTAAAAAATGATTGGAAATAGATCAAGATAAAGCAGAGATCTTTAAGAAGTCACCCCTCTAAACTATGTAAGAGTGTTAGGATTTTATTTAAACATGTTGGATTTTACAAAAGTTTTATCAAGAATTTTTTCAAGATAACCTAACCTCTTTGTTAGTCGCAATAATATTATATAACATTGGATGACATAAAAGCCCCCGTTGATGCCCAAATGACCTACAACACCATTTAAAATATATTGTGGTGTTTGTCTTTCACAAAAAAAATACCTAAAAAATGCAAATCCAATACTAATCAACTGACTTTCCTACTACATGAACATGACCTAAAAAATTGGGGATGAAAATTGAGTAAAGAGCTAGGTGGCATACCATATATCATGTATTTATAGTGATAACACCATTTTCGTGAGTTATCTAAGTTCCTCATAGTTAAGTTTATCACTTGAATCTTAGATGGTTAACATTAGTTTTAAGTGTTTTTAGGTAAATTGTGATGTTTTG
Organism: Vicia villosa; assembly: GCF_029867415.1. NCBI lineage: Eukaryota > Viridiplantae > Streptophyta > Magnoliopsida > Fabales > Fabaceae > Vicia > Vicia villosa. The sequence goes on from NC_081185.1 coordinate 132,873,446, forward strand.
TAGCTGAGCCTACTATGTGCTCCATCTTTGTATTTTCCTTGGTTTTAATATTTTGAAGGATTAGTCAATCTGATGAGTGGTGTCACGAAAAATCTTTATTGTTGATTTCCAATTAACTTAATGTTAAAAGATATTGGTTAATGTGGCGACACCTGAAGCAAAAACTAAATTTGAGAAGATTCTATAAGTTGAACAAGTGTTGAGTTGTCAAGCTAACATATAAGGATAAAAATCTGCCAAAAGAATTAGAGTTGTCACTCTATGTACATTGTATTATACTATCCTAAGACATGTAGTACCTCTAAAGGAAGGGACATGCTTTATTCTTAGGCCAACATTTATGGATAATTAAAATAGGCCCAAGAATGGAAAATAAAGTTTTAAATAAACAGAAAACTTAGGGAATTACTTTTTCCATCATAAGCATTGCTCCCCCACCGTAGTGAAAAACCAAAATTGCCCTTACAATTCATAAATGCATCTCTGGACGCACCCCATTCATATACAACTCATTTGTTTTGAACCAGGGCCTAAGGTTATGTCAAAAAATAATACAGAAATGCATCTTCGTATAACTTAAGGAGATGCATATCCAGACATTTTTTTAATCAAATTCGCGCCGAAGTCTATCCTCTTTTCTCATTTCACTTTTACTCTCTCAACTCACAAACTCTCCCAACTCACAAACTCTCAGTTTTTTCAATGTTTCATCTATATAATGCTTGTGTGATTTAATTATAGGCATTATGATTAATAACCAAGCTAGTTTGAGGCACGACAGAGTTATGTAACATGCATCGGTTCAGAGGGAAAGAGCCTGAGTGTCGCAAGCACCAGTCGGTTCTAATTCACTTGATGGGAAGCGTCAAGTTCTTGGTCTCATGCATCCCCTCCTTCATCTTCCTGGAGGAGGCAAGTGTCACATCCTGATGCCCGATAAGCTCCACTAGTATAGGTTGAGGTACCCTAGGCACCCATGCACTCCAGAGATTTGGAGAAGGCCTGTTCGACTTATCGCCACTATTTCTATATCCGAATCATGTTGCTAGGCATATGTGACTAAGAGGTAAAATTCAATTGTATTCATTCTTTAAAATACATGTGTTATAATATTCGATATTTTTAGCGATGATTTATTTTTCAACAGGACCTTGATGCTTTAAAATGCATTAACCATGGCCGAAATATTGCGGGTCCTACGCATCCTCATGATTAGTGGTTTTAGGATGTGCTGCAACTATATGGGCCACGAGACATATGCAAGACCAGGTATATTACGATTAAACATGGTATGCTATCCGTGTTTGTTAAGAGATGGCATTCTGAGATGTCATATTTTCATCTTCCACATGGTGAGACGTCTATCACCCTGAACGATGTCTCATGCCTGCTGCATCTTCCGATAAGGGAAATATTATTAGACCACGACAATATTATTAGAGATGAGGCATTAGAGATGATGGTGACATACCTGGGAGCTGACCCAGGGCTTGCCCTGAAGGAGATAGAAGACATCCGAGGATTATATGCATATCAGCTGACATGTTGTACTTACTTGACATGTCCGTTTTTGTGATGCTGATGGGCAGATTATTCAGCATAAAGCATACACATTAAGAGCATACATGTCGTACTCGCTTGACATATGTCCGTTTTTGTGGACAAGAGTGCCACTTATGGGATATCCATTTTTGGAATTACTTCAATCGGTTAAATATGTTTTTGATCGCTACAAAATTGCCAAATTTAACTTTTAATCTTTATAAAAAAAGTCATGTTTTAGTCTCTACAAAATTATTTAAACACGTAATTTTAATCTCTATAGAAGGACTAACATTATGCAAAAATAATTTTATAAAAACTAAAATAAGACAAATTTAAGATATTTAAAAAGGACAACAACATATTTAACCTTAATTCAATTGTTTATTTATTTACTTTTATAAAAGCTATATATTTTTTTAATTTACAAAAAGCATAAAGATAAGATGAAGCGGGTATTTTTTAAAAAGGTCTTCCTAATTTTTATTTTAACAATTTTTTTTTTTTGCTTTTCGCACCCTAATTTTTAGAAGAATGAAATCCGTAATAATTCAAATTTCGTGTTAAGAGATCATAACACTTAGCATGAAGTCGTCGGTATTTCAACAATTTTGTTACCAAATACCAATACATTATACAGCGTAAAGCAATCAGTTACGTGAGCAACAGTGGTACAAAGGGTAAATTCAAAGTAGAAGAATGGTAAAATTTTCCACAACCACACCCGCAAAAGCATAACACAACACAAAGCATAGTGTTAATTTTCCTTTCAATTTCATTCATCAGCATCTCTCTCTCTCTCCACTGTCTCTCTCGTGCCAGTATTTCTCTTTCTCTTGAATTTGACGGCTCCGCTAAATTAAGCGGCAAACAACCAATCTCACACCGGTTTCCAACTCTCCATCCTTTCCCGTTTCTCTAACGTCCTTCCAAATTCAGTTTCTCCCTTTAACCGCAACCACAACCGCTCAACTTTACAAACTAACAACAGATCTGAAACAGATCCAAAATGGAGGAAGCGTTGGAACTCACACGCGCCAAAGACACCAAAGAAAGGATGGCCGGTGTGGAGCGTCTCTACCAACTTCTAGAAGCTTCTAGAAAGAGTCTCACCTCTTCTGAAGTTACTTCGCTCGTTGATTGCTGCATCGATCTTTTGAAGGATAACAACTTCCGTGTCTCTCAGGGCGCGCTTCAGTCTCTCGCCTCCGCGGTTGTTCTCTCCGGCGAGCATTTTAAGCTTCATTTTAACGCTCTTCTTCCGGCCGTTGTTGACCGTCTCGGTGATGCTAAACAGCCTGTCCGTGATGCTGCGCGGCGATTGCTTCTCACGCTCATGGAGGTTTAACTTTTACTCTTTGTTATCGATGCCGTAGTGCTGACCTTACTTGATTTTACCTTTAATTGAATTTTAATTCAAATTTGAGTGGTAATTAACGGTGGAAAATTATGATGGATAAGTTTGAGTATACTCAAGTGGAGACTCCACGGCGTCTAAATTGTTCGAAATTTTGCATGAAAGTTTTTACTCTTTATTGTTTGGTTGAGTATATCAAGTGGAGACTCGTGGTTCTGGATAGAAAATTATGACGGAAGTTGATTCATACAGACGATCTCACTTAGTGGGATAAAGCGGATTGTGTTGTGTTGCTTGTTTGAATTTATTGGCTAGTACTGTGTTTTCTTGATTTAATTAGCACGGTTAGGTCTTCAATTGTAGTGGAGGACGTCTTTCGGATCATTTTGAGTTGTTCCCTTCATTAGTTAAAGGTTCTTTAGGGTCATTTTGAGCTGTTCTCTTCATTAATTAGGTCTTCAATTGTAGTCAAGGACGTCATTAGGATCATTTTGAGTTCTTCTCTTCATTAATTAAAGGTTCTATCGAAATTCCACGATATGATTCATAGCTTCATCACAGAAAATACACTCTAGAATCGTGTTTTAAATTGTTTTGTCTCTAACCACAATAAAATAATTAATGTTAGACCATTGAATTATTATTTTGTAACTTTTTTTACTGTATCTAATTCCAGATGAGCAATACGAAACACTTAAGTAAATGTCTTCAAGTAACGTTGCAGAAGAAAATGCACGCAGGATTTCATTTTCTGTAAAAATTAAATTTGTCTTGTGCATATTACCTAGTGATATTGATAGCCATGCTCTCTATTAAGTTTACAAAAAATATGTAGCTACAGAGTGACTGTTTAGGGAAAATAATCGTTTCTAATATGGCATATGGCGAACAGGTTAATCTGGAAGGTAGAATTGCTATGTCTTATAGATCCACTTGATTTATTGCATAATGTAGAAAGCATAGCCATCAATATCACTAGGTAATATGTATAAGCTTGTAATTTATCACCAAATGAATGTAGTTTCACATGGACAGTCTGTCAAAGTTGGATTTATCTACTGTTTGACCTTTTTGAAGGTTGAGTGTTTCTTTTATGCTGCCATGCTGCATCTCTCCCTAATAGTAAAATGCACAACGTTTCATGTGTATTCTGGAGTTTATGTTCTGTTCTGCTTGCATTCTGAAAATGATTTTTTTGTACCTTTATTTTGGCATTCATTTTCAAATATTATTGTTATTTGCAGGTTTCTTCTCCTACAATAATTGTTGAAAGAGCAGGATCCTCAGCTTGGGCGCATAAAAGCTGGAGAGTCAGAGAGGAATTTACTAGAACTGTAACATCTGCAATAAATCTATTTTCATCTACCGAACTTCCACTTCAACGGGCTATCCTACCTCCTGTATTAACTTTTACAAATAAGCAGCGTCTTTCTTCGTACGATTAAATAGTTGTAGGATCTGATACTAATTCCTTCCAATACATGATCAATTGTCAGGTTTTGCAGTTGCTGAGTGACCCAAATCTTGCTGTTAGGGAAGCTGCTATTTTGTGCATTGAGGTAAGTATGGCTTATTTTGTATTGTATATTTTAACTAAAGGGTTAGGTGCCAATGGCATTATTGAGTTTATGTTAGCTACTAAAAAGGGTTATGCCATATCAAATCAATAGTTAATTTTAAATTTTCATAATCTTAATTTTAGCTAAAAGTAAAAAAATAATTGCTTGTATTGCTTTTTGCTTTTAGATGAAAAAATTAAACCAATGACATAGATATAGAAGAATAAAAATATGGAAGTGGGTATAATGTAGGACATGGTTGGATCTTTGAATTATGCTAAGTTGTGGTTTTTGGTTATTCTATAATCTCAAAGCATATTTTGTTTACTAAAATTTATGTTATTTTTCAAGGCCTGTTGCATGTGAATTTCATTGCTTTAATATTGAGAATGGATCTGGTGCTGATTTGTTCTTTTGAAAGTTTGAACTTATCCATTGATGGAAATTTGCTTGTTCTGCATATCATAAACAACTCGATTACGTTTATCTTATTTTATTTGACACTTCGGAAATTTTATCATGATGCAATACACCCAGCTCCTGAGGCTAGCAATTGTGGTTATTTAAATACAGTGAATGTTATTGTTAGTGCATTTCTTTGACATTCTCTTTTACAGGAAATGTATAAACAAGCTGGACCTCAATTTCGTGATGAGCTTCACCGCTACAATCTTCCTTCATCTTTGGTATATGTCAAACAAGAATTGATTTCCCGACTGTTTTTTTCTTATAAATATCTACCCACACAAACACATTTAAACTTATGGATTTGGACCTTTGAAGGTCGATTTACATTTTAATGTCAGCTATTGTGTGAGTTTATTAATTATATATCCATACCGTTGCATCATTTTGGTTTCAGGTGAAAGATATTAATGCCAGGCTCGAGGGGATTCAACCAAATGTTCGCTCTTCAAATGGTATTCAAAGTGGTTATGTTAGTGGAGAAATTAAGCCTTTGAATCCCAAGAAAAGTAGTCCAAAGGCGAAAAGTTCTTCAAGGGAAGCCTCTCTTTTTGGAGGTTAGAATATCTGCAATTCTTTGATCACAAACATTTCTATGTTAATTTAGTATCAATACAATTTTATACACGCATTGCGGATTTATCTTATGCATGATTTTCCTCTTTTACAGGTTAAATAATTGTATATATTTTCTTAGCTTTATGAAAAATTGTTCGTTTGAGATAGTTGCATGATAATGACATTACCGGGGCATACTTTCAAAATTTTATGATGCTGTATATGTGAAGAGGGGACGTGTTTGTTTAGTAGATCCCATTTTTGGGTTTGAGTTTATACTAGTTTATTTCCTTCTCTATCTTATCATTGAAGCTCTCATAACTTAATGTTAGAGCTTTTAGTTTTGATGATATGGGATGTTATTTCAATTGGCACTGGCTGTGTTGATTTTCCTTTTGTTTATTTGGTCAATTTCTTTTTGGAATTTTGGGATACTGTAGCTTACGTGCATCCTTGGGTAACTCCACAAGTTATGCCTGCATGATAATTGGGATTCTACCTTTAGCTTTAATTACCCTTTGCCAGGGGTCCGCCTACTTTTAGTTGTCAAATGGTGGATATTTTCTTCTGCACTTGTGAAAAGATTGACATGAGATGTAAGTGCAGAATGTGTAAAAACTTAGATTATTTTAGTGGTGAAACTTGGAATAAAATGATTGAAGGGGGAATGATATGGTTCAAACTTCAGAAGAGATAAGTAACATTCCTAGTTATAAGTTTGCAAAAAAGAATTCCACATTGCATGTAGTTAAATTCTTTGCATAGTCAAAAGTATGTTTTCAATACTTATCCATACCTTCTTAATTGGGATGGTGACACTTTAATTAATGAACTATTTAAATGTGCATTTTATTTGTTAAATCATGAGCAGCAGAAGGTGATGTCACGGAGAAACCCATAGACCCTATCAAGGTATACTCAGATAAGGAGTTAATCAGGGAAGTCGAGAAGATTGCATCTATCCTTGTGCCTGAAAAAGACTGGTCCATTCGTATTGCTGCTATGCAGAGAATTGAAGGTCTTGTTCTAGGAGGTTAGTGTTTCAAAATTCCTTTTCAGGATTGTGTACTGATCTTCATATGCTTATAATACAATATTAAGAACTTGTACCTGTCTTGGGTCTCTTAAGAGGGACAAAAGGTTGTTTTTGTAGAATATCTTTAACTTGAAGGACTAATTTGAAGGATGTTATTGGCAATGTTTTATGAATTTGGTTTTGGGTTTTTATGGGTGATAGAAACATAAGTTGAATAAATAAATGATAGAAAGGAAAATCAAATTCTATTAGGCTTGTTTGGCTTGACTTATTTAAGCTTATCTACATGCATAAACACTTGTTAGACTGTTTGAGAGAACTTTCGGAAACAACTTATGACATGTCCAGAAGTTGTTTTCGTCTTATTTTCATATAAGCTCTCCAGGATAACTTTTGAAAAAAGCTCTTAGCCTATATGCAAATAATTTGACTTTATTTTCTCTTTTGTTATAAACATAACATATTTATTAACACTTAGTCACTTATATGATAAGTTCTTATGCTAGAAGCGCTTAATTAAATTATTTATCCAAACAGGGCCTAAGACCAAAAACTACAGCTGTGAGGGATAAGAGTAAACTTTTGTCCCATTTAAAAAGGAGCATATCAGGATCCTAGTTCTACAATAAATTGATCGGATTTCAAAGCCGACATTTCAATGCTTCTATTATGTATTGAGTTATCTTTGTTTGTATATGTTGATATTTAAATATTATTTAAATGATGTAGGAATAATCTATAAATATATTGTAGAATGTTCTTAGCATATTCTTATGTAGTGAATGCTACAGAGTGTATAGTTGCCTAAATATAAAGTTTTTGTGACGCAGCCTGAATACACGCCTTATCCACATGCCTCTTGTATCTTCCTATTTTCTATCTAACGATAATGTTTTTCTTAATCAATTATTTTCTCTATATTTAAGGAAAGTAGCTCTACATTTATTGTAATTTTAATTGATTGGAGAGTTGTCTTTTTGTTTTGGTTTGTAATGATTTCTGAATTGTCATAATACTCTTCTTGTCAGGCGCTACTGATTATGCTTGTTTTCGTGGACTCCTGAAGCAACTTGGCGGACCTTTAAGTACACAATTGTCAGACAGAAGATCTAGCATTGTAAAGCAGGTGATCCAACATTTTTATTGTATTATATTGTCATTATTTAACAATAGTGTTTTTGTTTGTTAGTTAGAAATAACTGTACCGTGTCAAGGTGAAAGTTTGATTTCTTGTTCATCCTTTTCTATTTTAACACCGAGGTTTGTGAATTATCTCTGTTGAAGGCTTGAAGCAATCCTGCTTTGTGTATCTTATAGTGAAAAGTTCATTTATTCGTGGACCTTGTCATAGGTGAGGTTCTTGTTATATTTAATACTAATACCAATCTAATTTTAGCTTGTTGTTTACTGTATTATAGGCTTGCCATTTATTGTGCTTTTTGTCAAAGGAACTCCTGGGCGACTTTGAAGCATATGCTGAAATGTTTATACCAGTAAGTTCAACCAGTTATCTTTGGTTGTCATGATTGTGATACTTTCAAAACTATTGATTCTTGATCTGATAATCAGGTCCTTTTCAAGCTGGTTGTGATTACTGTGCTTGTAATTGCAGAGTCTGCAGATAACTGCATAAAAACGGTAATGTAATCCTAATGATATAATTGTTTGCATCTTTTTATGTCTTTTACTTGTTTCATTTTCACCTTTGTCATCTATCTTTCCAGATGCTGCGCAACTGCAAAGTTCCTCGCGTGCTTCCTCGTATAGCAGATTGTGCTAAAAATGACCGCAATGCAATACTTCGTGCAAGGTATGGATTGTCAACTATTGAAATGATACAAGAATTTTTTGGGTTTTTATAACTTTTTGTATTGTAGGTGTTGTGAATATGCTCTTTTGGTCCTAGAACATTGGCCGGATGCACCAGAAATACTTCGTTCAGCTGAGTTATATGAGGATATGATAAAGTGTTGCGTTTCAGATGCAATGAGTGAGGTAGAATTATAGTTTCAGGTTATTTGGCATTTAGTAAATATTTATGCATTGAAGTTGTAAATTTGACTAGCTTTTTCGTTGGACTGTTCTTCTCTCTGAGCTATGAATAATAATTTACACAACTTTGGTTGGGGTGTGTGTTTGGTTAGGAATAATTAAAATTCTGAAAAATTTGCATCAATAAAATTCATGCAAAAAAGCTGTGTCGCCGAAGAAAGGGGTCTGTTGATCTGTTCAATGCTATGTGTGTATAAACCTGCACCGCACATGCAGAAATGTAATGACTAGATCAGTTTTACTTTTCCAACATGAACATAGAGAGAAATAAGCATCCAAAAGGAAGTTGTTGTGTGAAACTCACTACTCTCACCGCATTTGGTTAGGAATAATTAAAATTCTGAAAAATATGCATCAATAAAATTCATGCAAAAATGCTGTGTCGCCGAAGAAAAGGGCCTGTTCAATGCTATGTGTGTATAAACCTGCACCGCACTTGCAGAAATGTAAGGACTAGATCAGTTTTACTTTTCCAACATGAACATAGAGAGAAATAAGCATCCAAAAGGAAGCTGTTGTGTGAAACTCACAACTCTCACCGCATTTGGTTAGGAATAATTAAAATTCTGAAAAATTTGTATCAATAAAATTCATGCAAAAATGCTGTGTCGCCGAAGAAAGGGTCTGTTCAATGCTATGTGTGTATAAACCTGCACCGCACTTGCAGAAATGTAATGACTAGATCAGTTTTACTTTTCCAACATGAACATAGAGAGAAATAACATCCAAAAGGAAGCTGTTGTGTGAAACTCACTACTCTCCTGCTGTTATGTTATGTCGCCTAGGCTCTGTTTGGATATCTTAAAAACAAACGGAGTGGAATGGAACAGAATAGAGGTTCCATTCCCTTGTTTGGATATTTTATGACAGAGCGGAACAAATTTCTTATCCCTCCCAAATCAGAGGGGAAGAAAATGGTGGGAATAAGTGATGAATTGAAATAAATACCACTCCATTCCATTCCGCTCCATCCAATTTTAAATAATCAAACGATGGAATTTTGTTATATTCCATGCCGTTTTATTCCTCCATATTCTATCTATCCAAACAAAGAAATTAGGGTGAGACATGAAATCATATTTTCTTGCATACATCTATGCTTTTTATCATTTGTAACACATTCTTTTAATTTTATTTTTTATTCTTCTATGTAAAAGGTGTCCAAATAATGTGTTTTTTTTATTCTGTTTTATTTTATAATGATTTTTGGTAAAATGTTTTGATAAATTATCATGCAGATCAGTTACTCTAAAGTCTAAACTATGATAGTTTACTGTATTATTTAGCAAGCCTTTTTATCTATCAAATTTCATATATAAACAGAAAGCTTCTAGTTATTTATTGACATTATGACATTGTTTATAGCAACCATATTACTGTTGCTATAGTACATGTGCATGCAAATGATTACTGTGTAAATTTTTTTAGGTACGGTCTACTGCAAGGATGTGCTACAGAATGTTTGCAAAAACTTGGCCAGAGCGTTGTCGTCGCCTATTTACATCCTTTGACCCTGTTATTCAACGGGTATACATTTATGATCTTGAGGGTGTTTTTCTTCCTTTATTTTGTTGTTCGAGTTATCTCTTAACGTGAATGTTAACTGCAGTTAATAAATGAAGAGGATGGAGGAATACACAAGCGACATGCTTCACCTTCCATTCGTGATAGAGGTACACTGATGTCTTTACCCAGTCAAGCCTCTGCTTCGTCTAATCCACCTGGTTATGGAACATCTGCAATTGTTGCAATGGATAGAAGTTCAAGTTTATCATCAGGGACATCTGTCTCCTCTGGCGTACTTCTTTCACAGGCTAAGTCACTTGGTAAGGGTACAGAACGTAGTTTGGAAAGTGTGTTGCATGCAAGCAAACAGAAGGTCACTGCTATTGAGAGCATGCTTAGAGGCTTGAATATATCTGATAAGCATAATCTATCGTCTCTTCGGTCATCAAGTTTGGATCTAGGTACCAAATAAGCTTGGCTGTTAAATATTTTTATTTTATTTTCAATTTTCAGGACTTTAAACTATTTGATGGTTGGTGGTAGTGGTGTGTTTCTTTTGTAAACTCTTCATGAACGGCTAAATTTTTCTCTTATTGCCCCTAGTGCAGAAGTTGACCCTCCATCGGCTCGTGATCCGCCTTTCCCAGCTGCTGTCTCTGCATCCAATCATTTGACAAGCTCTTCAACAACAGAACCTACTGCTTATGGTGTCTATAAAGGTAGTAACCGGAATGGTGGTCTGGGTTTGTCAGACATAATCACTCAAATTCAAGCTTCCAAAGATTCTGCCAAGTCATCATATCATAGTAATGTTGAAACCGAGCCATTACCATCATTATCCTCATATTCAACTAGAAGGCCTTCTGAAAGATTACATGAAAGAAGTTCTGTTGATGACATTAGTGACATTAGGGAGGCTAGGCGATTTACTAACCACAACACTGATAAGCAGTATCTGGATGCCCCTTACAGAGATGGAAACTTTAGAGAATCACATAATAGTTATGTGCCTAATTTTCAGAGGCCACTAGTGAGAAAGAATGTAGCCGGACGTATGTCTGCTGGCAGGAGGAGGAGTTTTGATGATAACCAGCTATCTCCTGCAGAGATGTCAGGTTATACAGATGGACCAGCATCTCTTCATGAAGCTTTGAGAGAAGGACTCAGGTCAGGTTCTGACTGGTCTTCTAGGGTTGCTGCCTTTAACTATCTTCACTCATTGTTGCAGCAAGGTCCAAAGGGAACTCTAGAAGTTGTTCAGAATTTTGAGAAGGTAATGAAGTTGTTTTTCCAGCACTTGGATGACCCTCACCATAAAGTTGCGCAGGCTGCTCTTTCAACACTAACAGATATTGTTCCGGCGTGTCGAAAGCCTTTTGAGGGTTACATGGAAAGAATACTACCACATGTCTTTTCTCGGTTAATTGATCCTAAAGAAGTTGTTAGGCAACCATGTTCAACAACATTGGAAGTTGTTAGCAAAACTTACAGTGTAGATTCTCTCTTACCTGCACTGTTACGTTCACTAGACGAACAAAGGTCTCCAAAGGCTAAATTGGCCGTGATTGAATTTGCAATCAATTCCTTTAACAAGCATACAATGAATGCAGAAGGCGCGGCTAATATTGGCATACTAAAATTGTGGCTTGCTAAGTTAACCCCTTTGGTTCATGACAAGAATACCAAGCTTAAAGAAGCAGCTATTACTTGCATTATATCAGTGTATACTCATTTTGATTCAATTGCAGTTCTTAATTTCATTCTGAGTTTGTCAGTGGAAGAACAAAATTCTTTGAGACGAGCCCTTAAACAGTACACTCCTCGCATTGAAGTAGAACTAATAAACTATATGCAGAATAAGAAAGAGCGACAACGATCCAAGTCTTCCTATGATCCATCTGATGTTGTAGGAACATCATCTGAAGATGGGTATGTTGGTTTCTCCAGAAAAACTCAATACCTTGGAAGATATTCGGTTGGTTCCCTAGATAGTGATGGTGGTCGGAAGTGGAGTTCCCAGGATTCAACTCTTTTGAAATCCAGTCTTGGTCCAGCAGCATCTGTTGAAAGAGAGGATCATAGTCATAATCATAACCATAACCTTGAGACTGACTCTAATTTGGACAGTCTTAGCTCAAAACCTAAAGATCTTGCATATTCAGTCAATCCAATGGGTCAAAATTTTGGCGCTCAATCTAGCCAACTTGGACAAGTGGACAGTAGAATGAATTTCGAGGGTCTTTCAACTCCTCGTCTAGATGTTAATGGTCTGATGTCATTAGATCGTTTAGATGTTGGTGATGGCTATGCACATGACGAAGAATTTTCTTCTGCATTGGAACCTAATTATCACTCAACTGAAGCTGTAAAGATTAATTCTATGACAGACACTGGGCCCAGCATTCCTCAAATTCTTCATACGGTGAGTTGTGCTACTGGTGGAGGACCAGTTGGTTTTTTAAATCTATTAGTTGAAAACAAAAGATTCCGTAGGAGATATAAAGAGTGGATGAGAGGAACTTGAAGGAAATGAACCATTCTCCATGAACAGCATAATGTAGTAAAAAAAGTAGGAAGTAAAAGAATCACATGCTCAAGTCATGGAAAATTGATCAAATAATCAAAGGAAGTAAACAATTTGTCAAAATACTGATAAAAGGAGAATGGTTTATCCTCAATTCCTCAAGGCTCTGTTTACCCAATGGAAAAAGTTATAAATGAATAAGTTCCTTAACTAAACCCCTTTAACTAGATAGCCAACTGCTCGAATAATCCCTGATTAAGTTTTCCTTTTCATCTATCCTAAACAAAAACAGAATCCCCTAACTGTCATTGGCTATAAAACCCACAAGGAAGCCAAGAACACAAAATCTAAAAGAAAGAATGGCCACCGTCATTTTTAAATCTTTAGCATTATGCTGCAGCTAGTAGGAGTGAACATAAGACAAAATTAAACCTTTGTATCCTCACCCTTCCCAAAACCTTGTTAATGAGCTGCAGGGAAATTGTCTACAGTAGTGCCAGTGGAACAAACCAAAATCTCTAGAATCAGCCTCGAGACTCTAAAAGCAGCCAAGTCAAGTTACATTGTAAAAACAAGTGTCTGCTAGTGGATACATTTTTATCCTGCTTAACAATTTTTTGGTTTATTTTGATAGTTGTATCATAAACTGTTTCACATAAAAACTCAAAAGATATAGTTATTCTACGTAGATATTCAATGCTAATGAGGGAAGCCATGTTTCAAGTAAACAGACTGCACTTCAACAGTTATTAGAAGCTTCTACTACAAATGATGAGTCTGTTTGGACCAAGGTATGCTTGATTTGATGTTGAGCGTTTCTCTTTCTTCTTGTCCCTATGTTTGGTTGTTATTGCTTATTTACCAAATGAACTCTATTTTGGAATGAAAAAGTTAATAACATCCATCAAATTTCATTAATCAAATTTGGCCTTTTGTTGTGTTACTAAATACTAATGTTGATTATTGGATAGTTAATATTGATATCAAGTAAGTCTTCTTGTATTTCTATCTTTGATACTGATGTTATAGGGTTTTATACACGGAGGAAAGAGAGAAATAAATACTTTGAATTCTGGTTATGTTTCATCACAATAGACCTAATGCTAACCTTCCTTTATTCTGCTATCGGACTCATTATTGTAAGTTCCTGGACAAACAAGATGGCTGGACTGATTATTAATCTGAAGAGCTCTTTGGCAAGGAATTCAGGATTTTAACAAAACATAAATAAAATTGAACTTGAGCTTGATGTGCAAATCAGGCCTAAATAAATCACACAACATGGAGAGCTGTTTGGATTCTTTGGAATGTTCTATAACCAGGAATATTTGGAAAATTTAAATCCATAAGAAAATTTAGGATACCCAAAAAAATATACCTTGAATTTGAAATTGAGCCAGATGTGTAACACAGCTACCATAAATAATTCATTCTGGCATGACTTATTTGTGAGATAGTGGAAGTTATCATTGGCATAATTCATAATGGGGAGACTGGTGTAAATTACTGTTAATTCATCACTGAATTAGAATAGTAAGACCAAATTGCATATGGGATAGCCTTGGCCAAAAATTTAATTTGGGAGAGTTGGGGCCAGAGAACATTTAGGATGGCCAGGGTTAAACTTAATTTAGGATAATCTGAAATCGAGATGAATTGGTCCAAGGCTGTGAAAAGTTTCAGAAGCAATAAAAAATGTATACGAACAGCCCGAAGAAAATAACCATGTAGATGATGTTTTCTTATAATCGATTTCTAGAATTAAGTAAGCTTGATGGAAAAATATGGTGGAAAGGACACAGGATGCTATCACACTTAAACCATACAATATTGAATTTGTAGGGTTTTAAGATGAGTAAGGAATATGGAAAATAATAAATACTTTAGATTGTGATTGTGGTTTAATTCAGAAGAGTATTCCTTAATATATTTTTTATACCAGTATTGGACTCCTAATTTTGATGAAATTTAAAGAAATATGGAATCATATCCAAAAGCGGTGTTTGTTTTTCAAGATATAAAATAACATTCTTGAAAATGATACTCGTAGGAAAATCATATATCGAAATTCTATTACCTAGGTAAGTTCAAAAACATGTTTTGAAGCATTTAACATTAATGGATAGATTTATATAATTTAATATGTAGCAGAAAAAGGTGGGAATGGAATTTATTATTTATAACATGGATATAATTTCAATTCCTATACCATGAGAGAGAAGATACCCACCCTTCATGGGAATAAAGATTGAAATAATTGTGGGAATCTTATTTACTTGGGAATTAATAATGCCTAAGGTGTTTTTTTGCAGAATTTTTCTCTATTTTCTAAAAATTGTAACAAACAGGAGAATGTAATGTTTTCACTTTAAATTACCTGGGAATGATTCTAGAAACCCTCAAACGAACACAAGAGAATAGTCTTATTGAAGTTTTAGGGTTTTATATAAAGTGAAGAGAGAAAGATTAAAGGCTTTATTATGTTTACTGCTTGATATCATTGAGGATTATGATTTGATACAAAAAGGCTAAACATCAACACTTATTTATATTACCACATGACTCAGAATTAACGGGACAACTGTTGGAAATTTCGCCTTCAAATTTTAAGAACTTGTTAGAGTCTAGAGGAGCTTTGGAAGAAACAACAGACTAAACGGACTAATGCTCCAATGCTCCAGGCAAGGTTGATCCTACATATGATCAGGGATGGGTCAGAAGATCGTGAATCTGGGATCGTTAAGATCCTACCAATTTTGCGAACTTATGTGTATTGCATATTTGTTCATAAATATACATATAAAACACGTAAGTTATTTATAAAAACTTCAACATTCAAATCACATCCAAAATACTTAAAATCAAAGATCACAAGATTCATAACACACCTATCACCAAAAAAAAAAGTTTCGCAACACACCAGGTAGATAATGAACAGATTGGCCGAGGAAATAAATGATTTGGTGGTTGTATTGGAAAGTTTTAAAAATTAATGGGATTAAGTAGGTATATTGGGAAGATTTTTAGAATATAATTTGGAGTTAAGGGGGAGTTAACAGGTAGATAATTCTGTTGCTGCATTCGTAGTATCCTTAGAATCTGGGCTTGGGGTCTAACCCAAACCACAAATCCGGTTTATAAAGTGAGGGTTTCTTAAGTGTTATAAACACTAAATATCTCTATAGGCAATATAGGATTAAGTACACCCTTCATATCTAGCACATGTATCAATGCTTGAGTTTTGACTATTTGTTTGTGCGCAATCAATCAATTGGTGTATAAATAGATAATTTCTGTTTGAATATGAGTAATATGTCTGGTTTAGTTAACAAAATTGCTCAATATATTTGGATTTTTTTTATCACTAAGTAATGGTCATTTTATGGTGTACTTGCAGTACTTCAATCAGATTTTGACAGTTGTGCTTGAGGTACTGGATGATTCGGATTCCTCAGTCAGAGAGCTTGCTCTTTCATTGATAGTAGAAATGCTAAAAAACCAGGTTTGTATTCCATTTTAAGCCATTTATTAGACAGCTGTTATCAGTACTTGGCACCATACATTTTTCTCCCTCTTTAAGTATAAGGCATTTTTTGGACTTCAATAATATCAAAAAAATAATCTCTAGTTTTCAAAATTACTATTTATTTTCTTACATTTATTTTTAGCAGAAAGATGCATTGGAGAATTCAGTTGAGATTGTAATTGAGAAGCTGCTTTATGTTACAAAAGATATTGTTCCTAAGGTAGCCGAAGTTGTCCTATTCTAGTTAGTCTTTTCTACTTATCCTTTATTTTCCTATAGTCTCAGTTTCTTTCATCCCTTATTCAGGTTTCAAATGAAGCAGAGCACTGTCTGACCATTGTTTTATCTCAGTATGATCCATTCAGATGTCTAAGTGTATGTATTTCTTGATTTTTTAATTCTGTAGCCACCTTATTCCCTGTAAAATGTTTGGGAAAAGAAAATGGGATTTCACCTTGTTAACTTAAAAGCTAATGCTCAATGTTTAAACTGTTTCAGGTTATTGCCCCTCTACTGGTTACCGAGGATGATAAAATGCTTGTCACTTGCATTAATTGCTTAACAAAGGTAATTGTCTCTTGAACAACCTTTTTACTATTTTGGAAATAAGCCATTGAACCAATGCTATATTTCAATATTGGGGGTATTGTGCCCATATGCTATACCAGTGTCCTGGTGATACTTGTAAAATATATCCCTCAAGTGTCCTTCATTTCTTATTTATTTTCTATCCCATGTTAATTAGCTACTACATTATATGAATAGCATAAACCAGTGAGTGATCCT
The DNA here is from genome assembly GCF_029867415.1 of Vicia villosa. NCBI lineage: Eukaryota > Viridiplantae > Streptophyta > Magnoliopsida > Fabales > Fabaceae > Vicia > Vicia villosa. Next base: position 132,890,357 of record NC_081185.1, read on the forward strand.
TAAATTGGACATGAAGCTAAAAAACAGCATAAACCAGTGAATGATCCTTAAATTGGACTTGAAGCTTCAATCTAACCAGTGAGCTGTTCTAGCCTCCTCCGAATCATATCCAACCTTAGAGGATTCACTATATTTCCATATCTGTACCATACATCTACTACATGCCATTCTTCTTTAGAAGGGATCCATATTTATGCACAAATTAATTAGTTATGCGTTATAAACATTTATTGTGTAACAAATAACATCATATTATTCCTTTCTTCAGCTTGTGGGCAGGTTCACTCAGGAGGAACTGATGGCTCAGTTACCCTCGTTTCTACCTGCTCTTTTCGAAGCTTTTGGAAACCAAAGTGCAGATGTTCGTAAGGTACTTTGGGTCCTTTATCTGCAGTAATTTATGGCCCATCATCCCTTATATTTTTTGAAATTTGAAGTGATAATTTCTTGTCAGTCAAAGAACATTGTGATGTGGTGTATATGTAGTTATAACCACTTAATTGGCCAACAGAAAATCTGGTGCTTTAAACCTATTTGGCACCTACTTAAAACGAATTGGTACTATAAAATAGTGTCTCATACATTGATAAGAAATATATTTTGGGCAAGTAGACAACGGCGTCACTAATTGAAACATCTTGGATGATTGAGCAGAACCTGCTTTGTATTATATTAAATGCTGGACAATAAATATTCAATAAGTATAACTCAAAGTTGGGGATATGAGCATGGTTAGTTAAGTTTCCATACCTACGCACACAACAAGATAGGATTAGAAATGAAAGCATAAAGGATAAAGTTGGGTAACACTTATTGTCTCAAAAAAGGTTCAGTCTTGCCTTAGTGTGAAAAAGACTCGTAAAAGGGCATATGTGAAGAAGACAAGTACTAGTATTTGAGGTATGATTAGATTTAGAATAGTTCTTAAATGAGGCACCGGTAATATAATTCCATTGAGGATATTACCCATATATCATGTGTCCTTTTATTTATAAAAATAAATCCCGAATTAATTCCCCTCCCAATAAAAGAAGTTAATTTGCATACTTACCAGTTACCACCATCTCTATCTGCCACAACTGTCTCTGAAAAGTCACTACTTGCCCAATCATCCCATTGGAAGTACATTGTGTCTAATCATAAACATGTCTACGATATTCCAGCATAATTTGCCATGCCAAATGCATTAACAGAATAGAATGATCATTCTCTTCCGTTCTTAATTTTAGGGACTCATTTGAACAAAATCATTTTTGGAACTACTTATGCTTTCCATGTGTTGAGCACCTTGTATTTTGGTGAATATGATGGTGATTTGATCTAAACACCTGAACTTTGCATTGCACCGTCGTCCTAATATTATTTCTTTATATTTGTTTACTCTTGACAAAGTGATAAAATATAACTGAACATTAGTATTAGAAGAAAATGATAAATCCGACTGGTTCTATTCTTCGAATTTGGATTAAGGGTAATATTGTTATCGTTAGTAAATGCTAGTTTGTTTATTCTTACGTGTCCCTTGTTCCCTTTATATCCGGTTTGTTTTGTTGCTTATTTTATGTAAATGGTGCATGGTTGCAGACAGTTGTTTTCTGTTTGGTGGATATTTATATCATGCTTGGGAAAGCATTCTTGCCATATTTGCAAGGCCTCAACAGCACACAGTTGAAGCTGGTCACCATTTATGCAAATCGAATCTCACAAGCCAGGACGGGAAAAACAATTGATGCCGTTCATGATTAGCAGGTTCTTTGTGAATATTTATGCTTTTTGGGTGTTGTCTTCTTCATTGCTGTGCATTATGTATATTTGCGTGTGAGAACTTTAGAAGTGGATTTCAATTCTTTTACTCCCTCCTCACCTTTTTCTTTTTTCTATTTATATAGTTTGTTTTTTCCTTTCCTTTTTCCCTGCCAATGTTTGTTGGAATTGGGAGAGTGCTGGTGGTGGAATTTAGTGCGCAAATTGTAATCTACATTGAGAAAACATTATATTGATTGTATTGAGTGGTTTTCATAAAAGCTTCATTGGTTCAGTTTTGATTCCTCAAACGGTGAGCTTTGGATTTTTTTTTTGGGGTATGCATGTGCGAGCTAAAGAAGAAAAAGAAAAGGACTTGTAATGCATTACAGTTGTATGAATCAACTCTTGAATTTATCCGGTGAAAATATTTTATTTTAATATTGTTTTATTTGGACCGTTTCTTGTATAAATGTAAAGTGAAAAATAAAAATAAAAAACGGTTGAGTGAGATGAATTTTTAATAAAGTAATGTAACCCAAACTATTTTAGATATCAAATCATTTAGTTTTTCAGTGGGATATCTTAATAATAAAAGGGACTAACTACTGATTGAAAAGCAATATTTTGCCACTTTGAAGTTGTGCGCCTAACTACATAACTCTTGCTAAACTCCCTCTAGTAATTTGCTAACTAGTATATCAAAAACTATAATTCTATCATAGTATTTCGAGTCGATCAATTTAAATTACCTACAGTTTATATACACATTAAACCTAATAATGTTGGATGTGAGGGTGTACTGGAAAAATTAAGTCACATTTTGACAATTCGGGCTACCTACTACTTGTATCCACACGTCAAATCCTATAGGCTATAGTACTAAGTGGAGTGTATTGGAAAAAATTCAAGTATCACATTAAACTTAAAGCTTAATAAATATTTATATGAAGTGACACTCTTCACCTTACAATCTGATTTTGTAAGGATGAGTTATTCAAATTCTAATTATATTATGGTATTATGAATCTATCAATTGAGTTATCTATAATTCATGTATGTTCACAATGTCTAATAGTGTTAGATGTAAGAGAGTATTGAAAAAAATTAAGTCTCACGTATCTACGATTTGAGCCATCCGTAGTTCATATCTTGATGTGAGTGGGTGTATTGGAGAAACCCAAATTTCACATTAGTTAATGAATATCTCTTAATTTTACAAGTCAATTTTATAATGAAAAATTATGATAAACTCTATTTTTGAAAGGAAATACATTCTCATTATTAAAATTCACCACATTATTACGTTCTTGTTCCACTCAACCTAGAAAGGTGTCTCATTATTGAAATTCACCATATTGTTACGATCTTGCTCCACTCAACCTAGAAAAATGTCATACCAAATACATGTGCTTAAAACAATTTAATTTAAAATCGCCTCATAGTCTTTTCACGTGAAAATATATTACCATTATGCTCAGACTCCCTCTACTAATGTTGATATCTTTTACAATAGTCAACCCAAATGTTGACTAAGGATGATCATTAGAAGAAGCATGATCATTGATGGATACAATGAGTAGGAGCACACTCACTGAAATTGGTATGCTGAGATACTTTTCCTACAATACATAAAAAATCATTGAAGTTTGATACAACCGCGAACTATTTTTTCTTGGTACGAAGACAAAATCATAAAAAGCCATATAAAAGCCACATACAAGTGCGAAGTCTCATGTTTAAACTAACAATATCAACGTTGCCAATTGAATAGACCTTAGAACCAGCTGCTTATTATTTCTTAATGCAACCGGTTTCGGAGATACATCTTCGAACAAATTAAAATTTAACATATTTCTGAATCAGACTTTAAATCAATAAAAATAATTCGTTACATAGATACATATCTGAAATAATCTAATGTTTAACAATTAAAAGGCACATTCAAAAATACATTTTTGAAAATTGAGGGGTATTTTTAGAATTGTATAGGATACTTTTCGAATTTATAGTGGAGTTAAGAAATTCTCATTGTTTTTTTGGATAATCTAGGGGTGTTCGCGGTGCGGTTTGGGCGGTTTTAACGAAAAAAATCATCCGAACCGCAAGAGAAAAAATCGTGCAGTTTGGTTTGGTTCGATTGGCTTTTAAAAAAAATCCGAATCAAACCAAACTAATGCGGTTTGGTTTGGTTCGGTTGGTTCGATTTTTTACAAATATTTTATTGAACCATACATATACATATAGATGACAACATAACTTTGTATTTAGACATTCATACACTATCAGATAACAAAAAAACTCGTCATATTTTGACAAAATTTTTTTATTTAATATATAAAAATTAAATTACTCAAAAGTGGAATAATAAACATAAAATAATAGTATAAAACAATATAAAAATTATTAGAATGAAACAAAAAAGTAGAAGAGACGAGAGATTAGTGAAGGTGAGAAAGAAAAAACAAAAGAGTTGAGAGATTAGAGAAGAAGATGTGCGATAAAAACGAAATTGAAATAGGGAACATTTGCATAAAAATGAGAAGGTGAAAAAGAAAGAATATAAGAGAGTAGAGATTATAGAAAAATAAGGAAGATGTATGTGGCAAAGAATGCACGATAATGCTATTAGAGATTTGAGAGGATCGGGACTAAAATCATATGTGCAAGGATGAGAAAATTATTCGTAATCATAAGGTTAAGGTATAATAGATTTAAGTTTGAGTTGGATGTGAGTTAAGTAAAAGTTAGGTTGTAACATAATGCGGTTTGATTCGGTTTGGTTCGGTTTACAAAATACAAACCGCAAACCGAACCGAACCGTGCGATTTTGTTAAAAGATGACCCAAACTAATCCGAATCAAATGCGATTTTTTGCGGTTTCGGTTTGGTTTGGTTTGATTTGCGGTTTTTTATTGGGTTGGTTTGGTTTTGATCACCCCTAGATAATGCTAACTTGTGTCATAGGGGCACCAAATTAAGAATTAAATGAAGAATATCTTAGAAATTGTGCACTAATTTGCACTGATTTTGATGAAAGTATAAAATTAATTCTTTTATTAGCATTATCCTTTTCAAAATAATGTCTCTATGAGTAGATTTCTTTCAGCAATACCCATATTTTATATAGCAAAAACAAAAGGAAGCAATATTCATAAGCTTAATCAACAGATCATCTTAACTGACAACATGGTTTAATTTTTTTTTTCTTAGGCTAACTTTATGGTTTATTTTAATCTCTTCATTTAAAAAAAGTATTATATGAATTTTTTAACTCTTTAAAATATATCAAATTAATTATTTTTGTCTAATAAATAACAAATTTAAGGATCAATTTTTAAAATTTTATGTTATTAATTAAACAAATTTTTTTTAACATGATATGTTTTAAAGAATTAAAATACTAATATATTATTAACTTTTTTTAAGTTAAAAAGCTAAAATGAACTTAGAGATTTACTTATAAAACAAAAAGAAATTAAGCCTTTTATAAATAGTTAAAGTACTAGATGAAAAATAGTTGCCAATGGATAACACAAAAGCTTCAAATCTTGTCCTCCAATAAACAAAGCGATATTTGTTTTTATCTATGAACAAACTCATTAAAAGACAACAATATTCACGTCTATTTAATAATTTATGTTTAATGTCTTTATTCACAAAAGAAAAAATATAATTAACTTTTGACGTTTGTTTTATTATATTATTTGGGTCTTGCTAACGAGCATTCTAGGAAATATTCTTTAAACATATTAAATAAAGAAAATATTCTTTATAAAGTTTAACATTTTAATTTTCAATACAGTTTTAATGCATTGAACAAACGCATTTTAATAAAAACTTATCACTTTAATCACTTAAAGAGTACTTCAAGGACATTGATTAACATTTCTTCCTTTCCTGTGCTCTAATGTGAATCAAACGCCTAAACAAGTATAAGTCGAACCATAGTGACGAAGAAATTCAGAGAGTAATGAATAATGATCCTAGGGCGAACAACAATACTAGGTGGCGAATTGCTTGGAGGGAAGGTCCTACTTTAATTTTTTTGATTGAAGGTGATACTTTAATTAGAATCTTATAGCGCATTAAATATTAGTTCGCTTAAACAATGATACATACAAATATTTTTCTGTTCATTAAATAAGAGGAGTTGGTTATTCAAATTCTTTTTACAACACTCTCTCCGACACTCACTTTTTTACTGATTAAAACATGTGTAGGTCTCTCACTTTAGAAATGAATCCCACATAAAGTGGTAGAACCCACACATATTTCAACCAATAAGAAAGTGAGTAATAAAAAGAGTGTTGAAAAGAAAATGTTGCTACTAGCACTCCTCTTGCATATTTAGTTTTTTTTTTCTTCAAATCTTATAATTTTTTGATATTACTCCTCTTGCATCTTTTGAATTATACCGAACACATGATAATACTCTCAACACAAACTCGTTTATTTAAAATGAACTTTGAGAATGAAATTTAGATGTTTAGACTTTAGATTGTATCTTCCTGACACAAAGTGACATTGTTTGGGTAATAATATTCAGACAATCACGTTTTTCTCACATCAGTTTTTTAAACCATTTCATTCATGATCATATAACATTATTTTTTTTTCTAAATCCTCTAAAAAAAATCTTCCATTTTTATTCAATATTTTTGTTTGAAAACACAAATCAGTTGTATTTCGACATCATAATAGTCCAAAATTATTGGTAATGTACACATGTATCATTTATGATCATTGAATAATCTATTTTTTCTCCTTCATTGTGAATGTCATTGGGATAGTAATATCAAAAGCCTTATGGGCTGTAAAATTTGAACATTTTGAATGATTGCTTGAATTTTATTATTTTTCATTGATTGTAGGTATGACGCACCTTGATGTTGTCAACAAAACTAGTAAAATAAATCAAGTGTGACAACGGAAAAATGGTCAAATCTTGTCAAATTTTAGAATGGATGTCTCGAATTCTTCTATAGAGGAGTAATATGTTGATTTTGTCATACAGTTCAGAAGCATGTAATAGAAATTTCCATTATATGAAATATGTTGAAACTTCAACATCACACCCGATGAAGGAGAAAATTGTTTGTGTATATGGACTAATCAAGTTAGACACCTTGTAAATACCATAATTTATAAAGTTGAATATGCTCATGCTACATTGATGAACAGGTTGAGAGATAATAGCATTAATTTTTGTAAGGATTGAGAATCAACAAACAATATGATTGAACTCAAGCATAACGAGATACAAACACCACTTGCTTGCAGAATCACAATATTAGAGCATAAGTTTAAGAAAAAGAAATCTATATTCACATTTGACTGGAAATATATCTCGATCAATATTGAACTTTCTCTATCACAAAGCCATGCAAGCAAAGAAAACATGTTCAGATAGCTCCAAGTATGGTTGTACACTTAGAAGAACATACAATTTTCTGTGTGATTTTTGATAGCAATGAATATGAAACATGATATACTTATATGTATGGATGAGGTGGACATGCATTGGAAAAGGTTTTAGTTTGATGATAATGGTGTGATCAATGATAGTAAATTGAATATCTCCATTATGATAAAATTAGAGGTGATTAAGAGAAATTTTTGAAAGTTGATGATAACATGAAATTGCACATAAAAGAGCATATGCACAAGATATTCTATCCATAAACCTTTGACATAGAGCCACCCACGAAATTGGTAAAGACTAACAATGCTCCTAAGAAGGTCAAACCAACTTTAAATGATAATTCTGTCAAGTGCTCACCATCATATTTTGAACATGTCAACTCGCTTTATCTAGATTCTCCATTTTCACAATCTAACAAAAGATCTATTAGGAGTCTCCACATCATCAAAATACCGCTTCCCTCCCCTTTACAAAAAATGAGACACATTGAGGAGATACCCACTTTTATGCACAAATACATTGATCTAATTGTAGATGTTAAAGGTGACGGTAACTGTGGATTCTGTGTGGTCTTAAATTTACTAGTTATGGGAGATGAGAATCATACACTTGTGTATCAACATCTTATCAAAGAGTTGACGACCTATACGGAAGATTACACGAGGAGATACGAGAAAAAGAATAATACGATGTAATTTATGATGCTCCGATTCCTTGTGTTAACGACCCGACACCGTAGAAAAATGGATGTGTTTCCATGAAATGTGTCATCTTGTGGCAATGTATGGTTTCTCGACATTTTTTTCTACCACGAAGTTGCCCACCAAAAACCCTAATGAACAAAATATTTGTATTGGATGGTTTTCAAAATTTGCACATTTTGTACAAGTTTATTTGAAACCAGGATGTTCTTTAACAAGAATATCCCTTGAGTGGACATTTCATCCTAAAAATAGCAGAAACTTGGCTGTATACCTTTTTGAATTAGATGGAAGAGTTTGACAAGTTGAATGATCTTGAAAGAGAGTCATATAAAAAGATTAACAGGAATGTAATCAAGGGATCATGTGTTATTTGTTTTCCTTTGTTAAACTTCACTCTACAAGATTTACCAAAAACACAAGGTTCACAGAATTCCAGTTTTTCGACTTTGTCACCACATAGTAGATTTTGTTTCCCATATTCGACAAGGCTCTTTTCACTGACGTGGCCCAATCTCATATGCCATGGATTTGTCTTCAACACATGTTTTATGGAGGCAAAATCAACTGATCCAGTTACAACCTCAGCCTTAAGGGTATACAAGCCTTGTTTCTTCACGCCATTCAAGACTTCCTTCGACCTTCCATGACTTTTTGGATACATTGCTCTCCTTTAAAAACGTATCCTTTCTTATCGAATTCACCAAGAGAAATCACATTTCTCTTTAGATCAGGTACATATCTGACACTAGTCTACAACTTTATTGCTCATCATGGAACTTGAATCTCACAGATCCAATACCTGTAATTTTGTTCGCTCTGTTGTTTCCCAGCAGCACCAATCCACCATCTTTATCACATAATTCCCCAAATACGTCTTTGTTTGGAGTCATGTGCCAAGTGCAACCTAAATCCGTAATCCACTTCTTTTTAGAGTCGCCACTTGAAACCACAAGGACATCCGATGATTCAAAATTATCTTGCACAATAGTTGAATAACCATTTTACTTACCTCCATGATTATTCAGGCATTCAGAAAACACCTTTCTTGTGTGACCCTTCTTCTTATAGTGATAACGCCTAATTCCAGGAGCATCTCCACCATATAAGATTTTTTTTACCTTTACCCTTCTCCTTCTCAAACCTGCCATCGTTATTCAAGAATTTCCCCTTAATGGACAAACCTTCACCCACATATTGTGGCTTGTGCTCCTTTCGTTTATTCAAATCCTTAGATTACAAGGCCCTAATGCTTACATCTTCAAGTGCCATAAATTGAAATCATTCACACCGGTGAATTTATCAATCTCATACTTCATTGATGCCATCTTGATCCACACTCACTACACTAGTTTGATGTGATAATCGTTACACCAGTAACAAATAAAGACTATGAGAAAGATTGAGTTTTCTTGAACAAACACAAGAAACCCTTCAGTTTACGAAAAATTGGGAAGATGAAAGAAGAACAAAAAATCAGGATTGGTTAAAACCATTTTACTATTTACTTTCTCAATTAGGGAAAATCGATTACAAACAAATATCAACAAACCTTAACCCTCTCTCAAAAACCTCGGAGAGCAACCTATTTATAGGCTACAAGCTAACTTATACCCTAAGCTAACTTGAACATTAAGCTAACTAAGCAACAAGCTAACTTATACAACTACATACTAGAACACACTTCGAATACACCATGCACACCTTTGACACCTGCATGCTTGAACAAACTTCAACCATAACATGCATTTAAACCTATCGAACCATGAAGCTATCCCTATCGAGTCCAAAGTTTGATCCAATATAAGATAAGAAAAAGACCCACAAAGGGCGAGGCAGGGACAAGAGACTATAGTTGAGTCCATAGCGCCTTGATGGACACCCATTTTATAATTTGGGTCCCGTTCCCTAGACGTACCACTCTTTTGTTGAATATTCCGCCTCTCTCTAGGAATCGTCACCCAACATGAGAAAATGGGAAAATGACGTATCCTCATTCCTTAACAGTACAAACCGGGTCATTTGAGCATGTTCTCTTAAATATCAATGGATTAACCGTCCACTCTTACATCTTCTTAGTGATATGTATTATTCCTAAAGGGCCTAGGATCCAAGCGCATGAGCACTATAAATTCCTTAACACTAAAGTTGAGAAGGACAATCTCATTGTGATACAGAAAACCGTACGCACAAAGTTTTTCACCCCTTATGTGAGCTAGCTCTCAACCCCTTTACATACTTTAGAACCTTTGACAACACTTAACCATTAAGGGTTGTCAGGTATTGTACTATTTAGCAAGTCTAATTGATGCCCACCGTGGAGCTCGGTAAAAACGACTTGAGCTATACTCATCATTATTCACTGTTGCTTTCACAATCTCCTCACGAGGATGTTTAAACAAAGCTCCAATATTCGTGTCAACACCATCTCCGAAGGTTTTTTTTTGGGAGGAGAATTTCTTTCCTATTAGAGAAATTATGCTCAAAAGGTTTTTACAACCAACCTCATACCTGCTAATGCCGAAAAAATCTTGGGGAAAGAACGAGAATCCAAAACCAACTTCTCAAGTGAAGACATTGTTGGTGTTCTTGCTTACGATAATAACCACATGGTTATAATGGTTATGTACGATAATTGGGATATGAAGTGAATATTGAATGACCCTGGTAGATCAGCGGGTGTATTATTCTAGAATGCCTTCTAGAGGATCCAACTCGACCCTAACAACATCAGAGCATTCCAAGGTTTTATGTTGTTCTTTCAGGTGAAGATGTACCGGTAAAGGTCCACGTAGCACTTAAAATAACGTTCGGCTCAAAGAAGATCACCAAGATGATTGAAGTGAAGTATCTCGTAGTAGACGCCTTGCCCCCTTATAATGTCATCCTTGGAAGACCCATTCTTAATTTACAAGGGATGGCCCTGTTGTTAGCTGGAGATTTCGACATGATATTTATGTTTCGAAGAAAGAATGGCTTTTAATGGCTATTTTTAGAGTTACTATATGTCAGGAGTATTTTCTAGGTAGGAGTAAGATATAAATGGATTATCTTCAAAGTCTAAATAATAAAAGACTTAGGATATTCTGACATATTATTCACAAAGATGCGTTGCTTCGCGTCGAAGAGTTTCGAGCGGGAAGATTTGAATTTCAAAGTGTTTCGTTTGAATTAAGAAGGACGCGTGGAACTCCAGGAATTCGAAGCACATGCAAACAAGCAACGTGGCATCTCATTAGAGTAAGACCTTTAGGGTTGAATTAGTATAAATAAGGGTCTTAGTGGTAGGATCCAGGGGTGTTCATTTTGTACAAATTACTCACAAATCACTCAAGTACCAAGCGTAAGAGAAAGAGTTTTCGATGAGAAATGTGCGTGTAACACCATTATATTTTCAATATTTATCCTTTGTTTTATAAACACAAGTCATTTAAATACCTTTACATTTCCCGTCGAATCATTTACGTTTACAGTCCAATCATTTCGAATTACTTTCTGCAATTTCTTTCGTTGCATTGTATTTTATATTATCTTTTACATCAAGTCATAGATTAAGGTATTTATCTTAGAAGTAAAACCCGGAAGTATGAATTCAACTATCATAATAGACACCTTTTCGACACATGTCCTAGGATCAATCTAGTCGATCTTGCGAGTAACCAAAGTATACTTAATAATTTGGAGGACTAGCGGTTGTTTACCAGAAATCACCATAAACACCTGTCCACCCTTAATTTGAGCCTCAAATACCCATTACTTGATGGTTTGGTCGGTGTAGTTATTGGGGGCTAGGAGATTTCCTAGGAATGCTATTAGAGAAACCTATAAATGAGGATGGAGTCTGTCGCCTTAGGCACTGCCCCTCATCCAAATACACATGACACCAAAGAATTAGGATGGGACCCTATATTGGAGATAAACAATGAAATGGTTACACCAATATAATTCTTGAAATATGTCCAAATTGGCCCATTAGAGCACTAAGTTACCAAGATGAGCACCCATCTATGTGAATATGAAAAGTGGAGTTGGTCTCCCTACTCAGGTGGACCATTGACTTGTTCGCATGGGAACCTTTAGATATATCAGACATAGATACCAGAGTGGAGAGATATAGTCTCACCCTTGATCTCATTGTCAAACTAGTATCTCAAAGGAAATGCAAGGTTATCGAGGAAAAAAGGGCAGTTGTTAATGTGAAAGTACAAAAGCTGACAAGCGCCGAGTTCATAATAAAGGTAAAATACCAGTCCTGGATGGATAACATGGTTTTGGTATGGAAGTTATCAAATAAATGCCTAATGTGTGCCAACTTCATTGAATTTAATGCTACATGCCCAAAGGATTTATACCTCATACCTAATATAGATCACGTGATCGGAGAATCTTTAGGATATAAAATGCGAGTATCATGGACGCCTACTTCAGATACAACCATATTATGATGGATCCCATGGATCCACCCAAGAAAGAATTCATGTCCAATCCTGATAACTATTATTACAATGTCATGCCCTTTGGGCTCAAGAACCTAGACCTTACCTATCTGAGACTCGTGGTTACAGTGTTCTCAAAGAAGATAGAGCATAAATTGGAGGTTTATATTGGTGATATGATAATGAGTACTTTAGAAGGGGATAGTCATGCGTCAGATTGTCAATATACCTTAGAGTCAATCAGGAATTACAACATGCATTTAAATCCTAACAAGTGTTCATCGACCATCTTGATACATCCAATAAGATTTTTTTTCCTTTGTACCTTTATTTGTGTGCATTGAAACCAGATCTAGATGAAAGAATAATGGCTTAGGCTATAGAGTTGTTTGAGTATGAAATTCAATACATACTCAGTGGAAGCATCAAATCACATGTACTGGCTTATTTTCTAGTAGAGTTTAGTTCACCAATGATTGAGAAGACCCTGCCCACGTAGAATCTGTAGGTAGATGACACCTCTAATTTGAAGGAAGATGGAACATGGATAATGCTAGAGGGACCATTCAACCTGTTGATCGAGAAGTCCCTGTGAATCATGTTCAAAGCTAGCAACAATCAAGCAAAATACGAAGCTCTCTTCGCTGAAATGACCTTCTCCCTAGAGGTGGGCGCATTGAATCTTAAAGCCAATAATGATTCCCAAAGCAAAAAAAGTCATTGGGGAATATGAGATGAAGAAACCCAACTCATATAAAATCTATAAAAGGTACATGATTTATTTGAGCGTTTCAAAGCTTTTGATATAATGCATGTGCCTAGGGAATAGAATTTTAGGGAGGACCTCCTATCTAAGCTTACTAATTCAAAGAGAACACGGTACAACCGCATGGTAATTCAAGAGATCTTTGCCATCCCTAGAATCGAGGCAGGAGAGACCCACACTATCATGTTTTCCTAATCAACTAGTTGGATGAGACTCATAATACACTATATGAAATCAGACTAATTATCACAAGATAAATTAAAGTCAAAGAAAATCCACAAATGTACAGCTAAGTACATTCTAATGGTAGGCAGGCTCTACAAAACGAGAAGATCATCTCCCATGCTAAGGAGCATAGGGGAGCATGAAATCACTTTAGTCCTCGCTAAAGTATATAAAAGGGCTTTTAATAGTCATATTGTGGGACAAGCTTGGCTTATAAGATGTTAAGGACATGCTATTATTAGCCTACCTTAATGAAAGACAATATGGCATTCGTAAAAAATAGTCAACAATGCCCGAGATACATAAACCCCCATCATGCACCAACTGAACTCCTCTTCTTTATTATGAAGCCTTGTCCATTTTACCAGCGGGGCATGGATATTCTAGGTCCTTTTCCTCTGGCTCTCGTTCAGCTAAAGTTTATGATTGTTAGAGCAAATTATTTCACAAAATGGATAGAGGCTGAAGTCATATCTAAGATCACAATAAAAAGGGTTCACCATTTTTATTGATAGAAAATTACATACAGGTTTGGGTTTCTAAGGTTCATCGTTTTGGACAATGATACTTAGTTTTCCAGCATTGCCATGGTTTATTTCTTTCACAAGCGAGTGGGAAAGCATAATCAGCAAACAAGTAACACTGAAAGGGATTAAGAAGTTGGACGGCGCCAAAGGATTATGGGAGGAAGAGACTAATTTCACTCTGGTATACAGGGTATATGCCATGTTTCCTATTAAAATCGACAAGCCTTCCTGTTGAGACATGTCTTTGTGCCTTCCCAATAGGGAAAACTACAACCCAAGTAGGAAGTACCCTACCTCATCTACTAGAAGTTACCTCACAAGACCTACAAGTTCAAGGAGTTTGATGGACGTCTCATTCCCAGAACTTGGAATTTAGTAAATCTAAGTTATTATTATAGTTAATTGGTAGAAAGGAGAGTCACATATGGATGCATGAATCTCTTTGAAAAAACTATTATCATTTGCAATAACTTATTTTGGCTTTGTTGACAATATGAATGCTAGACTTTATCTAGAAGATCCTTGCCATCTTAAAATGGGAAATATGAATCGTGGACTTCTCCTGGAAGATCCTTGCTACCTTAAAATGGAAATGTGAATGCTGGTCTTTTAGTGAAAGATCCTTGCCATCTTAAAAAGTGCAATATGAATGTTGAACTCCCACGGGAAGATTCTTCCCGCCTTAAAAGAGCAATATGAATGTTAGACTCCCACTAGAATATCTTTGTCTTCCTAGAAAGGAGTAGCATAACGTCGTTTCCACACGACAACTCAACTAAAGTCTCGCATAGGGACTCATTGGGGGTCTATACTAAAGTCTCTTATTAGAGACTAAACTAAAGTATTGCTTGAAGGACTCAAATAAAATCTCGCTTGAGGGACTCAAGTAAAGTCTCGCCTTGAGGATTCAACTAAAGTCTCTTCTGAGAAACTCAACTAAAGTTTCACCTAAGGGACTCAACTGAAGTCTTGTCTAGGGCATTAAACTAAAATCTCTCACGGGGGACTCAAGTAAAGTCTTACATGAGATACTCAACTAAAATCTCACTTGGGAGACTCCACTAAAGTCTCGCTTAAGGGACTCAACTATAGTCTCACCTGAGGGACTCAACTAAAGTCTCGCTTGGGGGGCTCAACTAAAGTCACGCTTGAGGGACTCTACTAAATTCTATCCTAAGGGACTCAACTAAAGTCTCTCCTGTGGACTCAACTAAAGTCTTGCCCAAGGGACTTAGCTAAAGTCTTGACTAAGAGACTCAACTAAAGTCTCTCCTGGGAGACTAAACTAAATCTTGCTTGGGGGACTCAACTAAAGTCTCACATGAGAGATTCAACTAAAGTTTATCTTGGGGGACTCAACTAAAGTCTTACAAGAGAGACTCAACTAAAGACTATCTCGGGGGACTAAACTAAAGTCTCGCCCAAGACACTCATTTAAAGACTCGCTGGGAGACTTAATTAATGTCTTGTCTGGGTGACTCAACTAAAGTCTTGCCTGAGGGAATCAACTAAAGTCTTGCCTTGGGGAATCATATAATGTCTCACTTGGGGAACTCGACTAAAATCTCGTCAGAGGAACTCAACTAAAGTCTCGCCCAAGGGCCCCGACTAAAATTTTGTCAGAGGAGCTCAACTTGAGCCTTGTTTAAGGTGCTTAATTTAAGGGTCACTTTTGGTGTCCAAATGAAGGAAATGAAACTAAAACACTACACCCTTTATAAGTTCTCGTGCTTGAGGGACTGTGCATCTGTATATCTAAAAGGCCCACAAGGGGAGAGGCGGAGACAAGGGACTTAGTTGAGTCCATAACACCTTATTGAACGCCCATTTTGTAATTCAAGCACTCGTTTGCTAGATGTGCCAATTTTTTATTGCACACATCGCCTTTTTTTTAGGAATGGTCATGTGAGATGGGATTGAGGAAAAATGACGTGTCCCCAATTCTTAACGGTACAGACAGGGTCACTTGACCACACTCTTCAATATATCGGTGGATTAACTGTCCACTTCTACATCCTCTTAGTGGTAGTTGCTATTCTCAAAGGGGCTAGGGACCACTATAAATAGCTTAACACTAAAGTTGAAAAAAATAATCTCATAATGATACAGAAAACCACATACACATCACTTCTCATCCCATATGTGAACTAATTCTCAACCCCACAATATATCTTAAAACTCTAACCATCCTTAATTTATCACGTAGTATATATTTTTAGTAAATACAGATTCAGACAAAATTTTTACCTAATCAAATCAATAATTTTTCAGCTGAGCTAGAGCTTACAATGAACTTAATCATATAGATTTTAATCAATAAAAAATGTGTTAAAATTTATGTTAAAAGTGTGTAAATAGTTCTCTACATTTTTTTGGGTAGTATAGTACCAATGTGGGTTTAAATTTTTTGAGACTTTGCCTAAAAATGTCAATTTACACAACAAACCATATAGAGTTTTGGTTAGACACATACTAACCGTACAAAAATATGTAAACTTTTTATTTAATCACAGTTTAACTAGGTTTAAAAATAGTATATATGATTGTACTCCATTATAATTTGCTTGCATAGTATATATATAACATATGGATAAAGATTATATATATAAGAATCTAATGCTATATATAAGTAGGACTAACTAGCTAGTAGCATTCTATGATTCTGAATGCTGTTGTAGACACCACTTAAGCTATTATGCTTCTCCAGCTAGTAAATAAAGTTTTATACGTGGACATGTACACGTACACATAGTTACTTCTATTTTATTCTTTTCCTTGTATTGTAATCATTATTTTCTCTCTCTTTCCTTTTAACTCTTTTGTATTGTAAGGTTTAGGTATACACTCGATGGCTATAACGAAGAAGAAACAAAGTCACAAGTTTAATATGGTTCACTCATTTCCTCGTGCCAATGAAAATGAAAGGCAAGTAGCAAAAAAGTATCCATTAAAAATATACATGAAAATATTACTGTCTTGTTGTCTAACACAAAATAGAAAAAAGATGTCCTACAAAATTTATTCAAGATAGGAATCACCCCCCATTTTTGGCAAACTATCACTCTCCCTTAGATTTTGTGATTTTCAGCAGAATCTAAACACATAGCACATCGAATTCAAGTTGATGTGTACGTTCATCCAATTGGGCACTTCATTTTCTTTTGAATTATGTGAAATGAAAATAAATATAATTTCTCTTGAGTCTATATATATTCATGTTCATTTTTCATTTCCTATACTCATCATTAGTCTCATCAAAATCTGGAGAAAGAGTTTCTATATCCAGGTTAGTGCTAATGCTATATATACATTATACTGAAATCTACATATATATTTTTTGATGTATATTTAGAGGAAATAAACTTTTTTTTTTTGCGTAGACGTGAAAAAGTTGCGATATCGATATCTTCTAAAAAGAAAAATCGAATGACATCGCTTGAAAACTTTACATCCAAGTTAACAGCACTTGTTGTAGATGACACTGAAATCATTCGAAAAATTCATCAAAAGATGTTGAATAGTTTAGGAGTGAAAAGTGAAGGTGCGAAAAATGGAAAAGAAGCACTTGAAATTCATAGCTATGGCAAAAAATTTGACCTAATTCTCATGGATAAAGATATGCCTATCATGAATGGTCTTGAGGTATATACTAATTAGTTATTGTATTATATATTCTCCAAGTTTAGAAAAATATGCATGTGTTGATTTTATGTGTTTGTTATATGTAGGCAACAAAGGCACTTCGTGCAATGGGAATTTGTAGCACTATTGTTGGAGTGTCATCACATTCAATGGAAGAGGAAATAGTCAAGTTTATGGAAGCAGGACTAGATGAGTATCAAGAGAAGCCTTTGAACAAAGTGAAACTCAATTCTATTCTTGACAAGATCAAACACAATCTCATGTCCAATTGAAAATCCAACCCTACTATGTGATGGATGCAAGTAATTGAAGAATATGTAGTATTTGTATTTCTTTCCAATTTCCTTGTATTCTTTTTCATTTGGATCGTTTTGTAGCTCTATGTTTTTAAGAAATAAATTATTCTATCTTTTTTAGTTATTTTTTATGGATAATACGTTTCGGTGACTAATATTTGTACGATACCCGTTTAAAAGTTTAGATTAATTTTTTAATTTTTTAACTTAATATTTTTTAAATTGGTATCCGACATCTGTATGATGCAAATACAACACGTGTTGTACTATTCAAATAAGTGTTTCATAGAATTTTTTTAACTATGCGTTGTAATATTCAAATAAATAAGTTTTTTAAAATGATTTTTAACAACAAATATATAAATATAGGTTAAATAATTTTCTATATATAATATTAATATTAACATTTACATATATGTGTTGTGTCCGGTATCTACTTTGAGACTTTGATAAAATGAGATTATAAGAATCGATCGTAGTCGCGTTGCAGTCCTGTAATTTTTTTTTAATTTTAATGGATATAAATGTTGTGATATTAATTGTAATTGTTGCAATATAAATTAATTATTATTTAATTTTTTTACCATAAAAACAGTAAGTTTGCCACCTTTAAAATATAAAATCTGTGGTTCTAGTATAGGTCTACGAGATCTTGTATTTTTTCAAACACTTACCTGAACCAGTGCACAACAGTGATATCAAGATCTTACACAAAAATATATTTGTAGGGCAAGGATACAGTAAGGTTCGATAGAGACTTTTAACTTTACTATAAAAGCTTCAAGTTAGATCTTTTGCTGACGACATATGTTTCTTTCAATATAAATATTATTATAGATGTAATTTAATTTTAAGAAACCTAAAGCAAGGGCCAAGGGGCTTCAATGGCCTAGAAGTTAGGCGGGCCCTACAGGTTACGCAAAATTAGGAAAAATTTTAAGACGACCTCTTATTCAATTTATCAATGCTTGTATATTAGAGGAACTCTGATTAAAGAATGACTTCATTAATATTCTTCACTAATAGAAGATTAATTAATTATTTTTTTTTCTACGGGGATTTAGACCATCTCCAATGATGCAATCCATTTTTGAGTTCTTTATGGGTCCCACCAGCTATATCATCTCAAAATAATTTATTTAATTTTTATTTTATTGGTGTAACTCTAATGGGTCCCACAACTTTACCTCATAAATTAATTTGATTGGGTACCACAAATTTTTACTAGTTGCATTGCAATGCAACTCTACTATGACATGGCAAATTATTTCAATATTTAATTATTATATTAAGGGTTAATGAACTTTTTCGTCCCTTTAAATATTTTAAATTTCGTTTTTAGTCCCTCCAAAATTTTCCTTCAAGAAATCGTCCCTTCAAAATTTTTCTTTCGAACTATTGGTCCCTGACGTCAAATTTCGTAGCTAATCGGTGGCTAAAGTCGTAGCTAATCTCTAGCAAATTTGACATTAGGGATCAATAGTCTAGACGAAAAATTTTGAAGGGACGATTTCTTAAAGGAAAATTTTGGAGGGATTAAAAATGAAATCTGCAATATTTAGAGGGACCAAAAAATTCATTAACCCTTATATTAATATCCAGCTGGAGAACTCAAACAAAAATACCACCATTGGAGATGCTCTTAGAAGATTAATTAAGTCACTACTTAATCATTGTTTTCATTAATATTATTTGTGATGAATTTCATATAGGATTGAGCAAGTCAAATCACACTTCTCATATTTTATAAGTGGGTTAAATGACTTTCACCCCCTGCAATAGTAGCGAGATTTGATTTTCCCTCTATTAATTTTTTTTTGTCCTGGCCCCTTAACAAAAAAAATTCCAAAATAAAAAACCTTATGGAGCCAGATTCTCTCAATTTAGCATACGTGGACAGAATGTTCATGTTGATGTGGCATGGGGTGACACGCTGGCACTTTGCATTTTATAATTAGGGCAATTTGCAGGAAATCCCCAAATCACCGTCTTTTTCATAAGGTACCTCCATATCACCATATCCCCAAATCACGATTCTTCCAGATTTGTACCTCCATATCACCATCTTCTTCACGCTTCTTCATCCGTTGCATCATCTTCTTCAAACTTCTTCCTCCTTTGCATCGTCTTCTTCATACCAAATGTCTTCTAGCGAAAGTGCCGTTAGCTGCAACTCCTACAATTCGAATGTTCCTACATGTGGTTGTAGTCGTCCTATAAAGATGTGGGTAGCTAACACCGTCAAAAATCGCAACCGAAAATTCTGGAAGTGCAGAAATGCAGGGGTAAGTCGTAATGTATAAATCGTATCTATTGTATTTGCTGGGTTTAAGTCGTAATCTGGAGAGAAGAATTTTTTTGTCATTTAAGTCGTAATCGTATTGTATTGTCGTTGTAGATGGACAATAGTTGTGACCTTTTTGCTTGGGATGATGAAATCACACCTTCAGAACAAGTATGCAAACATTGTAAGTTGGCAAAAATGAAGAATGAGTTGGTAGAAGCAATGCTGGAAAAAACCAAGGTGAAGCAGGCTCATTTGAAGAGAAGAATTTCCCAACTGAAAGTGATGTTGGTGATGTCTTGGATTGTAATGGGTGTATTGTACACTTATATGTAATGTAATGTGTGTTGTTCCAAATGATGTGTAATGATTTGTAATGATGTGTATTGATGTGTTTGCTCAATCAATGATAAAAGGTCTTATATTTTGGTGAAAAGCTTGGTTTAAAATGTGTCTGCCATATTTCAGTATAACATAGGAGACATAACCATTGTTCCATTGTTCCAAAATAACAAAATTTGTTAACAAGATTTGGTTTAACAGGTCTTACATATCAAAATAACCATTGTTCCAACGTCAACCAAATTCATAATTCAGTACAACCAAAAAACATAATCATTGTACCAACATAAAACATAACCATTGTACCAACACAAAATATAAGTAAAAAACAAATGTTCACTAGCTAATTACATAACTAGGACATATCAGCATCTAATAACTTAACACTTCTTCTTTAATTTCTTCTTTCCACGCTTTGAGTCATCATCATTTTTGTCTTCATCAGTTATAGTCAATGGCTGATCTGGATTAGCACCTGGCCCTATGATTGGTTTCTTAAACCAGAATAATTTTTGTCTTTCACTTGTCCTCGTTTTTATATGCTTCTTAGGTGACATCTTTGCCTTACCTTTCCTTTGTGCATTGCCATTCACAGAAGAACATTGGGTAGAGTTAATGTCTGGAAGGCTTGATAGCAGTTCATCAGTGATGTCTCCAAAAAAATTAGTGTTGACTTGTGTTGAACCATTATCTGCAGGGTCTTGTACATGTTCAGTTTGTGGTTCAGCCTGTACCTGCCCTTCAGCCTGCCCTTCAGCCTGGCCTTCAGCTTGCCTTTCAGTTTGAACTTCAGATAGCCCTTGAGTCTGAACTTCAGATAGCCCTTGAGTTTGAACTTCAGTTGTACCAGTTTGAACTTCCACTTTCACTTTCCTCTTCATCAGTCAAAAACAGAAATTGTTAACTCAACATACATATTTGGATTTATTAATTCAACATACATGTTAAGAATAGTAGACATACCTTTCTCTTTAGTGCATTGGGATCTTGAGTTGTGCTTTTGCAAGTTTGAGCATTGTGACCAAATTTGTCACATTTAGTACACCAATAAGATACACCTGGCAATCTTCTCCTCCTTGCACCATCTTCACCACACTCTCTGATCCTTAATTTTTTTGGCCTGCCAGGACCTCTCTTGTACATAGGGGGTATTATTGGCTCAGACTGTACTTCAGGCCACATTTCTTCACCATTTATTGGGCTTATAGCAAAACTATAGCATATGGCATACTTGTCCCTGTGGTAACAATGGTCTACAAAATCTTCTGGATTTTGTTGTCTAAAACCTAGAGCAGCAATAGCATGTCTACAAGGGATACCAACCAGCTCCCAGAAATTACAACTACAAGATCTCTTAGAAATGTCAACTATAAACTTCTGACCATTATAGGAATGATTCACCTCAAAAGTCTCATCCATTGCCTAGGTGGGCAGCCAATGTCCACTAAGCATGACCTCTTTATCAAGCCTTTTCCTAGGAATTGGCATTACTTTATGAGGCCATTTTTCAGCTTTAGGGATGAGGCAGAACAACTATTCATCAAATACTTCCTAATCCACTCGCACATTGTCAAAATAGGTTTGTCTCTAACACTTAAAATGGTAGCATTAAAAGATTCAGAAATATTGTTCATCAGAACATCACACTTAGGATAAAAGGAGAAGGCATGCTTACACCAGGCCTTTGGAGGAACACCCATTAACCAGCTCCAGGCATTAGGATCTACCAACTTTAACTCATTCATCTTCTGAAGCCAACCTTGGTAGCATGTGGATTTTGCAGCTCCCATCATGAGATCTCTAATTAGGGCACCTCCTCCAATTTTTTTTTGAAATTAGCATATAAATGCCTTAAGCAAACTCTGTGCTCAATCCTTTCAAACATCTCTTCAAACACTGCAACAAGACCCTGAAATTTTACAACCATTAGCCACACATAAACCATTCATCAAACAATGCAACAAGTAATTGTAACTTAAATCATTAACACATACCTTTTGTTGGTCTGATATAAAGACATATCTGCTACTATAGCCCACATCATTCATCAACAGTTCCAAAAACCATTTCCAGCTTTCTTTTGTTTCAGTCTCAACCACCCCAAAAGCAAGTGGAAAATACTGATCATTAGGGTCCCTCCCTACAGCAATTAGTAACTGACCCCCATACTTGGTTTTCAAGTGGAAGCCATCCACACCAACAAAAGGCCTACAACCATTTAGAAATCCTTTTTTACATCCTTCAAAACAGAAATAAAAAGAACCAAATCTTGGTGGGATGCTTGGATTTGGCCTTTCAACAGTTATTGACAATGTGTTTCCAATGTTGGCTTTATGCAATTCTGCAGCATAACGCCTCAATATTGCATACTGCCTATCTGCAACTCCCTCCAACATCTTCTTGGCTATGAGTTTTGCTTTCCACGCCCTAGCCACAGTTATTCCAACCGAGTAATTTTGCCTCAGATCTTGTATAATATCAGTGATTCTAACATCCTGTGAGCTTTGCATCTTCTTCAAAACCGCCTTAGCAACCCACCTTGAATTTGCAGATCTGTTGTCTAAAACCCTAGCACATGTGTGTTTGTCTACTATGGTTTTTATAGCAAAAGTCCTCTTATGGCCCACTTTGGAGCAAAGCATTAAAAACCCACATTTGGCCTTGCACACTACCCTTACCCTATCACTTTCATTTTTGGTAAAAGTTATTTCTCTCCCATTTAATACTGACCATTCACGTATGGCATATCTAAATTCATCTAGGGAGTTGAATTGCATGCCCCACTGAAATTTAAAATCCTTATTTAAATGGTCCTTTCTAAACTTTTCAAACTTTTTGACTTTACCCTTCTCACTATCTGACAAATCTGGATCTGAACTTTCCAACTCATCACTAATATACTCATCCTCACACTTTTTCTCTTTAGGCTCACTAATAAACTCAAGGCCTTTTGTAGTCTCCTTCATAGGTAAACCTATATCAATCCCTTCAAAACCATCAAGAATTGCAGTGGCCCTCTCATCTTCACTGTCACCTAAACCTTCAACATCATCTTCATCACTTCCTTCCATCTCAACAACCTCATTGACACACCTAGGCGACCTGACTGATGCTACAGAATAATCAACATCATGCTCTATGAAAAGTTCTCCATCTATTTGATTAACACAACTATATGCAGCAAAGTCATAACAATCGTCATCCTTTTTAAGTTGAAAACAATCTTCACATATTTCACGAATTAGAGTCCATATTCTGTAAGTCCCTTCCCGGTACCCCCAATCCATCACCAACCTATGTACACTATCCATTGTAAACTCTTCTAAACGGAGTTCAGAAACTAACGACGACACACCCCCTCTGTAAATCATATCACCGTTGTTCAGAAGCACAAACTCACCACCATATTGGATTACAGCATTGAACATATCATTTGACTGAAATTATATGAAAACACATTAAAAACCAAGTCTTTAAACTTAATCATCAGGGAAGGTACCATAACCTAGCTAAATATACCTGAGCAATGTGAACGGATGGTCCATCTTCTGTTTGCTTCTCTGCATCCTTCTCCTTCTTCGTTTTCCTCCCTTGCTTCGTCTTTGACAACTTCTCCGACGGCTTTGACGGTGGCGGCACCTTCTTAGAAGCACGCTTCTTCTTCCCCATTGCAATATTTTCAGAATGGAAAACCCTAACTTTCTAAGGGGGGATTTGCAATTGGGCCTAATTATAAAATGCAAAGTGCCAGCGTGTCACCCCATGCCACATCAACATGAACATTCTGTCCACGTATGCTAAATTGAGAGAATCTGGCTCCATAAGGTTTTTCATTTTGGAATCTTTTTTTGTTAAGGGGCCAGGACAAAAAAAAATTTAATAGGGGGGAAAATCAAATCTCGCTACTATTGCAGGGGGGTGGAAGCCATTTAACCCTTTATAAGTTGATTTTATAGGATTGAGTAAGTCAAATTACACATCTTAACATGATATTTGAGTCTATTTTAAGATCTACGGGGTCATCTGATATTAGGTTTTCGCTATTAGACCATCTACCATTGTGTTAAAAGTCTCACATCAGATAATATATAGTCTGAACATGTACTTATAAGTGGGTGCAATTCTCATCTACAAGTCAATTTTGCAGGGTTAAGTTAAGTCAAACCATATTTTTTTAACATTATTAATATAATAGAAATTTTGTTCGGTCAGCTAAAAGATGTCACATACAATGTTGAAGCAATGTGTGAGACAATATGATCCGAAAAGTACGATGAACAAATAAACCAGATAAATAACACAAATAATTGGTAACTCAGTTTAGTGCAACACTACCTACGTCTGAAGGGCTGTAGCCCAATGAAAGAAAATTCACTAATTTAAGTAGTCAGTAATACACGATGGTCTCATCTGAGCTCTTTCAATTCAATGTCTTTTTTCTAATATTACATGTGAGTTTCAACTCAGATTCCCCTTGAATCTAAGATCCACTCACTTTCACTCAAACACTCTCTCAAGTATTTGCAAGAAAACAGTTATATATGGATTGGTTTAAATCATTGTTACAGATCAAATGCTCTATCTTTCTAAAATAAGAAAGACTATCAAGATGAAGTATTACACAAGTAAACACAAAAGACTTTACTAGACAAAAAAAATGGCGCTCAAAATAATTCTTTAAAACCGATGGTCTTAAATAAGGAGAACCATTGTCTTAAATAAAAAAAATACGATCCATCAGGAAAGTCTAATAGGGCTTTACCAAAACCAAGTTGAATCCAAAAACCGCAAACCAAATATTCTTTAATAAAAACCAAATCTAAATATTTTTAATTAAATTATATCCAATTAAAACATTCTTCAAATACATGATTTAGTAAAATCTTCTTCAAATTGTTTAATTTTAAATCCTTCTTCCAAACGCAATCTTTACAAACTTCTAGAAAAGTTAAAATAGAAGCAAATTTTGAAAAATTGCTGAAGCATTTCAAATCACGCAGAGAGTACGCGCCAGAGTCAATCAAAGACAAGATGTCTCACAACAAGTCAAAACATCTTGTTTAACAAGTTTCCTACAAAAATTAGTTAATCATAATAACATACTCCTATTTTGGCTACATTTAAGGCAAAACAACAAAGTAAAGATTAGCACACATCTTCTAAATTAGAGTACACAGTGGATAAGAAAATTGATCTAAGACAATAAGATTCACGCAACAAAAGCAATCATAAAAGTAATACACCACAGAAATAAAATGCGCTTATTCTCCCCCTATTTGCCTCAAAAGAGACAAAAGCTGGAGAACATAGTTAAAAGTAACAAGCCTGGTAGTGCAAATCAACCAAAATGAGCCAGGACATAAGAGTAATCCTCGAAGAAAAAAAAACTCACAAAGATGAAGTAGAATATTAATCCTCTGAAGTAGTTTCATACGCATCTTCACCATCATCTTCCTGTTAAACATATAACATACTTTTATCTCAATCCATTGGCACAATATCTTTATCAACATATGAGACAGAAGTCTGAGACATGGAGGCACCGACAGTTTGAGGGCTCAATATTTTAATGAGACCTTCACACATTTATTTTTTAGGAGTGGATATGGAAATAATTTATTCTAGAACTTTGGCTTCATGGATTAATGTCTTGAGAATGTGAATTCTCACAAGCCGTTACTCCTAGCATATCTTTAGCCATATCAGCCTCATCAACAGTAGGAATATTAGGAAGATAAATGTCAGAGACATGTTTCCTAGCAAACATTTTGTAGTTAAAGTTCAACACCCAAGGAGTTGCACAAGCTTTATCTTCACTAGTAATAAGGTCATTATTCTGACCGCTGAAACTACCACAAATTAAGGAGGTAAATCTAATTAGAATTTTAATAACATATGATTTAGCATGTTTAACCACTTTCTCAAAGGCATACTCCCCAAAGTCAAAGGAAACACTAATACCTATGTGATATAGAAGCCTAACAAGACTTGGAGTAGTACCTGATCTGTAGGAGGAGGGAGCCCAATTTGCAACTCCTATCTTATAGAAAATGACATATTTTACGCTTAGATTTGAGGTAACCAACAAACCTTTTGAAGGAAAATCTCCATTGACATTACCCATGATATATGTTTCAATGATATTTTAGGATTAAAGGCATTCAACTATGATTAGTCTTTATCTACTAAGGTATTAATTCATAACTGCAAGGGAAAAGAAAAAGAACTAACCTCTTACATTCACCTTTTTGTGCTCACTTCTATCAACATCATTGAATCCTTAGGGTAAATTAATAATGAGTTCCTTAACCAATTTTGGATAAAATAGTCCAACATTCAACAAAATTTTCAAAAATTGAGCATCATTGAAAATCTCCAAAATATCCTTGCATTTTTTAGCTTCATTAAACAGTTCCTTTTCAGGAGTAATTCTTCTATGGAAGTAAAACTTCCACTTGGCCTCACTCTCTTCATAGTGAAAAAATACATTGTCCAAGGGAACATGAGGAATATTTTTGGGAAGTTTATTTCTACCAATCACATTCTTAACTCTTTTTGCAGTTGGTTCAACTAAAACATCTTCATCTATATTGCCATCCAAAATGTCAATAACATTTTCTTTAGCATTCTACTTCATAGTGATGGCAACAATCTTTTTTCTCTTTAATATTTTGCTCTTGTCAACCTTCTGGTTAATAACTTTCTTCTTTTTGTCAGTTTAATTTTTCTTCTCAAATGTTAACTTTTTCTGTCCACAATTTTTCTTCTTTTTTCAGACAACACATTCTTTTTTTAGCTACGATCTTCTTACTTTTCCTTTAACAACGGGGAAAAATATCTTAAATAACCTTCTTAGTGTTTCTAGGTGTTTTCCTTATAGCAAAAGCTTCGTGAACTATGTCATAAACATCATTGGCCACATATTTAATAACTTCTCCAGTCTCTTCAACCATATATCCAATTTCATTGGTATTGTTACTAACATCATTTGGATATCTTTATTCACACTTTTTAAGCCTCATCATCCTTTTCAATGATATTATCCATGTCATTGACATTAGTACTAACATCTTGACTAACTTCTACATCATCCATTATCTTTACTGTTACTATCATCTCTACTAACACTTTTACTAACATCTTGACTTTCCTCCTCATTGTCATTTACCTTATTAATCACATTTACATTGTCTTCTCAACTATATTAATCATAAATGTCCTCATTGTCATCATCATTCTTTTCTTTATCGAAATCATCGGTAACATTTTCACTTTCTTTGGTAACATTTTCACAAGCAACTTTAGGGTAAAAATTAGTGGGTGTTTCATGCATGGGATCACTAGAGTCACTTTTAAAACTTAGAATCTTATCTATGAAATTCTCGATGGATGGATTATCATAATCCTTTAGGAATTTAATGGTTTGATTCAGATTATCAGCCTCATTTAAACACATAATTTCCAACCTTACTCTTCTTATCTATATTTCTAATTCACAGGGATAACATGCATATCGTTACTAGGGTTATACAGTTACAGGGACTTACGTTGGTCAGTACCAAGAAGAATCATATCGAGAGGAGCAATGTTTAGATGTGCATCATCTGGAGAGCTATAACTCTTGTCATTAGATTAAGGAGAGTTGTGAGCCTCTTAAGTTTCCATCGAACCTTTTACATTATCACGAGAACCTCAACCAACACTGGTTAGATCAAACATAGAGAGGAGAGCATGATCACCAACCTTTTTCAACTTCTTGTGTTTGAACTACCTTTGTGAAGTTCATTTTGGATTGGCTACATTTTGAAAAACAACAACATGGAGTAGTGTTCAAAGTCTTCAAGATTATTCTAGCTTGCTTAAGCTCTATGAAGATGCATAAGAGACTCATGCTGGAAACGATGCCCCAATATGTTGGTACGACATCGGTGCCTTGTGCAACAGGTCAATGTTGTTGCATTTTGGAAGAATTTCTGGTCAAAAATTGAATCAGATTTTATTGCTATTGGTTTAGCAATATGATTAGGTGATTTGTTTGACAGTTGGAAGAAAATCAATTCAGATTTAAATGGAGATTTAAATTTGAATTTAAATTGTAACAAATCATATCTAGTTGGAGAGATTTATGGAATAAATAATATCCAACAGATTCTGCATTATTTTTGGACGAAATGAAATCAAATAACCATGGAGAAAAGCCCAAAATTATTACGCTATATAAGGAACTCAAACCTGCATTGAAATACAAGCATTTAAATTGAAGATTTTAGAGTTCTAGGTTACAAGAGTCCTTGTTATTTTATGTACACCACACTATGTTTCAAAAACTTGGCATAGTTGTAGGTTTGTCTAGTTGAGTTGTAAATTCAACATCACTCATATTGTTGATTGAAGTTGATCACTAGGGTTTAATGGTTGAAACCCAAACACTAAGGGGTTAGTGTTTGAGAGAAAAAGAAAGTGAGAGAGTGTCTCATATTTAGAGGGAGTCCTAAATAAAAATTCATTGGATAGTGTTAGAAAGAGGCATTGAAAAACATATTGTTTTTGCTTGTAAGACTAATTTTATTAAACTACTAATAGTAAATTTCCTTTCATGGGTTCGAAGCCAACCCTCCTGATATAGGTGCAGGTTGTATAAAATTGGGTTACTAATTGATTGTGATATTTATTATATTTTTGCCCCATCATCATGTACAAGTTATAGTGATTTTGGTTTAACTTGCCGAAACAATTACCATAATATCGCGTGTGACATATGTCCCCCCGAGGTACATAATTTCAATAGGCATCAAAGCAGGTACCCTTGATTGTGTGGGGGAGCTCTAAGGAAGATAAAGTATGCTTAAATAGGCACAATGAAAGATAGAGGATCAGTTAACAAACCACCTATTTTGGATGGCACCAACTATGATTATTGGAAGCCAGTGATGATTGTCTTTCTCAAATTCATGGACTACAAAGTATGGAAAGATGTGATAAAAGGATGGAAACATCTAGTGGTTACTTCTGAAGATGGTATAACTAATTTGAAACTTAAAGCTAATTGGACTTATGTTGAAGATGACGAAGCTCTTGGAAATTCCAAGGATTTGATTGCTATTTTCAATGATGTGGACAAGAATATGTTCAGGTTGATCAACACATGTTCAAAGGTCAAAGAAGCATGTGAGTTTCTCAAAACTGCATATGAAGGCACATCCAGAGTTCATATGTCAAGGTTGGAGCTCCATACCACTAAGTTTGAGAATTCGAGGATGAATGAAGATGATTCTATTAGTGAATTCCACACCAAACTACGTGATATTTCTAACACCTCTTTTGCCTTAGGTGAAACGATATCTGAAGAAAAGCTTTCCAGAAAAATTCTCAAATCATTGCCTAAGAGGTTTGATATGAAAGTGACTTCTATTGAAGAAGTTCAGGAATTGAGCATCATTAAGGTTGATGAACTCATTGGTTCCTTACAAACCTTTGAGATATTCATCAATGACCGGAAGGAAAAGAAGAAAAAATGTATAGCCTTCGTTTCCTGAGGAGGAATGAAGTCAAGATGGTAAAGAAGAGAGCTTGTCAGATGCTAAAGCTCTTCTTCGAAAAAAAATCCACAATTCCTTGAAGTATCTGGACAAAAAGTGGAAGACAAATGTCCAAGAAAAGATGTCCAACATCAGACCCTAGAACAAATATTGGAGTGAAGACAAACCAAATGATGGCAAAGGTACTCAATGCTTTGAATGTAAAGGCTTTGGACACATTAAAGCAGAATGATAACACGAAAATACATCGCATATTCGACTCGATTAGCATAAATTAAGTTATCATTTTCATTTATTATGTTGCATTATATTGGCATTTTAAGTTTGTTTCAGGTATTTTCAATCCACAAGGTTTGCATAAGAAGAAAGGAAGAAATGGCTTGGAAATGACATTTTTGTAGCAGAAATAGTAGAAAATACATGACAGAAGACTGTGACGCTCGTCACAGCCTTCCTGCCGCTCGCCACAAAAGGAAAATAGGTGTGCCCCTTGGCACACATGGTGTTACGACTACCACATCTATAAAGTTGGTGTGCCCCACGACACACCAAGCGTGCCCCTCGCCACAACCCAATAGCAGTTAATTAAACTACATGGTTTTCCCACGTCAGAGGGGAGCACACCAGTATTTCTTCAACCTCCTGTGTTTCCTCATGTGACCGAGTCTCCCAGATTCAGCTCCATAACGTCACTACTCCTAGATTTTTTGAGGATAGGTAATAGCAGAGTATTATAAAAGGAAAGCAGTTTATATCAGAAACTCTCTCGTTCATTCTGCTAATTTTTCAAGTTCAGAGCTCTTTAATTTTTTCTAGTTTCTTAAGTAGTAAAATCACTTCAAATAGTAGTAGATTCCTACACTGGGAAGCTATTGAAACCATTATTTTAGGTTCTATTTTCTGTTTGATTTACATTCTCCGTGAAGCAAATGCTGCCGACATTTTGTGGAGGATTGCTTTGGGACTCGAAGATTATCGTAAATTCTGAATTTCCTTTATAAATTCCAGGTCCTTATTTTATATGCATTTACTGTTTTTATGTTTAATAATCATGATTGAGATATTATTTGTTTACTGTTATTCTGTATTGCCATCAAAAACCATGTCTAGCTAATTCCCTCAATACTGGTATGTAAAGTCATAAGAACCAAAAAGGTTCGGTAATAATTTGGCATAAATATTCATAAAATACTTTTCTGGTTTTGGTTTCCAAATTTAATATTTAAACTATTTTGCTATGAGAGTAAAATATAAACAAAGGTTAAAATTAACACAACGAGAGTTTGAGATTTTAACTGGATAGTGGTAATCGAACATTGATTTTAAATACAGCGAGAGCGCTTTAGGATCAATTAGATTCTATTTGTTTTCAAAAAGTATATTAAGATTTTGAATGAGACAACGAGAGCAAGCGTTTAGATATGATAATATAATCTAAATCAATAAACACGAGAGTGTGAGATAAAGGTTTTTAAACCAGTAGCTTCTATTGAAGGAGTGTTTCAATACTTAAAAATAATGCCAATAACTAACTGAATCCCTGAAGTCTAACGTATTGCATACCGATGTCTTGCCTTTGATTACTTAATTTAAAAACATATTTAATTCTTGTTTCCCTCTAAACAAAAAAAAATCATAGCTTTAGCTTACATAGTAACATTAAATCGTATTAAATTGATCAACAATCTCTGTGGGTTCGGTATCTTTTAAAACTACACGATTAGAGTGTGCGCTTACAGTTAGTATCCCGATAGACTCATAAAGTCGCAATCACAGAATATCACAACTTTCTAAAGAGACGGAAAAGGGATTGCCCATCTTTTGGTCTAACTCTGATAATGAAAGTGAGGGATAAACTACCAAAACATGATTGCTTATTTTGGTAGATTCGAGTATGAAGGTGAGTTCAGTTATGAAGACCTGAAGGAAGAAGAGCTTGATACATCTTTCAGGCTACGACATACCAAGTGGGAAGAAGCGTGCTTAACAATAGAGAAACATAAGAAAACCATAGGTGTTCTTCAGATGGAAACAAAGAAGCTTGCATCAACCATCAGAGGTGTAGAAAAAAATTTCTTTATTAAACTCCAAACTTGGAAACTTAATACATATTGAAAGTAATTTGAAAAATAGTTCGAGTTTACTTGATGGAATGATGGAGTTTGGAGAGATGGCCAAAAATGTGAAAAGAATAGGTTTTGGGACGAGCACAAAAAAGATGAAGATTCCCTCATAGAAGGTTGTTCAACCTGAAAAAGAAGTATGAGGTTCTAAGGTTGGACCACTGGTTAAAACATCGTGCACAACATATTTCACCTCTTCACAGTAGTAAAAAGAAGCTGCCTATAAAATGTCGCTATTATGGAAAGTTTGGACATATACAACCTTATTGCTTCGAACTACATGTATATCTTCAACATGATAGTCTAAAGAAATTGAATATTAGAGCTTGCAAGAAAGTCCATATCAAGAAGAAGTGGAAACATAATGCTAATTTAACTGGCTCCATAACATATACATCGCGTAGAGGTTTCTCTAGTGAATGACAATATTTTGTCACTCTTGGCTATAGAGCAAAAGGAAGAATCAAGAGCTCAAGGAATCTTACCAATCCTGGTCGAGAGGAGGTTCTGCTGAGGAAAAACTCAATGGCCAATATGAATAGCATAAACCATCCCTGTGATCAAAGCATATGAACTTCTACAAATCTAAAGGTGGTGACAATAACAAGGGTAAATAAGTTCTCATGAAGAAGGTCATATATGAGAAAGACATCATGGGTTTATAAGGTATTGAGATTGATAAAGAGAATACTCAGAAAAAGGAAAGACCAACCAAGATGTTTGGAAAGATGTCTCAAAATCTTACTCAGGATTCTGAATTATCTTATGAGGATTGTGTCATTAAAAGGAAGGTTGGTGGTCAGGCTGGAGGTCCTCCCAATTTTGAACAGCCTTCAGTGGTTCAGAAGAAGCTAGATAAGAATAGTGGTTACGGCATGATTCCTCCTATTATGTCTTCTCATAAGTCTGGAGGTATGATTAACCAAAAACTTGATAGGTTGTTTGGTGAAGCTGAAACTAGTGTATTGAAGTCTAGCTGTAAGATGTATGTATCAGATATTTCTCTCCACAACATCCCACTTGATATTAAGTCTGATCTAGCTGCTGGTGGAGATATGAGAAATCTTCATGACACTCTAATGTCTTATTATGAATATGCCCATGAAACAAATTTGAGAAATTTTGATGGTGGTAAGGATATGGCACACATCATGTACGACATGTTGATAAAGCCTAAAGTGCATAAGGATAATGATGATCATGTTCATGAAGATGTTGAGGTTGATATTGCTATAGCTGATGGCATTGTCAATAACCATGATCATGCATTTGAAAATGTGAAGACAATGGGTGAAAGTGTGAATGAAAGCATTTATACTACTAACGTCAAGGAGTATATATTGGTTTCAAAGAACACACAATCTATAAATAATATGACTACCAATAATGATGAAAGTGTTGAATTAGGAACCTCTATGATATATGTAGATGAATATGGAAGCCTCTATGATCCTATTGCCCATCTTAAAGTTATCAAATGGATTCCAAGACTATCATGTATTCTGAAATTCAATCTCTATCATATAGATATGAAAAGTACCTCTTTTAATAGGCACTTGAGTATGAAAACTAAATACTTTCTTCGTACCAACATAATGAAGAGAATCATGGAGAAATCAATCAAGTACCATGATAAGAGTTCTCATGAAAAGGATCATGTGGTGAAGGTGAATGATAACATTGATAATGTTTTTTGTGATTTTGATGGTTATATACCTTTTGAACAAAGGAGTTCATGATGGGTATGAACAAGTTACTAAAAATGTTGATCCCTACAAAGATATGCTAAATAGAAAGTACTTGAAGTTGATAGCTACTGAAAGGAAGACTCCATGAGAAGCTCTAATAAATGAAGAAAGTGGTCAGGTGCGGGAGGATATCAGTTGTGTTTACATGGATATCAAACTCAATGGTGGAGCATTTGTACATCTAATGAAGTCCGGGTTTGAGATGAGTTATGTTAGGAAACTCTATCACATTCCTGATCTTCAAGTAAAGCAAATAAAAGACTTCATCAATAATTCTCAAGGTTTAATTGTTTAAAGGAGTGGCACTTAACTCTTGTGGAGTAACCAAGTGCTCAAAGATATCTTGAGTAAAGTCATTTAGTGGTGCACTTTACTTTATTAATTTTATTGAGGATTGTTCTAGGAAGTTATGGTCTATGCTTTGAAGACAAAAGAACAAGTTCTGGAGACATTCAAATAATTTAATGTCTTGGTTGAGAGACAATCAGGCAAGAAGCTGAAATACATTCATACTAAAAATGGTGGTGAATATTGTGTATCATTTGATGTTTATTGCAAGCAGCAAAATGTCATATATGAAAAGACTCTTCCTAAAACTCCTCAGCTAAATGATTTAGTAGAGAGGATGAACATGGCATTAATTGAAAGATTTTGGTGTATGCTTTTTGAAGCAAATTTGCCTAAGCATTTCTAGGGTGGGGCATTGTGCATGGCAGTGCATGTTATTAATTTGACTCCTGCTGTTGCTTTGAATGATGAGGTGCCAGACAATAATTGGTTTCGCAAGAATGCAGGTATGATCATTTGAGAGTTTTTTATTATGAGGTATATGTGCATGTTCTAAAGGATGAAAGATCCAATTTGGATGCAAAGACAAGACAATGCATCTTTATTGGTTTTGATCAAGATGAATTTGGATACAAGTTTTATGATCCCATTGAGAAAAAGGAAGTTAGAAGTCGTGATGTGAAGTTCATAGAAGATCAAACCATTGAAGACATTGATAAGATGGAGAAGACTACACATGAGAAAGGTAATTGTTTATCTGATGTTGATTTAGTTCGGATTCCTGAACATGATCTGGATATTGTAGAAAATAATGTTCACAATGATGAGCAACATGAAGATGTTGGAGATTAGCATATTGGAGATGATTTTGATGTTCCTAATGATGATACTGAAGAGGAACATGAGATGTCACAAGACGAGGATTTTTGGCGATGCTCCTAATCCACCTCAAATTCAAATTTTGAGGTTAATAGGCAGAGAAAAAAATCTACCAATTATCCTTTTGATGACTATATTACTTTGACAGATGGAGGAGAACCCGAATGTTATCATGAAGCCTTGGAGAGTGAAGAAAAGAAAAATTGGTTGGATTCAATGCAAGATGAAATGAAGTCTTTGCATGATAATCACACTTTTGATTTGGTAAAGTTGACAAAAGGCAAGAATGCTTTGGAAAACAGGTGGATCTATTGGTGAATAAGAAAACAATTCTACATCTCCAAGGTATAAAGCCAGATTAGTGGCGAAAGGTTTCAGACAAAGAAATGGTGTTAATTTTAATTATATTTTTTCTCTTTTGGTGAAAATGTCATCCATTAGAACTGTGTTGAGTTTGAATGCCACTCTTGATTTAGAGGTAAAGAAAGTGGATGTCAAAATTTCTTTCCTTCATGGTGATTTGGAGGAAGAAATTCACATGAAGCAACCTGATGGTTTTATTGCTAAAGGCAAGGAAGCCTATGTGTGTAGGCTAAGAAACAGTCTATGTATGTATTTCTAATCATTGTGTCTTTGTCTAAAAATTTTGCTGATGATGATTTTACTATCTTGTTATTGTATGTTGATGGCATACTTATTGTTGGGAAAAATATTTCCATGATTGACAGGTTAAAGAAGCAATTAGGCGGGTCATTTGCCATGAAAGACCTGAGAACTACTAAGTAGATTCTTAGTATAAGAATCATTCGTAATAGGCAAGAGAAGAAACTTTGGTTGCTCCAGACACACTATGTTGAAAGAGTGTTACCGAGGTTCAAAGTGAAAAATGCTAAGATTGCAAGTACTCCTCTTGCTACTCATTTTAAATTGAGTGCTAATTAGAGTCCTTCCAATGAAGCTGAAAATAAGAAATGTAATGGATTCTTTGTGCATCTACTGTGGATAGTTTGGTGCATGCAATGGTGCGTACAAGACCTGATATTGCACATGTTATTGGTACAGTTAGTATATTTGTGTCTAATCCAGGTAGAGAGCATTTGAATTTTGTAAAATGGATTTCAGGTATCTTCGTGGTACTACCAGTTTGAGGCTTTGTTTTAGAGGTGATAAGCATACCATTGTGAGCTATAATTATTATGATATGGCTGGAGATATTGATTCTAGAAAGTCCACTTCAGGCTATTTGATTAAGTTTGCAGGGGGCTGTGGCATGGCAATCTAGATTGTAAGGTGTGTTGTATTGTCCACAGTTGAGGTAAAGTTTATTGCCACTATAGAAGCATGCGCGAAATTGCTTTGGTTGAAGAAATTATTGTAGGAGTTTGGTTTTGTCAGTAAAAATACTTTCTATTTTGTGACAGTCAAGGTGTAATTCATCTCGGTAAGAATTCAACTTTTTATAATAGGTCCAAGCATATTGATGTAAGGTATAATTAGATGTGGGATGTTTTGGATGATGGATTGTTGGAATTGGCCAAGGTTCACACAGATGATATTGGTGTTGATGTGATGACCAAGACAATACCGAGATGGATGTTCGAAACTGTCATACCCCAAAATTTGCCCATACTATTTCTCTTATACAAATTCAGATCAATGCACAAAGCTCCTAGACATACTCTCCTATGCAAAGCTCTGAGACTAGGGTTTGGTTTATTCAAAGGAAAATCAATAAATCAATGGCTCCAAGGCATCTCCTATGGCTCAATATATCCCAAATCATCTCCATGACAAGTATCAAGTCTCATCTCAAAAGATTGGGCACTCAACTGTTCAGAAAGTCAACAGTCGACTGGTTGACCTAAAAAGTCAACTGTGGTTATAGCAAAGTCAAAACTCCTGATTTTTTGTCAAGATCCTCATATGGAAGTATCATTCACCATTTGATCAAGAATTGATCATGGTTCATCAAGGAAAGATCGAAAATCAACAATTCAAAAAGTTTCTAAATTAGGGTTTTGTATAGGAAAAGTCAACTGAACTTTGACCAGCCATAACTCTCACATGGAACATCAGAAATTTCCCATCCAAAGCTCATTTTGAAGGAAATTTGATTCTCTACAAATTTATCTCTCACATGCCAAGTCCAAAAATGCTTCATTTGAGAGATATGGACTAAAACATTATAGGTCCTTTTCAAAAGTCAACAAAAAGACACTTTTTTCAAAAAGGACATAAAATGAGCATGGAAAATAATTTTGATATGAGGCTAAAGACACTGGTTAGAGGACTCTCTAAGGTTTCCAAAAAGTCCTAGAGCACCTTCATACCTCAAAAATTGAGGGAGATATGCCTTGTCAAAGTTGGACTATTTTTGAGAAAAAATGTGAAGAGAAAAAGCCTAAAACTCAAAATACTTCCAAATGGGCTTGCACCCTTTTTGTTCTATCCTCACTATAGGCCCATCCACGTGCCAAAAACAAAGGCTTTCTATTTTTACAATTTTATTAATTATTTTTTGATTTTAATCATGATTTAATTATATAAAATGTGAAAAAATAAAAGATATGATTCTACTTCAAGTTTAGGCCAAGGATTCAATCAATATTCCCCTAAAATAAGTCAAATTTCGTGCACAAAGGGATTGGTGAAAAAAGATTGAAATTGAGCCATAAATGGAAAGATTCCATAATATATTTCAATCAAATTTCAAAGAAATTTCAATCAAAGATTGGTAAAGATTTGATTCAATTTCTGTTGCCCTAAAAATTCTCTTATAAGTATCCAAGACATTTAGAATACAAGGGTTACGAATTGGCAGCCATAGAGTCCCTATTCCGAGTTCAAAAGTTCATCAAAAATTCAAGATCGAATTCTGAGTTTAAGGTCACTTCAAGGGTTTCTTGTGATTCAAACATATTCCCAAGTCACCTCTGGAGCACTCCCAATCGTCATCAAGCCTTTAAACACCAAGAACAGGGCACTGTAAGTCGTTCTTTGTCCATTTAAAAACTTACTCGATTGCTCCATAACATGCATCATAAACGAATTTTAATTGCATATCTGTGATTATTGTGATGTATTCATTGTTTCTGGAACGTTAATTTGAATTCTGGGCACGATAACCATATTTAGCCATGAACGAGTTCCTAGGGTTTTTTTAGGGCTTTTCAGTGCAGGTAATTATTGACCTAATTGAAGCCATAAGTGAATTCGTGAGGTCCAGACGATTAGAATGGTACCCTCGCGAAATATTTTTGTGCATGCTTGGACCTATTCGCAAGTGCAGGTTTGTAGCGATGGTTTGTGTCTGTTGGTAAAGGCAGGTACAGGGCAAACACGACGGAGGGAAGGTTGAAGATGAAAACGTGGCCATCCCCCATTGGCCTTGTTCACGCGCGCTGGAATTTTTGAAATCTAATGATCCCATGCGTTATGACTCACCAGCTTGCCATGCTCCCTCAACGCTCATCCGTCAGATCATCACCTAAGGCAATCCAACGCGCCATAGCATGCAGATGCATCATAGACGTCAGCGCTGTGCCACACCTGATCGCAAGCTAAGTTTTGCAATTTTTTTTATATTTAATTACATAAGTCTATTTTTTTATTTTTAATAATATATATGTTTTAATTATTTATTTTTTCTTTTGTATTAATAAAACCTAATATATTATTTTTCTTCAAATTTTTCATACAATAATAATAATTACTTTATGTATTCATATTAATATTTATATATATTTTTATATATATTATTTAATCTATTCTATTTTAATTTACCTTTAAAATCTTTAAAGAAAAAATCATAATTATTTTATTTAAATTCCAAAAATTTTATAAAATTTATTTTTATTCTCGATTTAATTTTCTTATCCCGATTTAATTAATTAGGTCGCGAGACCAATAATTAATTAAATCGTTTGTGTTTTCTTATTTAAATTCGTACCCTAATCAGGGTTTACGAATATCATGCCCTACACTGAATGTTTTATTTCTTTGCCTTGCCTTTTCAGGGTTACCTTTCAACGCTCTCCGACTACGCGCTCAACCCTTCACAAAGCTAAGTACCCTACTTATTTTAAAAGTCTATTTTGTTTCCTTTTAAAATTAGGGTTTGTCTTGCCTTCATTCTTCTGCCTTTGCCATTTTTCAGGGTTACCTTCGAGGCTTCCCGCCAACCATATCAGATCAAATCAAGCTAAGTATTTTTGTTTATTTTATTATTTTAAATTCATTATATCCTTATTTTTAGGGTTAATTCTGTTTGCCTCTGAACCGATAATGCACTCACCCCTCTGTTTATCCTTCCTTTTCCAATTTTCAGGGTTCGTCGAATGCCAAAGCTACGCGTATCGATAACCCTAAACCCTAACTCTAATATTTTCTGTTTTAATTGTTTAATTATATCCCGCTGGTTTCAATTCCCCTCTCCTCCGCTGGTTACAATTTCCCTTCCCCATATTTGTTATGTTGTTGCGTGGTTAGTAATCCTAGGGAGTGCAAGCCTTGTTAACTGAATTAGAATCACCTAATTATAAGATAATATAATTGAATATGATCACGTGATTGGTGCACACACGCACACTTTTGGGGTAACTCCTCTGTTGTCTGTTGCTTGTTGCCTGTTGCCTTATGTTTTTGCAGAATAGCCATGTCTCTCGAATACGAGGATACCTCAGCCATGTTGCCTCGATTAAAGATCATGGTCCCTAATGATGCTGCCTTCGATACACTAAAAATGATCCCGACCCTCGGAAGTTGCCTACGAAAAGGCTGAGGTATCCTCTGGCTGCCTACAACAGGTTATTCTGATCCTTCCCTTAGACTACCTGCCTCTCTATGGCATGGGTCAGTCTTATGGCGAACGATAACTCGACGACCCCTTCAACCTCCAAATGAAAGGCTTCCTGCCCTCTATGGCATGGATAGACCCTTTCACCCTGAAAGGCTAAAATAACTATTTTTTTTTCAAATTATAAGGTAATTGCCCCTAATTGCGTTGCTCTGGCTAAAATGTCTTTTATCAACTTTTTCTTAAACAAACACTATCAAGGCTACGCTCATTTACGAGCTAAAGTCCTTGTTTCTTCATCTTCTATACATTTCTAAACTTTTGGTTTCAAAACGAGCAAAGCAATTAAGAGCCCATGGGAAACCATGGATGCAAAGGGTGCCTTACACCTTCCTTTTGCATAATTACCCCCCGAACTCAAAATCTTTTTAAGGTATTTTCCTGTTCTTTTAGCCTTTCCGATATTTGGATAAAATAAAAGTCGGTGGCGACTCTTGCTTACCGCACATTTTGATTAAAAAGTCAGTTCACCGTATTACAGAAACCTATTGTGAGATCGTCGGTTTGGTGATCACCTCCACATAGTTGTGAGGGGGAGATGTGCTGAGTTTTTGGGCTCCTAACAATGTGGAGAAAAGTCCAAACTTATCAAGCTCATTTGCCTCGCTTTATAGTGGAGAGAGTTTATTGAGAATATATAAAGAGAAAGAAAGAAAGAAAGAAATAAGGGCTAGTTTTTGAAAAGAAACAACAAGAAAAAAGTGAGAGAGAAGAGAATAAAGGTTCGTGACTTCCGGTACTTCAATTTGAACGGTTGGATCGATGAGAAGTTATTTATGATGGGAGATATCAAACTCGAACAGTAACATCATTTTTTTTTTTGGTTTTTTTAGATCTCTATTTAAAGATTGTTTCTTAGTTGTTTGGCTAATTGTTGAGCACGAACTGTGCTATATATATTTTCAGACTCTTTTGTATTCTCAAATTTAATCATAGTGGAGCTTGATTGACTAAGTTATGCCCATAATTTGTACTTCTCACGTTGAGAAGATTTTTCTCATTAAAATCTATGTGTCCTTTTATTTTTGTGATTTATTCATTGTTGGATTATTTGCTATTGCTCCTCAAAGGTTCTTTCAAGTGGGATAAATTGATTATCCGTTGGATATTATTATGTTTTGAGTTGTTTTCTGTCTCGAATTTCAAACAACTATAATTTCTAATGTGCATCTAAATTTTTTGGCTTCTTTCCACACATTCCTCTCGATTAGAAAGTCTCTTAGATACAACTTTGTAATTTCGGACATGTAACCTTAATGCAACCAAAGTTGAAAAGATTCGTCGGCTTCATTCTTCCGATCACCTATAAATTATTTTATATTTATTAAATAAATAAAAAACGAATCACATACTGATGCTCAGTGCACATGTCTTTATTTAGTCACTTCTCGAAGGCTTTTTGAAGCACATGCAAGAAGTATATACTGCTCTTGTTCCCAGTCCACTTGTTCATCTTCTCCCCTATTGGTTGTTTGATCAATAGTTATCTATCCAGCTCATAGTAACACTCTTACTTACAACAACATCATCTTTGATTCTTCATTCTATTCAAGCATACAAAACCCATGTAGTCTTTAAATTGTAATAAACTAAATAAGCACACGCTTAAGTTATTAATAATGAGTTGTTTGAGAGAGTTTGAATTTATTTTATTGGAGGAAATACAAAAGAAAAAATATATAGAATTTCTATGTAGGACTTATAAATGTATATTTTTTATGTCAGCAGACAATAAGGAAAAAAACAGCTTTTGTAAGTGAGGAACAATTGATAGCCACAGAATCTAGTTAGTTAATAGGCCTCAAGGTTGATGAGACATAGTACTTGGTAGTGGAAATTGGAAAAGAAGCCATGGTCCAAGTTCACAAGTACTCTGGACATGTTAATGAATGGAATTTTTTTGTCCAAGGAAAAAACAGCATCATAAAAGTAAGTTTCATTTGCTTTATAAAAACATGCATGTTCCATTTTTTTTATAAATAGATATTCATTTTTATTTTATTAATAAGAATATCCTTTTGTATTCTTATTATATCTTCTTGTAATAATCAACCATTTGCATTTGAAAAAAATCCAAATTTAAATGGATAAGTCTATCCACATAGTATGATTTTTTTAAATGAACTACTAAGAGCACAATTATTGCAGGTTTTTTAAACTTCCCACAGAGTAACTAAAGTCATTATTGTCAAAATTAATAAATATTTGAGAAAGAATAAGGGTTGCTTAATTTGTGACGTTGGTTAGTTTGTGAACGATTTATACTCGTCAGCCAGACTCTTAATATTAATAAAAAATTGTACAAAGCCATTATGTAATATATTGTGGAGTGTAATGAGACCCATTTTAGATTTTTTATGAGTTAGATGGATATTTGAAAATTGTAGAGGAGTTGTTTAAAAAATTGAGAAGTGTGAAATAATATAAAAAATTATGTGGGTCTTATTTAAAGAAACGAAATGAATATGATGGATGTGGATACTCTAAGATTGAGAGTAGGGCTGGAAATGAGTCGAGTCGAGTCGAACTCGCCTCAGCTCAGTTTGACTCGTTAAGAATTGGCCGAGTTCGAGTTCGAGTTCGAGTTCATGACGAACTTTTTTTTCAGCTCAAACTCAACTCGTTAACAATTGACCGAGTTTGAGTTCGAGTTCGAGTTTATCTCGAACTTTTTTTCCAGGTCAAACTCGACTTGTTAGAAGTTCACAAACATCTCGATTCAACTCATTAGGTTTATCTTATTAGGTTCAACTCGCTTATTTCACGGACTTAAAGTAATTTTTTAAAGTATATTTTTTTATATATCGATTTGACATTTTAAATTAATATTTTTTAAATAAAAAATATAGAAATAAAATTAAAGTTATAAGATTGGAATTCATACGATGATAATTTTATTTGTATAATTATTTGTAGAAATATTTTGCTCACTAGAGTATATAAATTATCAATTAAAACCGTTAAATTAAAATAAAATATGATACTAAGATTTAGAGAAAATATTTAAACCTACTTTTAAATACAATATAATCTATCTCATATATAATCGAGTTGACTCATGAACCTAACGAGTCGAACTATGT
Source organism: Vicia villosa (assembly GCF_029867415.1). Classification (NCBI taxonomy): domain Eukaryota; kingdom Viridiplantae; phylum Streptophyta; class Magnoliopsida; order Fabales; family Fabaceae; genus Vicia; species Vicia villosa. The sequence continues at coordinate 132,933,259 of NC_081185.1, forward strand.
ACAGTTCAAGTTCAGCTCATTTAGTTAACGAACTTAGTTTTTAGCTCATACTCAGCTCATTTGGTTCATGAACCTAGTTCAACGATTTAGTTTTCGAATCGAGTTTCGAACTATGTTCGAATTAGTTTGGTTCATTGCCAGCCCTAATTGAGAGACAATGAAATGCAGAAACCACCACTCACTCTAAATATATGAGGATAAGACTTTGAGAGAAAACACGACAATTGTCTAGTTGATATTCACGATATGCAATACTTATGATAATAAAAAGTCATCTGAACTGAAAAAAGAAAAATTGCGTGAATCAATTTAATTCAATTGATTGTTAAAAATAAAAATAACTCAAATAAAAAAAACTAATGTAGATACACTTAAAAAAAAATATAATTTTGTGTATAATCATTTATATATTAATATATTAATGTACAATAAATTTATAACAATCAAAATAAATTTATAGTTTAATGTATGAACATGAATTGCATCTTATAATTTAATAGTTTGATGCATGTATAAACAAGTGTATGCATTTGACTATGTTAATATCATGACACTAATTTCTTTTTTATTATTAATATTTTATATATAAAGAGATACAAAAATAATATAAAATTAAATTATTTTTAATCTTACCTTTATTAACGTTAATAAATTAAAAATAAAACAAAAATAAATATTTAATAATTTCATTTCAATTAAAAATAATTTTATTTATAAGTAATAATATTTTGTTTTTTACATGTAAATTAAAATAAATATAATAAAAAGATATGATTATATATATATATATATATATATATATATATATATATATATATAGAGAGAGAGAGGAGGGATATATTTACTCCAGGAGTAAGTTATTATAACTTACTCCACATCTTGACCATTAATTCTTTTTAATCCAATGGTTAAAAACTATTACTTATTATTTTTAACCATTGGATTATTACTTATTATTTTTAACCATTGGATTGAAAAGAATTAATGGTCAAGATGTGGAGTAAGTTATAATAACTTACTCCTGAAGTAAATATATCCCTCCTCATATATATATATATATATATATATATATATATATATATATATATATATATATATATATATATATATATATATATATATATATATATATATATATATATAAAAGAGGGTTATATTTACTCCAAGAGTAAGTGTTGAACCCTTAGTCCAAATCATAATCATTGATTTTCATTAATTTAACGGTTTTAATTGATCATTTAATCTAATTATTTTTGGAAATATTTTTCTATATTAAACTTTAATAAAACCGTTGGATTAATGATAATCAGTGGTTATGATTTGGAGTAAGTGTTGAACACTTACTCTTGGATTAAATATAACCCTCTCATATATATATATATATATAAATATATATATATATATATATATATATATATATATACACACACTAGTACTTAGACCCGTGCGAGGCACGGATTAAATATTTTCTAAGTAAAAAAATCTCATTTTAAAAACACTTATAATTTACAAATTTTACTTATAGTTAGATTACTATCGTATAGATAAAATGTCATTATGATTAATAATATACATAAAAAATTGACTTAACTAATTTTTTTAGTAAATTATAAAATAATTTGGGCATTTATAATTTATTAATAATTTGTGTAAGTTTAAAAAAAAAAATTAACTCGTTAAATAATTGAATTAATTGTTGACTTTTTTCCATTTATAAAAATATTTACAACTTATTCCCGTTTATAAAATAATTGTATCATCAGTTGACTTTTTCCCGTTTATAAAAATATTTATAACTAAATACAATTTATAATAATAATTGTATCAACAATAAACTTTTTCATGTTTATAAAAATATTTATAACTTATTCCCGTTTATATAATTGAATTAATTAATTAATATTTTAAATGTCTCCCATAAAATTAAATATGAGTATTATCAATTAAATAATAATTAAAACTATAGTATAAATCTTTAAATTACATAAAAGAGTTTAATAAATATGTATTGATATTGGAAAAACTTGCCGAAGAAGGAAATCAAAAGATAAAAAAATATCAAATCTATTTGGAGAACGGCGGGTCGCACAACGTTATTATAAATAGTGTCAATTCGTGCTTGTGATCCAAATATGAATTAATTGTATGGTGTAGAATTATTTTATAAATTTTTTAAGGTAAATTGTGTTAATCATTAAAAATAGATATACAATTAAATAGTCTCGGCCCGTATATATTGTCTATTTTAGTAGGAAAAATAAATTAAATAGTAAAAAATTAAGTAGTCTTGGTCCTTAGGGCATGTCTATTTTAATTATTCTCGACCAGTAGAAAATGTATAAAATAGATCTTTTATTTAATATATAATAAAATGAATTGAATAAAAAGAATGAAAAATTTGTATTTTTCATAAGAAAGTTGTGTTTTTCTTACATCATAATTGTCTCATATCTAAAATAAATATTTATAGCAATTTTTAGTATAAATACAATTTTCATAAGTATATATAATTATGTATAATTTCAATGTACATATTTCTAATATTAAATTTAAATATATCATAAATATTAAGTTGTATTTTAGTTATAAACTAAAATCCGTTTTAATATGAATCTATTCAATAATAATATATAATAATATATGTTTTATTTAATAAAATTATATTATCTCATTCACTAAAACAAAAACAAAAATGTCAAACTACATTAGCCTTTAAAATAATTTACTAACACAAACAAAAAAATGACACTTATGATATTTGAAGATAAAAATTTGAATATAATAAAATATATCAAATTAATTTATTGATCTTTATATAGTAAGAGAATATAAATTGTTCAAATATTACCGTAACAAATTTTATTGTAATAAATTTGTGTATTAATAAAAAACTTTTAAAAATTTTAGAATAAATATTAACATCTTATTTTTAAAAATAAAAACTTTTTTTAATAAACTAATATTTTAATATAATTTATTACACTTTAATAGTGTTTGTAATTATAGTTAATATATTACATATATTTTTTATTAAAAAAATATCACAAATAAACAAAGTTTATAGATACAAATTATTATATATTATTTTAATAAGATAAAATTTACTTTTGATGCAAAGTAAACTTTATGTTAAACAAATTTCAAATTCTCAGTATAATATTAAATTTAATTAATTATTTAATTACTGCTTTAAATGTATACCTTGGTTATAGGTTTAATAGAATAAATGACAGTCAAATTAAGTTTTTATGTAATGGTCAATAGAAAAAAAAATAAAAACTTTGAATATAAAGGAAAGGATAATGTTGAAATAAACGAAGTAAAAAGATATGACAAAAAAAGATCTATTTCGATTTAATACAAAGTAAATTTTTTTTTACCATTGTTGTGATACACAAAAAAATGATAAAAAATTATTGTTTAATTAGATTTATTGGAACATAATGAAAATAAAAATATATATTAATAATAATAAACACTAATAATTAATATAATTATTAATAATAATAATAATTATTATTATTATTATCGATAATAATAATAATAATCAAAACTTTAATACTAAAATTAATATAGAAATTAAAATGATAAATGTAATGAGAAGGATGTATATCTACATGGTAACGACAATAAAGTTATGGATGGATTATTGTGGATTTTAAATATAAGAATAATAAGAAAATAAATTAATGGAATATGTATTAAAAAATAAAATAAAAATTCGTTTTTATTTTTTAATTGGAATACATCTATTAACAATAAAAGAACAATCTTCATCTTCAAGTCTCAAAGGTAATGTTATGGAATCCACCATTAATGCAACTGTCATCTCCTCTCAGCTTCTTAACGGTTCAGATTTTCAAATCTAGAAATTTTAACAGATAAAAAATAATAAGTAATAGTTTTCTCTCTCCATATTTAATTAGTTATTATTTTTAACCACTAAATTGAAAAGAATTAATGGTCTAGATTTGGAGTAAGTAACTTACTCCTAGAGTAAATATAATCCTTCTCAAACTATGGTCAACAAAGAAGACACCACAAATTCTGGTAAACAAATAAGACACCACAACAAACTATGGTCAACAAAGAAGACACAATTAATCTATCAATTCCACAAGAAAACAAACCGACAAAGAGTGTTGCAGCGGTACAGCATAACCATTCGACATATCTGAAACAGAAAGAAAAAAAGAGACAACCAAGCTTTACCTCTATTGTTCAAAAACTTTAAAAGTTTATGAACTTCACAAAAAAAACAATTTGTATTATGGAAATGACTCTGAAATGGGAGCAGGGTTCTCTAGAGTTTATATAGGAATACGTTAGAATCTAAAAAGTTTGTATTTTAATATATGAGGAAAATCCAAAAGCCATAAATATTTGAATCAATATGGGATGGAAATATCAAAAGGCATGAAAAACGTTGGAAATGAAAACTTAATTGATTTAGCCAAAGTGTATCATATTGGAAGCATTGGAATTGATGAATTTTGAAAATAGGTAGGTTCACGCGTGAAACAATTATTGGAAAAATAAATGATCCATAATTATTATAAAAAATATGTAAATTAAATATGCTGATAATTAATTATTAATGATAAGACCAGAGTAAATATATAATAATTTTTAAAAAATTAAATTATTAAATTAACAATTATAATAAGATTTCCTAATGTAGAAATAATAAAAATAATAAACTCTCTATAATTGTGACACTTGTCAAAATTGCCAAAATTCTCATTCTGCTTTATTATATAAATCGTAAATCGAATCGAACTACGTAATTTTGTTAAAAAATAATCTAAACACATCAGAATTGAATACAGTTTTTTAAAATTTTCAATTTGATTCGATTCGATTTGAAAAAATTTTAATAGAACCGATTCAATTTTGAACGATCCTAATTAAATACATTAATAAAAAAATGAAAAGAAATAAAATTACAGAGAATGCAATACAAAACAACGAAACTAAAAATAGAAACATATCCACTTCAAATTATACACATCAAAGTCATGTGAATCTCTAATTTGGTAAATTTAAATCTATCATGATAAAGATCTACATCATAAATTGGGGAACTGTCTCCCACAAAGTAAAGGATCTTGTGGAACACTACAATTAGCTAGATCATCAGCGCAATAGTTATCCTTTATGAGAATGTGAGAAACAAAAAATTCATACTATTGATGTGATGAAGATAATGAACCCAACACTTGTTCAACTTCGAAGAAACCTTAGTCATAAAGAAGAAAATGTATGAACCATTGAAGACGAATCATACTCTAACCATAATATGAGCAATTTATTATTAAGAGCAAACTTAGTTGCCATCATGGCAGCGTGAATGTAAGAACTAATACGGATTTAGGAGGAAAAACAACCAATGATTGCAACATTATTGTCTCTAAAATGCCCCAAACCACCGCATGACTATGAAACCCCTTAGTTGTGCCATACGTGTTACATTTATACGGATCTGGATCCTCTTCTGTCAGCTCTCCATTGCTGTCTCTCCTGTTCTCATCACAGCTATCCATCTATATGTTATCACTCTTTTCAAGACACAATTTTTTGTTTATTTCTTTTTTATGAATTCTCAACCATTTGACTAGCATATGAGAAAAAGCTGGACAAAATGAGTCGGAGATGATCCATTTCCCATTTAGACGTTCGCACTTGCGTGGTTTGTTTTAGGGCTGGACAGAAATTAAAAAACCAGCCCAAACCGACCGACCCACATGGCCCGTGTGTGCACGGTTCGGTTTAACCGGTTATTCGGGTTAGTGGTTTACCCATTTCTGAATTTACATGGATTTGAATGGACGGTAGCGGATGGTTGATTTGAGCCCATGCAAAACCGAATCCGACCGGCACATTCACTATTTCTTTTATTATTAGTTTTGGAGTAATAAACTGGATTGAAATCAATAAATTAGTTACCTGGGCCCAACCCCACACAAGACACCACCTTACTTCTATCTTCTTCTTGAGATTTAGCCGCTGCCGCACAACCCCACACTCACCATGTAACCCAGATTGCAAGAATTTATGTAGAAAATTTCTAGAGACTATATCACAGAAACAAAATGTTGCTTTTCTTTATATTTATTTGCTGTTTGGAAAACCAATCTTAAAGTTAGTTCTCTTCTAACAGTGTTTTGAGTTTCTTATAACTTTGCTGTTTGGAATTACTTCATAACCTTGTTATTCTTTTTTGGTTTTCTTAAATCTCTAAGCAAGAGATTGGGTCATAACTGAGAGATGAGATATTTCCAAGTTAAGACAACACCGATTAAACCGAGTTACCAAACCAAATCCGAGAAAATCCGAACCCAAGAAAACCGACTACCAAAACGGACGAAATTGGACATGTATTCTGTAAGTATCAGATATGCCTAAGAGGGGGGTGAATTAGGTTTTCAAAAATTAATCGGTTTTATGAGAATGTCTTTACTAATTTTTGGCTAAGTGTTTGAAGGCTTTTGATGGTTTTTATCTTTTTCTTGGTAATGGTGATGAAAGCGGTAAAAGCGAAAAGATAAAGAACACAACGATATATACTGGTTCCCCTCACAATCCGAGAGTACTCCAGTCTCCTTTCAAACACGAAAGAGATTTCACTATAGTTAGAATTATTGTACAAGCCTATGCCTACTATCTAACCTATAGGGTGATCAAAGGTTCTTAACACCTTTAAGATTAATCAACACTAATGTGGATGAAGAACAATCCTCTTCAAACACACCACTTACTTCCAACAATCCTGGATAGTAAGGAAACAATATTCTTTGAATTTTTACAAGAGTTTTTGTATGAAGTTTGTAGAGCAATATCAATCTTGGATTGATCTTCTTCTTCAAATAAACAATTCTCAAAATGAATATAAGTGTTCACAATATATGCATGAAACTTTGAATGAATTTTCAATGAAAATGTGTATAGAAAGTTTCACTTGAAAAAGAGTATTTGATGAACACTTGGAAATATTGAAAGATGAAGAATATATAGTTTATGAATTGTTAATGAAGAAGGTGATTAATGATTATGAAAGATGTAGTATTTATAATGTGTTAAACACCTCTTTGAATGGTTATTTTTCCATGAAGCAATGCAATGATTAAGTGGTATGAAAACAAATTCGTTTGAATGAAATCATGCAATGGAAAAACACACTGGTTCAGTAGGAACCGGTTCCTGCTTGGGACAACCCGGTTCCTGCTGAACGTTACAGCAGAAATATTTGAAATTTGAACTGAGGAACCGGTTCCCACCTAGGGACAACCCGGTTCCTAGTAGTAAAACACAGAGATGATGAAACTGAGAATGCTGGAAACCGGTTCCCCTATAGGGACAACTCGGTTCCTAAAACCTTTATTTTGAATTTTACATATGAAAAATGTTTTAAATGAACTCTTTAAAATATGAAACTTGTAAATGATTATGATATGCATGAAAATATATTTTGTGAACAATTATATGTCAAAGTGAGTATTGTTTATACCTTTGACGTTTTAGCTCGATTCTTGAATCTTCACAATTTCTTCAAGACTTTGAAATGATGTATTTTTGCTTAATACTTGAAATTCTTTTTGCACATCCTTTATGAAAGCTTGATGTCCATATTGTCTTCATCAAAACCAATTATGCTTGAGAAGCTTGCAATTACATTCTCCCCCTTTTTGATGATGACAACCAAGTCTTGAAAATGTTTTGAAAAATAAGTTGTTTTTGTGCTTTGAACATATGTTGAATAATGCAAGGCTCCCCCTATGTTAGTGACTCCCCCTAAATCCATGATTTCTTTTATTTATGGTGATGAGTTCATTTGATGTTATGGCCTGCATTTCTCTTTTAAAAACAAAACAACAACAAAACACATGCATATTTCTTCTCCCCCTTTGTTATTATCAAAAAGGATGGGGAAAAAGAGAGAATATATATGAAACATAACACAATTTTGAAACAACATAAACATAACATAATTAAACGATACGAAACGTAGTTTTGACGTTTACAACACAAACATAAATAATCCTAAACATCACGAAACATAAATGGAACAATGTCTAGAAAACATAAATAAAAACCTACAATAAAATAGAACATAGTAATAAAGAGCACATAATTCAATCACTTTCATTCATTTGCTCTTCATCATCATCCTCTTGTTCATCTTCTTCTTCACTTCCTTCCTCTTCCTCATAATGAGCCAAGATCCGCCTTTGAGTCCTTTGAATTTCACGCATTTGTCTCCTCATAAGATTATGCTCATAGTTGTTCTCCCGCTTGTTGTCATCAATGGAGGTTTGAAGGGAGCAAAGCTTGTTGAACATCATCTCCATTGTATAGCCACCTTCGGGAGGTTGAGGAACTTGTGGCACGGTTGGCTCAAAGTCAACTTTGTAGAAAAATCTACCTTCACGATCCGTAACAATTCCTGTATTTTTAAGAGCGGTAGCGGTGGTGATAACACACTCTTGTTCATCCATATTTTTCTTCGGTTCCCTTTGGAGGAGAACACCGGCATTCCGAACAATGTGAGAAATGGCCCTTGCATATGGTAAGCCTCCTTTAAGGGAAGCCATAAGTTGCATGTGGCGCATAATTGAAAGAGCCCAATTGACTTCAATGCCACGTCTTAGAGCAACCAAGACCATCAACTCAAACTCATTGACCCTGGAATGGTTAGAATTCTTTGGAAATAAAACATAAGCAATGATAAGATGGAGCATCCTATCACTCACCGATAAACTTGAACCGAACATGTTAAACTTGGTAGCAAGTTGTTGGCGAACCGTATCTCGTTGAGTAGGTCGGCACATATCAACAAAAGTATCAATCTTACTATATGGTTGCCAATCCTCCGGAATGTTACCTTGAAGGAGGACTAAACCCTTAGATGGAATTCCTAACACTTTTCCAAAATCCTCAACATCTAAACATATTTCTTTATTTGAAACTTCAGACAACAAAGTGAAATCATCAAACTCATCGGTCACTATCTTAAGATTATGATAAAATTCTCTAACCAAATCCGGGTAATAATCACCATGGTCAAGCACAAAGTTAGCTACCCCTGCATTAGCTAATCTAGCCGGAAAATTGAAGCTGTGATTAGGAAAGTCAGGGAGATTACCGTACTTTGCCGGAAGGAGTTTCCGACTATGAATGTTGAATGTGAGTCTCCGACTCTTGACAGTTGGATGGATCTCTTGAGGTTCTTCACTTGTCTCACCAACTTTGTTCTTCCCCTTAGCATTTCTTGTAGCTCTTGGTGGCATGGTTGAGAGTTAGGGTTTTGGTTTAGGATATTTGGATTTGTAGAGTGGAAGATGATTTGAGTGAGATATGTGGAAGAGTGGAGGATTATATAGATTTTTGAGGTAGTGGGTAATTTAATTTTGAGAGTTATGGTGAGATAATGGAGTTTTAATTTGGTTTGACAATGGAGGTGGAAGGGTTGAAGAAGATGAAGATGAATGTTGAATGAGAGTGAATGTGAGTAAATGTGTGTAAATGTGTGGTGTTAAGAGATATAATATATATTGAAGTGAAATAAATGAATAAAAGAAAATAAGCAAAATAACACTAACCACACATATTACCACGTACAGCCAAACAGGATAAGAAAATCTGGAAAAATCTACGTGGGAACCGGTTCGTCCCACATGGGAACCGGTTCCTGAGACACACAAAAACTTCGCTTTTGGTTTTTACTATGGGGAACCGGTTCCTCCCTACATGGGAACCGGTTCCTGGACATGGGAACCGGTTCCTGAGACACACAAAAACTTCGCTTTTGGTTTTTACTATGGGGAACCGGTTCCTCCCTACATGGGAACCGGTTCCTGGACAGAAAAAGTTCAAAAACTTAAATTTTATGAAATGGAAAGGATATACATCATACATAAACATCAAGACATAATATATGAATATTTATAAAGCATCTTTTGACACATAAAATGTTAGAAATATGTACCTTTGATTTATGATAATGAAGAACACATTTAAACATCACCTTCATCTAAAATTCCAAGCTCTCGTCGAATTTTATAAAACGATTCTTTTGGAAGAGGCTTGGTGAAGATATCTGCAAGTTGATTATGAGTATCTACAAAAGTGACTTCAACATCTCCTTTAAGCACATGATCGCGAAGAAAATGATGTCGAATGTCTATGTGTTTGGTTCTTGAATGCATGACCGGATTCTTTGTAATATTTATAGCACTTGTATTGTCGCATCGAAGAGGAATGCATCCGAGATCAAGTCCGTAGTCACGAAGTTGTTGCTTAAGCCAAAGAATTTGTGCACAACAACTACCCGCTGCTATGTATTCCGCTTCGGCCGTACTAAGAGCAACACATGCTTGCTTTTTACAAGCCCATGATACTAATGCATTTCCAAGAATGTGACAAGTACCACTTGTGCTTTTACGGTCAGTTTTACATCCTGCATAATCCGCGTCAGAATAACCAATTAAATTGCAAACACTACCTTTAGGATACCATAAGCCAACGTTGGTTGTTCCTTTGAGATACTTCATGATCCTTTTAACCGCCATAAGATGTGATTCCTTTGGATTTGCTTGAAAGCGAGCACAAAGACAAACACTAAACATTATGTCAGGACGGCTTGCCGTCAAATACAATAAAGAACCAATCATACCTCGATACTTAGTAATATCAATTGGAGTACCGGATTCATCTTGATCAACATATGTACCGGAGCCCATTGGAGTATTCATTGCTTTACAATTGTCCATATCAAACTTCTTCAATAGTTCTTTACAATATTTGGATTGATTGATAAAGATTCCATCTTTGAGTTGCTTAATTTGTAGTCCAAGAAAGTAGTTCATCTTTCCCATCATAGACATCTCGAATTCTCCTTGCATCATCAATGAGAATTCCTCACACATTTCTTTGTTAGTCGATCCAAAAATGATATCATCAACATAGACTTGAACCAATAAAGTGTTACTCTTGATTTTCTTAATGAACAAAGTTTTATCAACCTTACCCTTTTCACACAAAAAATTGCTAAGTCTATCATACCATGCTCTTGGTGCTTGCTTTAAGCCATAAAGAGCCTTTCTCAACTTGAAGACATGTGTAGGATTCTTGAAGTCTTCAAATCCCGGGGGTTGTTTGACATAGACTTCTTCATTGATGTAGCCATTTAAGAATGCGCTCTTGACGTCCATTTGATAAAGCTGAAAATTTAATGAACATGCATAAGCAAGTAAAAGACGAATAGCTTCTAACCTTGCAACGGGAGCAAATGTTTCTTCAAAGTCAATTCCTTCTTCTTGATTGTAACCTTGGGCCACCAATCTTGCTTTGTTTCGAACAATTATACCATTCTCATCAAGTTTGTTCTTAAACACCCATCGAGTACCTATGATGTGTTTATTACTTGGTCTAGGAACAAGTTCCCAAACTTGATTTCTCTCGAATTGATTTAATTCTTCTTGCATTGCATTTATCCATTGATCGTCTCCTAAGGCTTCATCAACTTTTGAAGGTTCAATTTGAGAAACAAAAGCCATGTGTAAGCAAGCATCTTTGAGATTTAATCTTGTTGCAACTCCTTGGCTAATATCACCAATAACTTTATCAATAGGATGATCTCTATGAGTTCTCCATTCTTTTGGTAGATCATTGGTGTTTGATTCTTGTTGTACACTTTTTTGTTGAACACTTTCTTGTTGAACACTTTCTTGTTGAACTTCCGGTGCCTTCACAATTGTATCATTTGAAAGTTCTTCCGGGGGTAAATCTAAAGGATCATCATCATCACAAACAACTATTTCCTCCTTGGAGGTGTTAGTCTCATCAAAAGATACATGCATGGATTCTTCATTAGTTAAAGTTCTTTTATTATAGATTCTATATGCTTTACTAGAGAGAGAATAACCAAGAAATATACCTTCGTCGGATTTCTCATCAAACTTACCAAGATTGTCTTTGTCATTGTTGAGAACAAAGCACTTGCATCCAAAAATGTGAAAGTGAGCAATGTTTGGCTTTCTTCCTTTGAAGAGTTCATATGGAGTCTTCTTTAAGATAGGTCTAATGATTACTCGATTTCCAACGTAGCATGTCGTACTAACCGCATCCGCCCAAAAGTATTTAGGAAGATTTGCATCACTAAGCATTGTTCTTGCAAGTTCCACTAGAAACCTATTTTTCCTTTCAACTACTCCATTTTGTTGTGGAGTTCTTGGTGCTGAAAAATTATGAGAGATACCATGTTCTTCACAAAATTCTTCAAATGATGCATTTTGAAATTCTCCACCATGATCACTTCTTATGGATACAATCTTTAATGACTTTTCATTTTGGATTTGTTTTGCATACTTCTTAAAGGCTTTAAAAGCATCACTTTTCTGCACAAGAAACAAAGTCCAAGAATATCTAGAATAATCATCAACAATAACTAAAGCGTATACATTACCTCTGAAGCTTCTTGTCCTTGATGGACCAAATAAATCCATATGCAACAATTGAAGTGGTCTTGTTGTAGTCACCACATTCTTTGGTTTGAAGGATGATTTGGTTTGCTTTCCCTTTTGACATGAGTCACATAATTTATCTTTGACAAACTTTATCTTAGGTAAGCCAATAACAAGATCATGTTTGGTTAACTTATTTAAATGATCCATATGAATATGGGCTGCTCTTTTATGCCATAACCATGAATCATTATTATTGTTTACCAAAAGACATTTTACTTTCAAAGATAAATCATTTAAAGAAATCATAAAAATGTTATTAATTCTTGTACCTTTGAGTCTTACCTCATTGGTGACTTCATCGATGACCAAGCATTCTTCCTTAGTGAATTTGATCTTGAAGCCTTTGTCACAAAGTTGGCTAATGCTTAGAAGATTATGCTTTAGTGCTTCAACATAAAGAACATCTTCTATGGATGTGAAAGGTGGTGCACCAACTTTGCCTTTGCCAAGAATTCTTCCCTTATTGTTGTCTCCATAAGTGACAAAACCCTTGGACTTTAACCTTAGATCTGAAAATTGGTTTAAGTCACCCGTCATATGCTTTGAACAACCACTATCTAGATACCATAGGTTTGAAGTGGTCTTCAAGCATGCCTACAAAACAAATTAAGTTTTGTTAGGTACCCAAGTGGCTTTGGGTCCATCATAGTTAGTTCTTTTCTTCACCCATACATAATGTCCACTAGGAACACTAAAGTTCCTTACATAACAAGCATTGGGTGTGTGACCAATAATACCACAATAAAAACAAGTAGGTTCAAAGTTACTTCTATATCTAGGAGGATAAGATTTCTTCTTAACAAAATTCTTCCTTTTAGGATAATGTTGCATTACTTTAGGCTTGATCACTTTCTCTTGAATTGGTTGGTTACTAGCCTTGACAAAGATAGTCTTGTTGGACCTTGGTTTATCAAATTTAGAGAAACCAAGTCCGCTCTTATCATTGGAGTATCTTTGTGTGCTAAGAACATTTTCCAATCCAATTTGCCCTTTTTCATATCTTTCTAAAACACGTTTTAATTGGACAATTTGGAAGGAAAGTGATTCACAATTCTTGCATGCAACATTATCTTCTTGAACACTAATCATTTTTTCTTTGTCATCTTTATGTTCTACTTCACTTATCTTAACCTTCTCTTCTAAAGATAGTATGATTTTCTTTTGAGATGAGATAGTTTTATAGAGAATTTTGCATTCTTTTAATAATTCATCTATTGCACCTTGTGCACCATTATCAAAAAGAGAATCATCATAACTAACCTCTCCTTCTTCATCGTCGGAGTGGTGTGATGCCATTAGTGCTAGGTTTGCACTTTCGTCACTATCGGAGTCCGATGAGGAACTTACTTCATTATCTTCCCATGCTATGTAGGCCTTTTTATTTTTGAACTCCTTTTTGCCTTTTGAATCCATTCTTCTTCGAAAGCTTTGGACATTCCGGCTTTATGTGTCCTTGTTTCCCACATTCATAGCATGTAACTTCTTGTGATGAAGTGGATGCTTCTTTATCTTTATGCTTTGAGAATTTCTTTCTTTTGACATAGTTAGTATTATCAATATTATTTTTATTACCATAAAATTTGCCTAACCTTTTTACAAGAAGCAAGAAGTTTTCATCTTCATCCGATGCATCTTTCATTTTACTTTCTTTTGAATCTACCTTTAATGCAATGCCTTTGGATTTCTTCTCTAAGTTCTCATGCTTTTCCAATCTTCCAAGTTCCGTCTCATATTCTTGAAGTTTTCCAAATAGTGTTGCGGAAGTAAATTTTGATAAATTTTTCTTTTCGGATATCGCCGTCACTTTTGGTTGCCACTCCCTTGTCAAAGATCTGAGCACTTTAAGATTAAGTTCTTCGGTAGTAAGAGTCTTACCAAGTGCCTTCAAGTGATTTGTCAAATGTACGAATCGTTTTTGCAAATCGAGAATAGTTTCTCCGGGCTTCATTCTAAACAGTTCGTACTCTTGGCTTAAAGTATTCAATCTTGATCTTTTAACTTCAGTAGTACCTTCATGAGTTTCTACAAGAGTATCCCAAATTTCCTTTGATGTTGTACATGCCGATACTCGGAAAAATTCATCCATACTAAGAGCGCCTTGAAGAATATTGACCGCCTTTTTGTCAGCAAGAACCCTTTTTCTATCATTATCATCCCATGACGCTTTAGGTTTCTCCGATCCAACACCATTAACGACCGTTATAGGGACATGAGGACCTTGTAGGACAGCCTCCCAAACTTCTTCTCCTTGTGCTTCTAGATGAGCCTTCATTCGGATTTTCCAAAACTCAAAATATTCACCACAAAACAATGGAGGCTTGTTGTTAGAACCACCATCTTTGAAAACTGGATTTTGATTTGCGGAAGCCATTCTAGATCTTTAGGAACAAGTTACCTATAACTTGCTCTGATGCCAAATGTAAGTATCAGATATGCCTAAGAGGGGGGGGGGGTGAATTAGGTTTTCAAAAATTAATCGGTTTTATGAGAATGTCTTTACTAATTTTTGGTTAAGTGTTTGAAGGCTTTTGATGGTTTTTATCTTTTTCTTGGTAATGGTGATGAAAGCGGTAAAAGCGAAAAGATAAAGAACACAACGATATATACTGGTTCCCCTCACAATCCAAGATTACTCCAGTCCCCTTTCAAACACGAAAGAGATTTCACTATAGTTAGAATTATTGTACAAGCCTATGCCTACTATCTAACCTATAGGGTTATCAAAGGTTCTTAACACCTTTAAGATCAATCAACACTAATGTGGATGAAGAACAATCCTCTTCAAACACACCACTTACTTCCAACAATCCTGGATAGTAAGGAAACAATATTATTTGAATTTTTACAAGAGCTTTTGTATGAAGTTTGTAGAGCAATATCAATCTTGGATTGATCTTCTTCTTCAAATAAACAATTCTCAAAATGAATATAAGTGTTCACAATATATGCATGAAACTTTGAATGAATTTTCAATGAAAATGTGTATAGAAAGTTTCAATTGAAAAAGAGTATTTGATGAACACTTGGAAATATTGAAAGATGAAGAATATATAGTTTATGAATTGTTAATGAAGAAGGTGATTAATGATTATGAAAGATGTAGTATTTATAATGTGTTAAACACCTCTTTGAATGGTTATTTTTCCATGAAGCAATGCAATGATTAAGTGGTATGAAAACAAATTCGTTTGAATGAAATCATGCAATGGAAAAACACACTGGTTCAGTAGGAACCGGTTCCTGCCTGGGACAACCCGGTTCCTGCTGAACGTTACAGCTGAAATATTTGAAATTTGAACTGAGGAACCGGTTCCCACCTAGGGACAACCCGGTTCCTAGTAGTAAAACACAGAGATGATGAAACTGAGAATGCTGGGAACCGGTTCCCCCATAGGGACAACCCGGTTCCTAAAACCTTTATTTTGAATTTTACATATGAAAAAGGTTTTAAATGAACTCTTTAAATATGAAACTTGTAGATGATTATGATATGCATGAAAATATATTTTGTGAACAATTATATGTCAAAGTGAGTATTGTTTATACCTTTGACGTTTTAGCTCGATTCTTGAATCTTCACAATTTCTTCAAGACTTTGAAATGAAGTATTTTTGCTTAATACTTGAAATTCTTTTTGCACATCCTTTATGAAAGCTTGATGTCCATATTGTCTTCATCAAAACCAATTATGCTTGAGAAGCTTGCAATTACATATTCCTCAACCGTGGGTTGGTCCGGTTGGAGGTTTTGGACCCGAAACCGAACCGATCCGACCGGTTGTCCACCCCTGGTTTGTTTTAATTCAATATAGATGCCCTCTTCATTATTTATAAGTGGTATCAAATCAAATGGCTTTTGTCAAAATGGACTATCCGACCCTAAACGGGCCAGCCCTGGCGGGCTCTGAACTTTTTAGGGTTGGGCAAAAAAGGCCCTGTGTAATATGGGCTCGAGATTTACTACCCGAACCCGGCCCTAGATGGGCTTCGGACTACCCGACCCTAAATGGACGTTCTTATTTAAAAAAATTAAAATAAAACTCCATAATATTTATTATAAATAAAGTTAAAAATTATGTTATTTTAAACATAATACATTTTTAAGTATTATATTATCTCTTATAAATACTATAATGTGTTTCTAGATACAATATATGTCTAAATTGAATAAAATAATACTTGAATATTTCTTATAAGAAAAAAAAACTAATATAATACGATAAAAAAATGTTGATTATATTAATGTAAAATATTTGAAAGAGAAAGATTCAATAGAATAGAGATAAAATTTAGTGAATTGAGAAAAATCAATATGTTATTTTGGAGTAAGATAATATAAATAATATATTTTCTTAAGATTTATAATTATGCGGGCCTAATAGACTACCCACGACCCATATGGGCTAGCCCTAATGGGTAACGGACTTTTCAGGGCTGGGTTAAAAAGGTCCTGAAAAATATGGGCTTTAATTTTAAGGCCCGAGCCCTATGATTTCTCGGGCTTGGCGAGCCGGCCCATGTGGGCTAGCCCATTTTGACAGCTCTATGGCTCAGGACACACTACTTGTATGAAAATTCTTTCTAATAAGGTGATGGTTAGACGTCGAGCGTTGTTGGAGTGTCTGTCAACGATGATACAAGTGTACGTGGGTGAAAAATGGTACACTTGTGTGTGTATGAGAGAGAGAATAATACAAGTGTGAGTTAAAAATCTCACATTGTTTAAAAAAATTGAGGTTGAGTAATATATAAGTGAAAAGACCCATGAAACTAACATTAAACTCGAACAATAATTCAGACGTCTAAGTCTTTCTCTTAGAAACAATTATCGTCTTTAATCACTTTGACTAAAATGAAATATTAGTGGTAGAATGAAAACTTTAAATTGACTATTAATTAAATTAAAATATGTAATTAGCCTTTACAAATATATCACTTTTAGTTTTACTTTGAGTAATTAAGTTTTGATGATTTGGTTCTTACAAATCTATGTCATTTGTTTTTTATCATTGTTATTTTGTTTTAGGTTTTGCGAAATTGGTTTATATTGAAATTGGCCCTTGAAATATAAATATTCGAATGACAAAAATCAAATATTCTACCTATTTTATTGACTAATTTCAATTTCTTTACTTAGACTAAAATAAAAGAATAAAGATAAAAAAATAATATATATATATATATATATATATATATATATATATATATATATATATATATATATATATATATATATATATATATATATATTGGACATATCATATGAGAATGTGAGAATGAATCTGAACCATTGGATTTTAAAATAAATGGTGGAGATTATGGGTGAATTTTTTTCTCTCTCCTACATCATTTATTTCAAAATGTAGGAGGGAGAAAAAAAAGATTCACCCATAATCTCCACCGTTTATTTTAAAATCCAATGGTTCAGATTCATTCTCACATTCTCATATAAATATGTCATTCTCATATGATACGCCCTATATATATATATATATATATATATATATATATATATATATATAGGGGACGACTCAAGTGAGAACACTTGGTTATTATGAGAAATGAGAACAATGAATCACGACCATTAAATTTGATTTTAATGGACTGAATTGATTTCTTTTTCTAAGATCCAGTCCATTAAATATTAAAGATCTTAGAAAGAGAAACCAATCCAGTCCATTAAAATCAAATTTAACGGTCGTGATTCATTGTTCTCATTTCTCATAATAACCAAGTGTTCTCACTTGAGTCGTCCCCTATATATATATATATATATATATATATATATATATATATTTGCAATGACTTATTTACACCTTAAAAGAAATAAATTGGCAATTGAAATAGAATAATAGACAGTTAGTCGATGGTCCTCGTGCTGAAGCGAGGTTAGATGAATGTAAACACAATCGATCTTATTCAACCCAATCTTTTTCAAGTCTACCAGTGTTTATTGTAGTCGTCCACACACTAGATCTAGTGAAACTCATAATAGGCATGGATAATTGGATTTTATAATTGAAGGTTGAGAAAAACACATGAAATGGAGATTTGAATTGAGTTTTCTAAAAAAAAATTCTTCTAGAAAAAATATTCACCACAATCAATGAGATAGATAAGAAATGAAGAAAGATTGACACGTTTGGTTTATACAAGTTCGCCTTAGAAAAGGTTAATCTTGTCCACCCGTCGAGGTGATTTCGCCTTAGAAAATGACTGAATCTACTAATCTTGAAAAATTACAAACAAACTCTAAGAGTTTAGAAAGACATCTTAGCCCTCTCAAGTATTAACCTAGTCACTTTAGGAATACAAATCTTAACAGATTTACAAATCTTAACAGAAATTCTTAGAAATAGATTTCTCACAAATGAGTGTTTAGAATAACCTCTCTAATATTCTTTCTTTCTCTGCTTTTTTTTCTTTGAAGATATGTATGTTGAGTTTGATTATATTTGAAACGCTTGAGTAGCTTCAGTCGTAAATTGGTAGCATGTGTAATTTTTCTTCAAAGGAGAGTGTCTCATATATATAGTCCCATGAAGATGACCGTTGAGAATGACAAGACGTTGTTTTCCTTGCAACTGATGTAACAGATCCAAAAAGATCGTGGAGGACAAAGAGCACACCAAAATCGAGTTCGTACAATACGTCCTTGCAGTAGTGGAGAAGATAGTGTACTGTTGTACTATTAAACTTCTAGTGCAAGTTTTTGATCATTCTTCTTTGAAAAGTACTTCTTATCTGAAGTAAAGAGAACATGGAAGAGATCACAAACCTATGGTATAGGATTTTTCAGTGGCTAGGGAGAATAATTGTCTTGTCGTGAGATATTATCTCATTTATGAGGTATTTTATTCTCTAGGGGGTTTGCGTAGGGTGAGAGACGGGCTTACCATAATTTGGTACTCAGGGGTAAGAGCTATTGGGAAATCTCGGAATGAGCTCATCTTTATAGGTAAGCTAAAAGACCAGGGGGGATATGGAAGATAAGAGCATATCTTTTTCTTGGAAATGGTATCTTGGTAGGTTGCTAGCCTAGCCATATTATTTTTTAACTGGCTCGCGAGTCCTATTATTAGTGTAAGCTAAAAGCGGTTCATTAGTGTGACCTATTTTTCGTGGGGTTATGGTCTTAAGTTGCTATTGGAGGAAATTGTTTTGTTTATGATGGTTATTTTTCCTAAGATCTAGCATGGTTCTATTAGTGGTTTAGGTGGCTCTTGAAAATTACAAATGATTAGGGGGGACCAAAAAACCTCTACAATTAACTTGTTGTTACAAGTGATGACGACATTTTTATAAGTAACACGTTATTCAAGATTTCATGACATGATTTTGAGACTTATGGTCTCTTTGTGCTTAAAATGCGATAAAGATATGGATCAAGATGTCCCACACATAATGGAACATTTTTCACCAAAAGTTGTTGCGCCAGTCACAATCAGGCGCCGGATTTGTTTCCTTATTTATCATCGTGTTTATGTATTTTTTGGAATCAAGAAAGAATTCCTAAAATGATCACAGATCAAGACCAAATCAGATTTATTGGGATTTAATTTATGATAGATTGCAAATCAAGTCAAATCACAATTTGGATATGCACTTTTGTGTGTTTTATTCAGCGGGAAGTTTTCAAAACCCTATTCACGAGGTGCAACTTCTCGACTCGTTATTTAAGAAATCACACTCCCTATCAGAAGAGTCAAATGTTGAGAGATCAACAAGGCATTTGTGTTTATTGAGTTTATATGGTTTATATTGTAAAACTATATTTGTTTGATCATTCTTATCTGAAGGAATACAACTTCGTTTATTGAGTTATAATAATTCCATCATTCCAACTTTTGTAATCTTTCCAACACTAGGAATAATTGTTGAGAGAAAGTGAGAGGGGTTTCATATTTAGGGGGAGTGCTAAATAGAAATTCTCGGGTAGTATTAAGAAAAAGGAAATGAACTAGAAAATTTCATCTAAGACCAATTTGTACTTTTAATAGTAATATGAGATTTCCTTTCTTGGGTTAAAACCCTCTAGACATATGTGTTATTGCACCGAATTGGGTTACCAATTCCTTGTGTCTAATTTAGTTTATTTGCATCATTATTGTTACTGCATCCGTCTTTTCATACACATTATCTCACACAATGTGTTTGACATCTTTCCAGAAGGAGAACATGATTTCAATTGGCATCATAGCAGACACCCTGTCCTGCTTTGATGAGCTCCAGTGAACTTATGAGTTTTGTTCAAATAGATAACAACAAAGAAGGAGGATTTATGAACCGGCCACCTATGCTAGATGGCACGAACTATGACTATTGGAAAGCTCGTGTGATAGCTTTTATCAAATTTATGGACAACAAAACATGGAAGGTAATCATAAAAGAGTGGACATCTAGTGGTTATTGCTCCAAATGAGACCCAATCCCTAAATCCAAAAGCATATTGGTCTAAAGATGGAGATGATGAATCTCATGGGAACTCTCATGCTCTCAATGCCATATTCAATGGATTTAACAAAAATGTCTTTCGACTTATCAACACTTGCACTGAAGCCAAAGAAGCGTGGGAGATTCTCAAAACTGCTCATAAAGGAACCTCCAAAGTTTGGATGTCCAGACTTCAACTTCTCACCGCCATGTTCGAAAACCTAAAAATGAAGGAAGATCAAACTACAACTGACTTTATGTTCATGTTCGTGAAATAGAAAACTTCTCATTTGCTCTTGGTGAAAAAATGTCTAAAGAAAAACTGGCCAGAAAAATCCTAAGATCACTTCCAAATAAGTTTGACATGAAAATGACGGTAATATAAGAAGCTCAAGACATCAGTGCTATAAAAGTGGATGAACTTTTTGGCTCATTGCTGGCTTTTAAAATAGCTCTTAGTGAAAAAAGATGAAAATAAAAGAAAGGGAGTTGCTTTCAAAGTTGATGTGGAAGAAGACAAGGAGCAAGAAGTATAAGATATTGATGAGAACATGTTCAACTCTATTAATCTACTTGCAAAAAGGTTTGGCAAAGTAATGAGAAGACTTGAAAAACGTTATAGGAACAATGTCATGACAAATGTGAAGGTAAAAGTTCTTGACAACTCAAAAGGCTTCAACTTACATCGTAGTTTCAAATATGGAGACAGTATGAACAAAGGCAAGGGTATAAAATGTCATGAATGTGAAGGCTTTTGACACGTCCGAGCAGAATGTACCTACTACCTAAGAAAACAAAAGAAGGGGGTACTATGCTACTCTTTTGGATGAAGAAACTGAATATGAGAGTGAGGATAAAAGGCTAACAATGTGATTGCCTTCACTGCTCTCCTAAGGAACAAAACAAATGACCAAAATGATGGTGAATCAAGTGATGAAGACATCTCAAATGAAGATGTTGCTAACTCATATAGATTGATGTATGTAAAATGGAAAGAATAATGCATGACAATTGAGAAACAAAAATTGTCAAATAAATATATTACTTCAAGAGAAAGCTAATCTCACTAAAATTTCTACTGACCTACGGGAATAAGTCACCCTTCTGAATAAGCTGGAAGGCATGACCAAGTCAGTGTGTATGAAAAATAGCTAGGCATATGAGTGGTGTTGGTTTTGACTACAACTATATGAATGAAGAAGAAAATAATCTTGTTCCTCTAGCACAAAAAATACATTGGGCATCCCACCACCATATTCTTCCAAATTGAGGCCACAATATCTTTGAAATCGGGATGTATGGACCATGTGTGTGTGTATTTGAATTGAGTAGTAAACATGCCCTCTTGGCGTTGGAAATCAGAGAGAATGGGGTAATGATTTGACCTATTCTTGTCGATTGTACAACAAGAAATAGAGGAGCATTTATCAATCCAAGACTGATTACAAATAACTCTACTCAACCACTTTTCAATGTGATAATGACCCTTGTGACCATTGGAGTAATTGAAAGGAACATAAGAGGTGGGAAGATGAATGGAGTGATTTGAGTTTGTCCATTTGCAGAATTCATCAGTTGGAACTCTTGCTGGTTGATGGGATCCATGATACTCATAAAATCCAATAATGGTGTTAAAGTCTCCTTGAAAATACCAAGGGGATCAATGAGAGTTATCAATAACTTGTAGTGTATACAGAGATGTTAGACCTCATATTCTTATTGATCTCTATATTGCAGATAACTTATTTCAAAGATTAAATACATTTAGAGAATTTGTACCTTTAGGCCAGACGATCCTTCGATGGAGATTATACTTGCAAGCTTCTGTTCCCTTTTGGATCTTCTAGAATCACAATCCTATCCCCCTTGACACCAGGCTTGAGAGGCTGAAAAATATATCACAAACATTTATAAGTCACTTATAAACCAATCTCACAATAAATCATACAAATTTGTCATTCAATAATAAGATCAAAATAGAGGAACTACTGTGTGTGTGTGTGAGTGTGCGTCAAAATGCCAAAAACAAAATGTCACAATGTTATAGTCAATCCAAGTATAAACCATAATACAAAAATTTTAAAATATACAAATAAAATTCCACTAGTGAGCATATATAACGCCATTGTTTCTCCTATGTCGTTGGTACTACAACACATTCTGTAACTGTGCTAAGATGGCTTATAGAGTGGTCATCTGAGGAGTGCCTTCCACAAACTCTCCCTTAGTTATGGTATCTCTCCCAATGGCCACAATGCAGTTACATATTGATAATACATCAACAACATGAACCACCCTCACATGCTCCTCCTCTAAGATCTCCTGATGAGATGGCCTTAAGGGATTTCCCTCTGCATCGGGTGTCTTGTAAGGATGTGAAACTCTATAAAACCATGTAGCCATATTTCATACAATATGGAAGAGGTGCTAACACACGACGTACATCCTCTAGCGCTAAATGATCAAAGTACATTGTAACGATCTCATCAACAACTCTAGGGAGGACAGTGGCTATAGAAGGAATGGTGAGGTATCTAGGTATACCCAAACTAGCGCAGGACTCACTTAGGCAAATTGGGGGTACATAAGCCATCCAAAGTACAATGCCACCGTCTCCAAGGGTCGTGTCTCATGGTGATCGGCATATGAAATAATGCAAATGTCATCCGGCACCATGTGGCCAATAACTACTCGAAACAACTCAGTCACCTTATTCCTTCTGAGCAAGATGATTGAGCATGCACGTGACAAAGCTCCAAAGTAGTCTTCCACATGTGCCAAGTCAGAAAGTCGTGCAAAATATTGGTGAAAAGAAATATTAGTAATATAATAATGTATCATAGTTATTATTAAATTAATATCAGTAATGGTGCAAAAAAATAGCTTAAATAGATAGTTGTTTCCAGTCATCTGTCAAATCTTCCATATACCACCCTAAGCTAGTTTAGAGTAGAGGTACAAAAAACATGAAACCACATTGTTATACTCGTGGATCCTCTCTAATTCAAAAATATATATAAGGTTGATAACATCGACATAGGTCGCACTTTTATCCACAAAAATAAGTGTGCCAACCAAAACTAAGAGGTATAACCTCAATACGCACACTTTGTGGTATGCAACTAGTGCAACGTCACCATCGGCATGCACGGTTAGAGCCAGGTGGTGCTCATACAAATCCATCAAGAAGGAAAACCTAAAGTGACATCCTCTAGTGTCATCTAACTCTTCATGAGCTTTTCCAAGGCCAACTCTCAAATAAGTCCCCATCATGTCTAGTGTCTCAAGTTTGCTAGTCCTGGAGTAGTTTAATAATTTTTCCTTGATGGAAAGATGAAAGAGACATGAGACATCATCAAGTGTGATGGACATCTCACTTATCAAAAGATAAAATGACGACATCTCTGCATGTCATCTCTCTATAAAAATAGACAATACGCCATGGTTAGTATAATCATATCCAGTCCTACATAAATCTTGCAACCTAGATAGTTGCATGACATCTTGAAAACATTGCTCATCAGGTTGCGCCAGCTTTGCAACCTTCATATCATGGCCGATACACTTTAATGTATCACTGTACTGCATAAAATAAATGCATAGTTAAATAATTAAAATATTATATCACAAATGTTTAAAAGAGTATTATTTGTTTTTGCTCTCTTGCAAAAATAGAAATATGAAGGATGAGAGAAAGGCGCGAGTTTATTTAAATAGATGCATCTCAATTTCAATCTTCATATTAAATCAGACTTTGGAATCTATATTATTTTTAAACTGTGTGGTCTTGATTTCATTCTATATTTGATATGTTAGACGCATCTGAATTCCAACCTCAAGAATTTTTTAATATCTAGTTTTGAAGATTATTCTATTCTCCAAAAATAGTATGTATTTGAAGTGCGCTTGAATTTTAAAATTCAAAATTAAGAGTTATTTTTTTTACAAAATTCAAAGTTAACTTAAGAGTTATTTTAAAATTTCAGCAAAATATGTGAATGACATATAGGGTGTGATGAGTAACCCCTTCTTTTAATCCTTAGCGGAAAGTTTCCGATTTTGTATTATAGTGTTGTTTGAAGTGCATCTTCATTTTATTTACTAATAACATGGTGCCACATTACTAGAATTACAATTAAATAGGTTTATATAAAAACTCAATTTAAACGATCGTAATTGTATAATAAGAATTAAAAATATATTAGCCCAAAATACTAAAAAAAACAAATTATAACAAATCCAGAATACTGATATGGTGTAAAAAGTAAACCTATTATTAAGTTGGGTGGAAATGAAGGATAAGATTGTCGAGGAATGTCACTCTTAAAATTAAACATGTCACTTCTCGGAGCTATGTTTTTATTATTATACCATTGTCTAAAGTCACTAATTTTAAAAAATATATGTTTTTATCGGAAATTTCGAAAAAATACTAGATTTTTTAAAAAAAGTATAAATTTTTACCGGTTTTTTCGAAATTTTCGGTATTTTTTAAAAAAAAAAGTGATACCGAAACTGTGGCTGGATGGAATCCTTCGCGATGGAAATGCTGGGATATTTTATGTGAGCAAGCCTAAATTTCTGGTATACCGGAAATTTGAAATTTCTGGTATGTACCGGAAATTTGAAATTTTCGGTATGTACCGAGAATTTGAAATTAACTAAAATTTCCGGTATGATCTACCAGAAATTTCAAATTATCTAAAATTTACGGTATGATATACCGAAAAAATTTTTATGAACTGGAATTTTCGGTAAGTTGCACCGAAAATTTGACAATGCATACCGAAATTTTTTTCAAAAGTTCTTTGTCTCTCAATATTTTTGTTGAACATTTTTCAAAAAAATAAAATTGAATTAAAAAGATATAGAGGTGTCAAGTATAAAAAAGGGGTGGCATATAGATTTTTCATGATAAGATTGTCTGGAAATTCACAACTGCGGCCCAGTTCTACAAACTCTGATTGGACCCAATTAATTGATTTTTGTTCTTAAACGAAATTTTGTGAGAACCGAAAAAAAAAAGTGATTATATTTTCTTCACCAAGAAAAGTGAATATTGTGATAAGTAAAATTATTTTAATTTTTTCAAAATGATGTGTTTTCAAATATGATTAAATATTTATTTGAAAAAAAATCAATATTGTTAGTTATATAATAAAGTGCATAGCTGCAATAATCACATACATTAAATGTTGAAAAATAAAAAATTATAAATACAAACTTGCTCTACTTCATATCAAATGTTTACAAGTTTTTACTATTTAAGTTGTATTTATGGAACTTTTGATATGACTTTATATAACATATTAAATTTAACAAAATATTTTTTATTATATCACATATGATGAAAGATTTTCTACAAAATATTTTATTGAGAAATTTGAGCAGGCTAATAAGTGTCCTAATGACACTTTTTAAGTATGATCGTTAGTTAAAGAATAAAAAAAAATCCACCTTTTGAATTGAAAAATATAAACCTAATTTTTTTTATAAAAAATAAATAAATCACTTTTCAATTGAATATTTGTATATTTAATTGTTTAATCATTACTTAAGGACATTCATTATATATTTTTCAAATATATAAATATAAAATAGAGTTTCAACTGCCTCACAACTAGGGGTGGGAATAGACCAGATCGATTAACAGGGGCCTACGGCCCAACTTACATAGGCCTATGTCAAGCCAGACTTTTTATATAAATAAAAAAGTCTAGGCTTTTTATATTGTATTTTGTATTTTGAATTAAAATATAAAAATAAATATTAGTTATCTTAAAGAAATTATGAAAATAAGATGAAAAAAAAATTTATTAACAATGTCATAAGTTATTTCCATAAGTTTTTTCAAACAAATAGTATCACAAAATTTATACTACTAAGGAAACTCAAATAAATCAATGCAAACAAACATTTAATCTCATTGATCTTTTAATTTGTTAGTCTATATAAATTTGAGTTGAATGACTTATTTACGAATGTTCAAATGAATAGGCTTTTAAGTAGGCTAACGAGCCAATCACGCCTTCAAAAAGGCCATACTCAGGCTAAAAAAATAAACCTACGATATACTACAGGTCAAGCTTAGGCTTTAAATTTTTTAGCAGGTCAGACTCAGGCTTGGAAAAGCCGAGCTCAGTCGAGCCTATTCCTATCCCTACTCACAACTAGAATCTATTCCTAAGTCCCCTTCTAAAACCCTAAGCTAATTTCACTTGTAAAACATATAATCCTTGAGCTTCACTGGTGGTGTACGAGGATTTAACATGTCACCCCTAAAATTATATAAGGCACCCCTCATTTTCTTTATTCCAGAAATGCCTCTAATGAAACACAAACAATTTTTGGACGAAATTTTTGGTAGACTCTTTTAAAATTTCCAGTACAACCAAAATTTTCGGTACCCCTGCTAAATTTCCGGTACCCCTTCACTGAAACAAATTAAAAAAAGGGAAAAAAATTAAAAATATTACAAAATACTGAAAATAAGACATTTACTAGTAATATACCCATGCGTCCGCACGGGTAAAAATTATTTAGTAGTGTAAAATTATACTGTAAATTGAGAGTTATGTTTATATATGTTTAGCTGCTTAGAATTTAATTGGTCGTGTCCCATGACACTTCATAAAGTATTTCATTCACATTTTTAACATTAAAGACAAGTGCAAATGTGTGATAACTCAACACCTACTAAATAACAAATTATATTGAGAGTAAGAATGAATTGGTTATTCAATCATACTACAATGAAAAGATTTAAATACATATTAATATTTAAAATATTTCATCATTGAAAGAGTCAATTTATGTATTCTTTTTGTCTAAATTTAATTGATTGTGTCCAGTGTCACTTTATCAAGTGCAAATTAACATTTATACATATTATATTGTTTGGATCTAATTTGTTGTGTGCCATAAGATTAAAGACAAGTGCAAAGTTATAATGAGCAAGATGTAATATGATTTTGAGATAAATATTGTAAGAATCATAACAAAGCTAAATAATAATTGTCATTCATTTGTGTATTTATATGAAATTGTTAATTAAAATAAAATAGGTATCGTGTTGATAGTGCCCCGTAGTAAAAATAGAAATTTTGACATTTGAAAATAAGAATTTTGTGTCAAATAAAGACAATTGTTAATTAAAATAAAATAGGTATTTTGCTGATAATGCCCCGTGAGTAAAATAAAAGTTTTGACATTTAAAAATAAGAATTTTGTGTCTCAAATAAAGACAATTGTTAATTAAAATAAAATAGGTATTTTACTGATAATGCCCCGTCAGTAAAGTAGAAACTTTGACATTTAAAAACAATTTTTTAATAATCATAAAATAATTATGTTTTCGGTTGAATAAATTTTTACGTGTTCCTCTTCGTTCCATTAAAAAAAATCCAGTTTATTAATTTATTTATGTTTAGAAAAATAAAAAGGGAAAAAAATCTAGGAGAAAAAATTAAAATGAAAATTGTGAAGTGTGTAGGGTGTTTAATAGAGAGAGTGAAAGATAGAAATAGTTTTATTTGTAAAAGGATGGAAAATATAATTTGAAATGAAAAAGTGGTTTTGCATTGCAAAGTGTCAACACTTTATTGAATAGGGAGTGTGATTATATTGATCTTTATGTAAATACTAATATACCCTTTTTGCTTTGTAATTTTTGAAAGAGTGAATGACATTTTTGGTAGAATGGTGGCATCTTCTAATAATAGCTAGATAGTAGATTGTTAAAGAACAAGAACTTATGTCTAAAAATTTAGTGAGAGTCTGCCTTCTCTCTAACTTTCCGGTTAGGGTTAAGGGTGGTTTTTTCCAATGGTTCCTCAAATAGCATCGCAAACAACAAGGGAAGGAGGATGGACAAGGGTGATGGGCAGCCATGGCAGAAGGAGCAGGGTAGCTAAGTGGGATGTGGCGGGAGGGGAGAGAGGTAGAAGAAAAGCGGAAGAGGGTGAGTTCAGACCAACTACTACAATCTTCATTACAGAGTTTGATAATAACTGGAATGCGAAGGTCTTGTTCTTCGAATTTAAAGAGCTGGGTGAGATAGACGAAGTGGTTATTCCACCAAAAAGAGATAGGCGTGGGAGAAGATATGGATTTGTACGATTTTTCAATGTTGAGGATGTGAAACTGTTGGCTATTAAGATGGATAACTTAGTTCTTGAAGGGAGGAAACTTTTTGCAAACTTGCCTAGGTTTCTGAGAGTCATCAAGGAGGATGTTAGTTTGAAACGTAAGGTAGGTGTTGTTGCAGAGGCGAGCGTATTAGGGGCTAAGGGAGGTTGGAAGCAAGGACAAGGTGCTTTCGGTAGCACAAGTGGTAGTTTCTCAAATAAGAATCGATCGTTTGTGGATGTTTTATAGAACAAAAGTGATATAAGAAGAACTAGTGGTGTTGAGAATATAGCTAATATTTTGCATTTCTCATCTGAGAAAGAAGAGTGTAATCTATATAGAAAGGCTTACATAGGAATCATCAAGAACCCAGGGGAGGACGTTGATCTAAAACAATTGTTTTTTGAAGAAGGTATATTTTCCATTAGAGTAACTCATGTGAGTAACTCCTTTGGAAGATTTGGTTTCAGGAGAGACTGAGTTATTTATAGAGGATCGGAGGGTTTGGTGGGAACAATGGTTCAATAACATAATACCATGGGAACCATTAGATGTGGATAAAGACAGAATAATTTGGCTAAGGATTAAAGGCATCCCGTGTCATGCAAGGGGTGAAAAATTGTTCAAATCCTTAGCAGAAACCAGAGGAAGCTACATTAAGTGTGATGATGAGACGTCGACGAAGATAAGAATGGATGAGGCTAGAATATGTATAAAATTTGGGTGGAACGAGAAGATAGATGGAACAGTGAAAATGTTTGTAGATGGAGTTCCCTTATACGTTACCATGAAAGAAGATCCGTCCCTTTTTAAGGTGCATGGAAGAAGGATCTTGGAAGAGTCAGAAACGGTTTCTCTTGTTTCCATGGAGGACTTTGGCTCTGAAGAGGCGGAGGAGAACTAGAAACTGCCAGAGGAGGTAGGGAGGTTTGATGATTCAGATTTGGATGGGAAGTATGGAGAGAAGATTGACATCGAGAATGAAAATTGTAGTGTCAGACATGATGTTACTCGAGAAAAGGAAAGGTCTTTTATCTAAGGGCAAAAACGTGGTATTTGACTTACATGAACAGGAAGATGTGTCATTTCAGGAGGCAGAAGTCAAAAAGTAGAGTAAGGGATTCGGCAGAGTGTGATAATCCTTTGGTTAATTACCATGTGCCTAGTGGGACCGAAATTGGAGTTTCTAGAGTTTGTTGGATAAATATGGGCCGGGGGAGAAAGAGTGTTATCACTTAGGCTCATTGTCTTTTAATAAGGCCTGTCAAAACTTACGCCTAAATAAGCCCAATAAGAAAAATAAGAAATCAGTAAGAAATTTGGGGGAAAATGTTAACATATCCTCATCGTTCTATGCGTGCATAGCACCAAGGGGAGGAAGTAAAGCGAAGAAAGGAGGAGACCAGCAGACAGCGTTTGATTCTGTTAACGACTCAATCTCCATTTGTGAGTCCTACACATGTAATTCTATTTCTGAATCTGATATTCTTCGCTGCAATAATAGAATGTCTAGTAAGTCTGATGTGGGGAAGAAGGTTTGGAGTTATATCATTGAATTGGGGGTGGTGAGTGGTAAGGAAGACTATATGAATGAGATTCTGATAGAAGATATGGAATTGAGAAATAAGGAGGGTCTGAAGAGTAAGAAGGTGAATCAAACTTTGTTATCATGAATTTATATTCATATAACATCAGGGGTGGTGGAATTCCTTCCAAAAGGAAGAGAATCAGTTATCTGATTCAATCTAATAAAGTATAGGTGTGTTTTATCCAAGAGACAAAAATCTCTAATTTCAATGATTCTGTAGCGTATGATTTATGGGGCAGTAAATATGTAGAGTGGACGGCAAGCAATTCGATAGGCATTGTGGGAGGCATGGTAATATTGTGGAAGAGAGGCTCTTTGTATTTAAATTACATCTTTAATGGCAAAGGTTGTGTAGGTATCAACATAAATTGGGAGGGGTTGGTCTATAATTTGGTGAATGTTTATGCTCCTTGTAGTATGATGGAAAGAAGGTTATTATGGAATTCTTTGGTGGAGAAGAAGAACTCTAGAGGATCAGAGGAATGGCACGTGGTGGGAGATTTAAATGAGGTCGTGAAAAGAGAAGAAAGAAAAGGAGAAGGAGGTACCCGTTTCACCAAAGGTATGGAGGAGTTTCCTAATTTCATTGGGTCTATGGACTTGGTTGAAATCCCGTGTGCTGGAGGAAAGTTCACTTGGTTCAAGATAACGGTAAGGCCATGAGTAGAATTGATAGGTTTTTACTCTCGAGGAAGTTAATAGAAGTTTGGATGGTGATTGATCAAAGAATAGAAAGGAGGGATATATCCGATCATGCGCCTATTCGATTGAACTTGGGGAACATTGATTGGGGGCCTAAACCCTTTAGGTTTAATAATACGTGGATTAAACATGGAAGGTTTAAGGCTTTCATATAGGATGAGTGGGATAAAATGAAGTTCAATGGAAGGGGATATTTCATCTTGTATGAGAAGTTAAAAAGATTAAGATTGATTCTCCGGTGTTGGAATCGTGAAGTTTTTGGTTGGGAGGAGGAGGAGGCGGGCAAAATAAACGAATTAGACAAGTTAATTGAGGAGAACATGGGAGGAAATGTGGAGCCTTTAGTTCATGATAGAAAAGAAGCTTCTAAAGAGCTATGGAATTGTTTGAATGTGAAAGAAAGCATTCTTCGATTGAAATCAAGAAATTTATGGTTGAAAGAGGGTGATAAGAATTCTAGATTTTTTCACAATGCTATTAAGGAAAAACAAAGACGAAACGCCATTACATCTTTGGAAAGAAAGGAAGGTAGGGTGGAAGGTGTAGAGAATATTAAAGAAGGGGTTAAAAACTATTTTCATAACTTTTTCAAGGAAGAGGATCATGAGAGACCTATACTGGAGGGCCTTTCTTTTAATAGTTTGAATGAGAATGAAATGGCCTGGTTGGAGAGACCGTTTACGGAAGAGGAAGTGAAAGAAGCCGTGTGGTCTTGTGATGGCAACAAAAGTCCCGGACCAGATGGTTTCTCTTTGGAGTTTTTCAAATCAAATTGGGAAATGCTCAAAGTTGATGTTTTTAATTTTATGAAGGATTTTCATGAAAGGGCTAGATTAACAAAGTCTTGTACGTCGTATTTCATTACTCTTATACCTAAAGTGAAAAATCCTCAATCCTTGAATGAATACCGTCCTATTTGTCTTGTGGGTAGTATGTACAAGATTATGGCTAAGTGTTTGGCAACAAGGTTGAGAGGGATGGTTGGGAAGTTAGTTTCGAGCAATCAAACGGCTTTTATATTGGGGAGAAACATTGCGGATGGAGTTTTAGTGGTGAATGAGGTGTTGGACTTAGCTAAAAGAAATAAAAGAAGTTGTGTGGCGTTGAAAGTTGATTTCGAGAAGGCGTATGATCGAGTTAGTTGGAACTTTGTGAGAAATATTTTAAGGAGGATGGGGTTCGGTGCGCGTTGGATGAGATGGATGAAGGGCTTTATTTTCACTAATTCGTTATTCGTCCTCATCAATGGAAGTACAACAAAGGATTTCAAAGTGGAGAAAGGTTTAAGGCAAGGTGGCCCGTTGTCACCTTTTTTGTTCGTTTTAGTCATAGAGGCTCTTACGGCTCTAATGAGGAAATCTAAAGAAATTGAAGAATTCAGTGGTTTCAAGGTCAATGGTGAAAAGGAGGTTGATATGCTTCAATTTGCGGACGACACTATTATTTTAGCCGAAGGTGATACCGCAAACTTGTGGAGTTTAAAAGCAATTCTTAGAGGGTTTGAATTGATGTCGGGATTAAGGATTAATTTTCACAAGAGCAATCTTTACGGTATTAACATAGGTGATTGGTTTATGGAAGCCGCATCCTCTTTTCTCTCATGTAAAGTGGGAAGCTTGCCTTTCAAGTTCCTAGGGGTAAGGGTCGGCGACAATCCTAGGAAGAGATCCATGCAGACAAATTTAATGTTAATGTTGCGGAAGAGGTTGGCAGTGTGGAGAGGTCTTCATCTCAGCAACGCGGGTAGAGTGGCGTTGATAAATTTGGTCTTAAATGCGATACCTATCTACTCGTTATCCTTCTACAAGGCCTTAAAAAAGGTGTTAAATGAGATTAGAACAATTCAAAGCAAGTTTCTTTGGAGCGGGAGTGATGTCAAAAAGTCGATTAATTGGATTAGTTGGGATACGGTGTGTAAATCTCATGAAGAATGAGGTTTGGGAGTTAAAAATGTGGAGATTATGAATGCAGTCTTGATTAGTAAATGGAAATGGAGGATATTAACGGACAAGGAAGCGGTGTGGCGAGAGATTCTTGAATCTAGATATGGAAATTTAAAGTTGAAGGTTTTAATTGGGGATATTTCCGTCGTGAAGAAGAGTGATTCTATTTGGTGGATATATCTCATCTTATCAGACAATTATGAGAATTTACAAGAAAATCATTTTTCTGGTGTTGTTGCGTATAGTGTAGGGAACGGGGGCTGACATCCCTTTTTGGTATGCAAGCTAGACGGGAGAGCAGCCGCTCATAGAAGCTTTTTCTGAGCTGTTCCAATATGCAAATAACCATATGGTGGTTGTGTTGAATGCAAGTACTTTCGTTGAGGGCAGTTGGAATTGGAATGCGGAGACGATTTTTACCGCTGGCTGTGATTGGAGCGCTGAGGCATTTTTTCCTGCTGGCAGCGCAGGGATTGGTGGGTTGCAGCAAGAATTGCTTGCGATTCTGCAGCAGAATTGCCCTAAGGAGACCGGGGAAGACGAGTTCACATGGCAGCCAAATAATGATGGTGTGTTCTCGGTTAAATCTTGCTATGTGCGTTTCAAGGAAAAACTCTCGGGGCCAGCTCTTAACCAAACTACGGTAAAGGCTTTAACTCATCTATGGAAGATTAAAGTTCCTTCAAAAAATTTGTTCTTTGGTTGGCAGTTTATCCATAATAGAATAGCTACTAAAGATCACTTGATTAAGAGGGGAATATTGGTGGAGGGAAATGATTCTTTGTGTGTTTTTTGTCTTATGGAAGAAGAATCTCTTATGCATTTGTTTTGGAGTTGTGAGGTTTTGTTTGCGTATATGGCGGAGGGTGTACGTGTGGTTTGGAGCCTTCACGAGTATGTCTTTAGAGGAGTTTGTGAATTTCTTCCATCACTGCGATAAGCTGGCTAGCAAGACAAAGAGGACTATAGGAGCGGTTATTTGGCTATCGTCGATTTGGTGTTTATGGCTAAAGAGGAATGCGGTTATTTTCAAAAACGGGACCTTTAGTTTCATTGAATGTATGTCAGAGATAGTTTTCACTGCTTGGAGTTGGCTTTGTTCTTTTTATAATCAGGTGGATTCTTGTAATTTCTATACTTGGAATATTCTACCGCTCTCATTTTGAGTAGTCGGAGCTTTTCGGTTTGTTTTATCGGGCGGAGTATCCCTTATACTCCCTATAATTCCATTGTTTATTAAAAGAATTATCGAAAATTTCAAAATTCCCGATATATAATTTTCTAAAATTCCCGAAAATTTAAAATTTTCGGTGGCAATAT
The DNA here is from genome assembly GCF_029867415.1 of Vicia villosa. Classification (NCBI taxonomy): domain Eukaryota; kingdom Viridiplantae; phylum Streptophyta; class Magnoliopsida; order Fabales; family Fabaceae; genus Vicia; species Vicia villosa. The sequence continues at coordinate 132,967,895 of NC_081185.1, forward strand.
ACTAGAAATTTTGAAATTTCCGGTTTGATTATACCGGAAATTTTATAAAAAAACAGGAAATCTTACTGTTAGTCATCAAATTTCCGGTATCGCCTGTGAATTTGAAAAATGCGGTATGTCACGTAAATTTGAAAATGTTTTAGAATTTTTACATGTTGGACATTTTGGTCTTTTCATTGTGTTTGAGGGTACCTTGGGGTGACATGTTAAATCCTTCTGGTGTATGAATGACACGTTTGGGCTTGGTGTTGATTGGCCCAACATCATTAGACTCGTTGGGCATATCACCAGTTGGCCCATCTCTAGTAGCTAGAGCTGTCAAATGGGTCGGCCCGGCCCAGTCCGGCCCAGCCTGATGGGCCAACGTGTTTTAATGGGCTGGCCCGGCCCAGCCCATTTGTTAAATGGGCCACATAAAATGAGTCCGGCCCATTTTTCAAAAGCCCGTGCGGCCCGATGGGCCAGCCCGGCCCGTATTTCAATATTATAATTTTAATTTTATAAAAAGGATGTAATGAATAAATGCAATACAAGATAAGTAGAAAGTCATCATAAACGTATATAAGTGATGTTTAAAATATTTATGCATAAATATATATGAATACCACAAAATCATCCATGTAAAAGTATAAAATAACTTAATATTATCATCAATACTTATCAAATCTTCTCTACATCTCACAACCATTTCCTTGATCACATCATTTTGAAAATATATCTTGATCCTCTTTAACTTTTATTTATGACTTGAAAACACATTTATAAAATCATATCTTATCTCAATCTTTTTTCTCCAAAATTTACCAAAATCTTTTTTTAATGGGCCAGCCCGAAGCCCGCTTGGCCCGGCCCGGCCCAGCCCATAAAAAACATAGGCCCGGTGGGCTGGCCCAAAAAGATAGGGTCATGTTTTTTTAAGGTATTTTGCGGCCCGGCCCGCGCTAAATTGTAGGGCTTATAGGCCGGCCCAATGGACCGAGCCCATTTTGACAGCTCTACTAGTAGCCAAAGGGGATAGGTATGTAACATTCCGCAACGGAACAGAAAGCATAACAATATTGTAGTTCTCTATTCTCTCATCCTTTGTCACAAGTTCTCTATGCAACATGTGTATCACCCACAATAGTGTAATGTTTTGACATGCATCAAAAACACCTCACCATAGATCCCTCTATGCTTAACTTCATTTCTTCAAACACTTATAAAAACAAACCTTCACCAATGTGTTACACCTTATTAGAAGTAGTGATTACCCACTGGATCATTTTAAAATGTACAATTAACATTGACTTTCATTATCATCCCAATCAACCCTATTTCATATTGCCAACGATAAACATTGTGGTATACTATTTAGTATTTTAATATTAGGAACGACAAACATGATGATATATTATTTAAGGCGATAAAGAATGCGTTAAAATTGTACATAGAAAAAGCGCGTAAGAAAAAGAATAAGATTTACATATAGAGATAGATAATGAAAAGTGGAGATTTGAAATGGAATTTTTTTTAGTATTATATTTACACTTTTGTCAATAACTAAACAATGGACTTTTAACCTTGTTTTTTTTTTATGAAGGTGGAGTTGTAAATTTGTTTAAATTAGTCTATTAAAAATATTTACATAAATTATATTATTTAAAACATCAATTCATTAATATACACTTACATTGAAGTAAATTTTACACGGTCCGAACATGTTTCAGTTTTAAATTTTTTTTTTATATTTTTAAAAATAAGTTTTATAAAAATTGTTTTTTAAAATGTTACCATTTTTTTTATATTCTTGTTTTCTAAATTAAAATACTAATTTTAACATCTTATAAATAAACATATAGCATTGAAAATTAAAACATAATCAAAATTGCAATTTTTTAAAAAATAATATATTTAAAAAATAATTTTTATTAAAATTTACTTACAAAAATTTCAAAATTGAATAATTTTTTGAAATTTAAATATAAAAAATTAATAAAATAATAAAATATTTAAAATAATATTTTAAAATTAACTATTCAAATCAAATTTTTATTTAAAGCCTTTATAAAAAAAATTTGTAAATATTTTTTACACAATTATATAATGCTATAAAAATCAGTTTTTAAAAGAAAAATCAAAACAAACGTATCCATTTCTGTAATTGCCTGGCAAGATTTAATTATTGTTTGATTTTTATTTCAACTACACCTAAAATAATATAAATGTGTGATTTGGGTATAAAATGTTTTATAATATACTCCTCTATCCCAAAATAAGTATTTTTTTTTAATAAAAAGCCGTCTCTAAATAATGTTTTTTTATTTTTCTAATGTAATATTAATTAAATTTTATCAATTTTATTCTTAATAATTATTGTTTACACTCTTTAGAAGTTATGACAATATACAATAATCAATAATAATTAAAGTTAATTTTATAAAAATATTACTTTTGTTGACTCAATGATTATTTTTTTTTTTAATATATCGATAACAACCTAACAACTTTAAAAGACTTTTTTTTAGACGGAGAGGATAACAACATAAAACAATAACATAAAAATTAAATTAATTGAAAAATTCTATCACATTTTATTCAAATAATAAATTTTAACATAAATAATTTCAACTCCTTTTAAAAAAAATCCTTTTGTCAGTCAAAAATTTGTCATCCGAACACGTTCCAAAGAAGAAAAAAGAGAGAGGAGAAAATGAATGCAAAGCGTCAAAAAAGTGTTTCGTCCTTTAGCTTAGCATTATTCGAAGAGAAACAGTTTTCTTATCTCTGGGTTTTTGTGGCCTCGCTCGTCTGCTGTTCTGTTCTTCTGACTTTTTCTCTGTTACTGTATTTATTTCTAAGGCCAATCAACATACATGCAACCCCAAAACTAAACTTAAATTACAATATTCAATTTCTACTGCAAACTGTGTAACTCGTCGCCAATGGATCAACAAGGGTTACTTCGCCCTAAGAAACCCTTCATGTAACTTCTCATTTCATCTTTTTTCTCTTTCTATTCTTTTTTTTTTTTAATTTTTAATTAACCAAAGAGTTATGAAAATTGAAACAGTGCAGACGATGAGATCATAGAGCTACTATGGCAAAACGGTCAAGTTGTCACGCAGACTCAAAACAACCGCCATATCAACAAACCACCGCCGGTGACAAACTCTGACGACTCCACTCCCGGCGGAAGGGAGAATCAACATCTCTTCATGCAAGAAGGAGAAATGGCTTCGTGGCTTCATTATCCTAATGATGATGATTCTCCTTTCGATCCATCTTTCTGCGCCGATTTTACCATGATAACTCCACAACGGAGGTCCGAGCCGGTGCCTCCGAACTTCGCATACTTTGCGAGGCACGGTGTTAGAGCTGAACCAGAACCGTTGTCTAGAAGGGAATCAACAATAGTAGATTCGTGTGACACGCCGGCTGTGATGCTAACGGCGGTATCGGAGACGCTAAGAAGCTCAGCTGAGCCAACGGAAGTAGAAACCGGCTTGACGGCGCCTTCAACGACGTTTGACGAACCAGATGGTTCGAGTAGCGATGTAGAACCGGTTCGGGAGGTAGCGGAACGGGACCGGAAGCGGAAGGGAAGGGAGGAAGAGGAATGGAAGTATCAAAACGAGGTGAATGAGTTAACTCAGTGCTGTTTAGTTTGTTGTGTCATTTTCAGTATTCAATTGTAAATTCCCTATGAGGTGTCGTTACACAGTTTCACAGTTACACAGTTACACAGATCAACGCATCATAAAAGTAAAGTAATGCATTCACCTAAGTAAAGTAATGCATTCGCCTAATATGCCACGTGTATGGTCATAATTTAATGATATAGGATATGCATAATACTCCATCTATTCAAAAATTGTTTAAAATTTTTGAATGATAGTTGTGCCACCAATTCCCTTTACCATAACCTTGAATTCAATTCAAGTGTCATTGGTTAGGTTAATATATACGAGAAATGACAGTTTTGAGTAGATATGGGGCCTTAAATGTCATGGGAAGTTTTGAGTAGATTTGGTGGCTGCATGATCTCATGATCATTTTGAAAGCTGCATTGTGCGTCAACCTCTTAACATATAGGCTGTCATGATGCTGTGTATGAGCCACTTAGCTGGTCTAAAGTTCTCTGAATGCATATTCTATTCAATGGAAAAGTTCTACAAATATGAACATTTAGAAAAGGCATTATGTATGGTACATGGTTTTTACGGGTGAAACATTCCACACCCTTATATGAATCGATAGAATACCTTAGTAGTCGAACTAAGTAGAAATTTTTAGCTGAACATAAATACTGGTGAAACATTCCACACCCTTATATGAATCGATAGAATAACTTAGTAGTCGAAGTAAGTAGAAATTTTTAGCTGAACATAAATACATACCAGGTACTCATCATGATATTTTTTGTTCCGATGCTGGTCAGAAAAGGTGTAGGCATTATTATGAATGAGGATGATGGTAGACTAGGCAAGTAATGTTAACGAATAATACATGCTCCGAAACAGAAAACAAGTGATTCAGTATATTTGGCATTGGGGGAGAGGACATGTGACTGTAATGACATGTTATTTTACAACGTAACTTTTTAAAATTTTTATCTTTGATTGTTTTCCTCCAATTTGTTCAAACTAATTTCATTTGCAACCTCTATATTCTTATTTCTATTTGTCTTGCTTTAAAAGGATATTGATTTTGAATATGCGGAAGCCAAAAATAAAACCAGTGGAACATCAACAAAGAGATCTCGTGCTGCTGAGGTCCATAGTCTCTCAGAGAGGGTCTGTTGTCTCTCCAAACATTTCTTTGAGTTCATATATTTTATGTCGTTTATTTTAACTTGAAAGTTTTCACTTTGCATTACATGCAGAGGCGCCGTGATCGGATTAATGAAAAGATGAAAGCTCTGCAAGAACTTATACCTCGATCTAATAAGGTAAACTGATTTTTAAGATTTCCCAGTTCTTTATTTTGTTGATGATATAAGAGGCGGGATTTTAGATTTTATTTCCTTCCTCATTTTTATTTCTAATTTTTCTCCTACTCGTAATTCATAGTCTGACAAAGCGTCTATGCTGGATGAGGCAATTGAGTACTTGAAGTCACTGCAGTTACAAGTTCAGGTAGATTCCTCTACGTGTTTGTGATCTTTACAAACAGCCATGCAACTATAGTACCAAGTTGGTCATGTAGTTTCATTTTTTAAACAGAGAATACATCATATGCAGATGATGTCCATGGGATGTGGCATGGTACCAATGATGTTTCCTGGAATCCAGCAGTGTATGCCATCAATTGGAATGGGAATAAACAGGCCAGTAATGCCGTTTCCCAATATGTTTTCTGGTTCTGTTTTGCCTGCAAATTTTGGACCAAGGTTCACAATACCTCCTTTCCACACGCCGCATGTTCCTACACCTGATTCATTCACAATGTCAGCAGCAAATCTGGTAGATAAGAACATGCCCACATCAGTTGGAACACATGATTCAAATAAGTCAGGTATCCCAAACGTCACTGATCCTTATCCACAATACCTTGGACCTCACCAGACGCAGTTTCAGTTAATGCAGGTATTTTCCTCTAATGCTATTTCTTATTAGGAGTTTTTTAAATAATGTGTGAAGTAACTTCTTGCACATGAGATCCGTTGGATTTGAAAAACAAAACTTAACTAGTAAGAAAACTTTTGTTTTGCAAAGTTTCATTGTAACTTTGTTTTTTCCAAAGAAATATCAAAATGATGTAAATGTTTATGAGTCCATTTCCATGTGTAGAATCAGACAATGAACCAACCAAATGCCAGCAAGTTAGAAAGCCGCCAGTCAGGTAAATTACTGTATCTTAGTGTTTTTCCGGATTTGGTTAGCTTAGGTGAATATAAAAGAATGGTTTATTATTTTGAGTCTTAGTATGTTCCTGTGTTGTTTACCATTTCAATAAAGTCTTCTATCTTCCGGAACCAATTTACCTTCAATTTGAATTTATACTGAATCCTTATTATCGAATTTGTGCTGAATCCTTATTATACGGTAGTATTAAACTTGGCAGCTTCTAAGTATCTCCATTTTTTATTGATGATGTCCAGGAGATAAATGATAATTTGATAGTTACAATCAAGAGCTTACGGAAATGGTGCTGCTTATTATTGTATAGCTGTTACCGCCACTAGCTATCAAAATGGTACTACTAGAATTATTGTAAAGTCAATATTTTACAGAACATGGATAACTATGCATAATAAAAAATGGATTGCATATTGCAGTTATATTTTCTGCCACCCATATGCCAAGTTTTGTAGTGTAACAGAAGGACCTTTTTATCAGTTCTCAGTTGCAAGCTAATCTATGCATTACACCGCTAACATGTAAATTATTGTAACATAGTTTTCTCTGGTTTTTTGTCTTCCCTCATTGACACTTTTTCTTTTTACAAATTAATTTGCCAAGTTTAATACCACCGTATAATAAGGATTCAATATAAATTTGAATCGAAGGTAAATTGATTCTGGTATGGAAAAGGACTCATAAACGTTAACATTGTTGTGATCTTTCTTTGGAAAAAACAAAGTTTCAATGAAACTTTGCAAAACAAAAGTTTTCTTATTAGTTAAGTTAAAAGTAAAATATCAAGTTTTACACAATAATATCGAAGAAGTTTTGTTTTTCAAATCCAACGGATCTCATGTGCAAGAAGTTACTTCACATATTATTTAAAATAAATCCCAATCAGAAATAGCATTAGTGGATAAAATACATGCATTAACTGAAACTGCGTCTGGTGGGGTTCAAGGTATTGTTGATAAGGATCAGTGAAGTATAGGATACCAGACTTATTTGAATTATGTGTTCCAACTAAGGTGGGCATATTATTATCTACCTGATTTGCTGCTGGCATTGTGAATGAATCAGGTGTAGGAACATGCGGCGTGTGGAAAGGAGGCATTGCGAACCTTGGTCCAAAATTTGCAAGCAATGCAGAACCAGAAAACACATTAGGAAACGACATTACTGACATGTTTATTCCCATTCCAATTGGTGTCCATATACTGTTGTATTTCGGGAAACATCATAGGTACCATGCCACATCCGATGGACATCATCTGCATAACTTGTACGCTATGTTTAAGAAATGAAACTACATGACCAACTTAGTACTATAGTCACATGATCGTTTGTAAAGATCACAATACATTTAGTTGTACTCTCTGGTTAAGAAATGAAACTACATGACCAACTTAGTACTATAGTCGCATGACCGTTTGTAAAGATCACATATACATAGAGGAATCTACCTGTACTTGTAATTGCAGTGACTTCAAGTACTCAATTGCCTCATCCAGGCTGGGGGTGTTCATTGGTTCGGGCAAATCCGAACCAACCGGAATCCAAGTGTTTGGTTCGGGCATTTTTTTAGTTCGGGAGGAAATCGAACCACACCAATGAAATCCGTTGTTAATTGGTTCGGGCATCGGATTTTCAAAACTCTACCTGCGGACCCGTCTATCCGAACCAACCATAACTAATTTGAACAGTTTATATCATAATTATCATGGAAATTAGTATAAAGTATTCAACTTCAAGAAGAAAAAAATGAAATTCTATTTGAGACATTTATAATTTATATGGAGAAACGAAAAAAAGTTAGGAATTTTATATTATTATTGAAATTTAGTGGATGTAGTTTAGATATTTTTTAAAAATACTTGTACACATTTGTTGTTAGTGTATCCGATCAGTCCAACCTAAACCAGCCCGTTGTTTCTCAGTTTGGTTCAGTTTGGACTTTATTGCAAATGTGTGCAAATCCAATCCAAATCAATCCATATATTTTTGACTGGTTTGAGCATTGAATACTCTCAAAACCGAATCAAACCGGTCCGTGAACACCCCTACATCCAACATTGATGCTTAGTCAGACTATGATTAGAGAGTAGGACAAAAATTAAAAATATAAATTAAGAAGGAAAGAAAATGTAAAATCCTGCCCCTTATATCATCACTATTCATAATTTGCATATAATTTATATATATACATGCATAATTCATCAATTAATTATATAATAATGAATTAACTTATCACCAATAATCAATTAACATCCAAATTCATCAATCCATTCGATCATTGTAATTAAAGTTATTTCATAATCGTTAATCATCACGTAATATTACACCTTAAGAAAAACAATTAAATCAGACCCTTAATTGCACCTTTATTCTCTTAGGGCCTCGCCATGAGATAGTAATATGTGTTAGCTTTCCAATGGTTCAATCCACGTCTCAAACGGAGTCACGAAATTCAAGTTATGATGAAAACTATATTTTAACAAAAGCAGCCTAATCAGTGAAGGCTGGATCGTCACCGTAGCTGGCCCCGGTAAGTTCTTTTACGATGCCCTACATTGTTGTAGAATGCAGAATTTTATGTTTTTCATCGTTGAAGGTCTATCGGACCTCCAATTTCGATTCTTTAAAAATCCAGACACTCAGAATTCGACACACAATAATTATATAATAATTAAACAACAAGGAACACAAAATATATAGATCCAACATCAAATAATCATCAATCAATCATGAAATTAAGGTTATGCTTTCAAAACTCCAAGCACACAATAATTACATCAAGAAATTTTTGAATTCAATCACCAATCGATGTATAAAATTCACCATATTGCAGAGCACGTAAATCACACATTAACATGATAAATAAGATGAATTCCTCATACACACATCACAATTCATGAAAACACAATTGTGCAATAAATCCTATTGGAGGGTGATGACCCCTCTCTACCCCATTATGTAATACACGCATAGAAGAACAATTTTCCCTTACCTAAATTTCCAGCAAGCACACGTTCAAAACTCTTGGTTATGGTTGTCTCTTTTCACTAATTTTCCAAAATTCTACGTACTAACAAGTTTGACTTTCACTAAACCCTTTTTATTTCAAAAACCTAATTTAACCTTTTACTAATTACATTGATCGGTCACCATTTCTACCTAATTCCCGTCATGCATTTGGTCTAAATATGTCGATTCGGTAACACTTTGATTTGAGTTTTATTGTTTTTGCTTAAGTATTTCATGTTTGTTTGGGTTACGTGATTACTGTGCATTGTGTTTTAATTTGAGTTATTTAGATGCTTTTGATGCCTTTTGGTTGTTAGTGTTATGGTTTCAGGTTTAGTTGAACGGTCTAAGGTACTAATGCAACGATGGATGAAGATTGGCAAGTACTAAAGATGAAAATGATGAAGAATTGGAGGCCAACACGGCCCGTGTCACCTGACACGACCCAAGTCAGAAAGTTGCAAATCTCCCACACAAAAACCAGTGGGATGAAATGGGTGCCCGTGTTGCCTGGCACGGCTCGTGTCAGCAGGTCTGAAGTAGAAGAAACAAATATCAAGTCTGGAAGCCAACACGGTCGGCCGTGTTTCCTGGCACGGTCCGTGTTGGCAGGCGCGTCAGATTTTATATTTTAGGTTTTTGTTCATTAAACTTAGTCTTAAGGGTACTTTAGACATTCTACTAGGATGGCATTTGCACTGAGACTATTTAGGTTAGTTTTTGAGAATTTTTAGGGACTTTTGCATTATACGATTGAAAATCACACAAGAGAGAAGATAGCTTCATCAAGAGTTTTGGAGACGGAGAGATTCAAGGGTTTCCACCATTGAAGATCAAAATCACCATTATTTTTTAGTAATGTCTAAATTATTTATTATGTCTTTCTTGAATATTATGAGAGGCTAAACCCCCCAATGCTAGGGGGTGGTCCTGATTTGGTTTATGTAATGACTATGAATTCTTGAGTTAATCAATCAATTAGTTTATGTTTTTAAATTTAATTATGCAATGTGTTTATGCTTTCTTTTTCGGTCAAATAGAGAATAATTAAGGACTGACAGATACAGGAATGTAGTCGTTAGGGTTTTTGCATAATTGGATTATATTAGATATCACCTAGGACTAGGGATACCCTATAAGCACCATATATAACCTTGATAATACCATTGCTTGAATTCATTCTTTATCTTCATGGGTATTGGGATTAAGACTGAATGTTCAAGGGTTTTTCACTAAGGACTGAGGGAAAAACATTCTGGAGGTTGGTAATTGAAAATACATAAATTACTTTGAGTAAATTGAGTTTCATAGCATTCCAAGCCAAATCAACCATTCACCCTAGCATGTCTTTACTTTTGATAAGAAAAGTCAATTTATTTTCTCATTATTATTTCTTCGCAAGGATTTAATCCAACCAAACCGAAACTTCAGTTTTTGTTCAATTGTATCAATATTTAAAGATATTTCCTTCGCAGTCCTCAGGATCGATACTTGGGGTAAACCTATTATTACTACATTGGTGAAAATAGTACACTTGCTATTTTTCTGATCAAGTTTTTGGCGTCGTTGCCGGGGGATGCCAAAATACAGATTTTTATCTTAGTTCGATTGAAATTTTGTTGCTCGTTAACTAAAATTTTATTTTTCGTACTTTATTATTTATTACTATTATTTGTCTAGTTTGTTTATGCGAGGTAGGTCCTTAGCTGATTTTCCTTTTGATGCAGAACCTGAAAGAACATTGCATGCTAGGCTAAGGAAAGCTAAACGAGGAGAACTGGAAGTCGTGGAAGGAAAGGAAGAAGAAGAGGTTTCAGTTCATTTAGAGCATTCAGATTCAGATACCGAAACAATTGTTGAGAGAATGGCAACTGATCCACCACCAGTTGAGAGACTTCTTGGTGACTATGGCAGAAATAATGCACCGGCTGGTCGAATGACCATTGTAAACCAACCGGTGAATGCAACATAATTTTAGCTGCATCCTAGCACAATCAATAAACTTGAAAGGCGGTCTTTTTCTGGAAGGGTGAACGAAGATGCAAATAAACATCTTCAAAGGTTTCTGACTATGAGTACCACGCTGAAGATAGACAGGCATAATGAGGAAGCGAAGAAGTTACGTATGTTGCCTTTCGCTTTAACTGATGAGGCCGAAGAATGGTTCTATTCACTACCTGCGAGTAGTATTACCACCTGGGACGAGGTGAAGAAGGCTTTTCTGAGTGAATACTTTCCTGCGTGAGTGTCATTGAGAAAAAGATATGACATTCTTAACTTCAAGGAGAAAGAGGGTGAAGCACTAGGGAGGCTTATAAAAGATTCAAAAGACTCCTATTGGCTTGTCCTACTCACAATATGGATGATACTGCGCAAATGCAAATGTTCGTTAATGGTCTAAGACTAAAGACAAGGCAGATTCTAGATTCAGCTGTCGGTGGCTTATCCAACTTTGCAACAGCCACTGGTATGAAGAAGATCATTGAAGTAATCGTTGCAAATAAGCATTTGGAACTATATGACAGGGTTACAAGCAAACCAGAAGACGTAATTGATTTAAAGTTGGAATCTTACAAGAAGGTAAATATTGAAGAGACAATTGCTGCAGAGGTGAAAAAAAGGTTGAAGGCGTTGAACATAGGTACTCAAAAAGTGGCTCAAGTCCAACAATCACTAAGAGATATTTGTGGGATTTTTAATGGACCACACAATACCATTTATTATCTTGCAACTCCACAACAGATTGAGGAGATCAAGTTCTTGAAGCAAAATAATCCCTACTCAAACACCTACATTCTTGGGTGGAAAAATCATCCCAATTTTGCATGGAGAGATTAGAAAGGGAATATGTAACAACAGGGTCAGAACCAATATCAAAATCAATATCAGCAACAACCGCAACAACAGGTACCGAAGAAGGCATATTGGGAGTTGGAAATTGAAAAAATGGCAACTCACCAAATTCAGTTCCAAGAAGAAACCAGAAACAATCAGAAGAACACTTCAGACTCTATAAAAAATTTAGAGGTCCAGATGGGTCAAATAGCACAACAATTGGCAAATGCTCAAACACCAGGTGGTCTACCAAGTGCAACCATAAAAAATCCAATAGATAATCATATTGTGAAAGGTATTGTGACAAGAAGTGGTAAGACTGTGAGAAATGTTGAAGAACAGGAGATTAAAGATGAAGGATTACTTGAAGTTGATCTGGAAATTAGAGATGACTAGAAACAAAATGAGCAAGTTGTAACACCACCGAATGTTGAGAAAAAGAAACAGACTGAATCAAAGCATAAGATTGTTCTTCCTTATCCTTCAAGAACGAAGAAGAAAGATCTTAATGAGAAGAATTTTGAGAAATTTTTATAATTGTTCAAGAAGCTTGAGATCAACATCTCGTTTGCTAAGGCATTGGAACACATGCCAATTTATGCCAAGTTCATGAAAGATATCATCTCCAAGAAGCGCTCCATAGAGACTGAGCCGGTTATGCTAACTGAAAGGTGTAGTGCTATTTTGCAGGGTCTGAAAGTCCCTCTAAAGAAGAAGGAAAAGGTGCAATTATTATTCCATGCGCCATAGGGGATAGATCATTCAAAAAGGCACTTATTTATCTTGGTGCCGGTGTAAGCCTTATACCGCTATCAATTTATAACAATTTGGGGATTGGAGAAGTAAAAGACACAATGATGACATTGTAGTTTGCTGATAACTCACACAAAAGACCTCATGGAATTGCAACTGATGTTCTTATGAAGATTGATAAGTTTATGTTTCCGGTTGACTCCGTGGTTCTTGATATGCCTGAGGATGAGGAAATTCCAATAACTTTGGGAAGACCTTTTCTAGAGATAGGAAGGGTGATGATAGATTTGGAGGAAGGTACGATGACCCTTAAGGTCTATGATGAAGTTCTAAAGATTAATGTGAGAGAGTCAATGAAATTCAAAGAAGAAACAAGTATAAGAAAGAGCATTGAAGTGTTGGGCACCGTGTTCGTCAAATTAGTGAATAGCCAGGTACCTAAATTTCCTCTTGAAAGAGTTTTGAGTTTTTCTAATTTTGAGAAAGATGAAGACACAAATGAAAAATAAGTAGAAGTACTTGATATGATGGAAGCTCAAGCTCAGCGGCAAAAATCTAAACCACACCGGTGGGAAGATTCGAGACCACAACAATCTCTTGAGGAAAAGACAGAAACAAATAAGGGGACAAAGTTGAAACAATTGCCTGAAAATCTTAAGTACATTTTTCTTGATTCTGATAAGAAGTGTCCAGCAATTATTAATTCGGGCCTGAAAGATGTTCAAGAAGAGAAGCTCATAAAGGTACTTAAGAGATACAAGGGTGCAATTGGATGGGCTATTCAAGACTTAAAAGGTATCATCCCTACAGTGTTCTTGCACAAGATCTTAATGGAAGGTGATTAGAAGCCGGTAGTTCAACCTTATAGGAGACTTAATCCAGCTATGAAGGAGGTTGTGCGCAAGGAAGTAGTTAAGTTGTTGGATGCGGGTCTTATTTACCTTATATTTGACAGCTCATGGGTGAGTCTTGTTCACGTGGTACCGAAAAAAGGGAGGAACAACTGTTTTTATGAGTGAGAAAAATGAATTGATTCTAACCAGGACAATCACAAGTTGGAGAGATGTCAGTAAACAAACTTGATTCTCAAATAGGAGAAGTGTCGCTTTATGGTCAGAGAGGGCATAATGTTAGGTCACAAGATTTCTCATAGAGGCATTGAGGTGGACAAAGCTAAAGTGGAGGTGATAGCAAATTTTCCCCCACCAGTAAATGAAAAAGGTATCATAAGTTTCTTAGGACATGCGGGATTCTACTGTAGGTTCATAAGAGATTTCTCCAAGATTGTTAAGCCACTTACCAGCTTGCTTGTGAAACACACCCCATTCCTTTTTGACAAAAAGTGTGGAGAAGATTTTGAGACATTGAAGAGCAGGTTAGTATCTGCCCCTATAGTTATCTCTCCTGATTGGTCTCTACCGTTTGAGATCATGTGTGATGCAAGTGATATAGCAGTAGGGGCAGTGCTCGGTCAAAGAAAGGAAAATCTCTTGCATGTGATCTACTATGCAAGTCATGTGTTGAATCCTGCTCAGATGAATTATGCTACCACAAAAAAGAAGTTGTTGGCAGTGGTGTATGCCTTCGACAAATTCAGGTCCTACTTATTAGGGACGAATGTAATTTTTTATATTGACAATGCTGCTTTGAAATATCTTTTTTATAAACACTAATCAAAACCAAGGTTGCTCAGATGGATTCTACTCTTGCAAGATTTTAATCTGGAGATTCAGGACAAAAGGGTGTGTGAAAACACTGTTGCTGATCACTTATCCCGGATGTTTCCGATCAAAGAAACAGAAGAGACACACCCAATCAAGAATGAATTTGTTAACGAACAAATCCTAGTTGTGGTTGGTGTTCCGTGTTTTGCAGATTATGCAAATTATGTGGTAGGTGGCGTTATCCTTGTTGATTTTGACTATAACAGAAAGAAATTTTTTTTGCATGATTGCAGGTTCTATTTATGGGATCAACCATTCCTTTACAAGAAGGGAATTGACGGATTAGTGCGAAGATGTGTTCCAGAGGAAGAAAAGAGAGAGATACTAGTAGCATGTCACAACTCTGAAAATGGAGGGCATTTTAGCGGAGATAAAACAGTTGCAAAATTCCTTCAGTCTGGGTTATATTTTCCCATCTTGTTCAAAGATGCTCAAGGCATTGTGAAGGAGTGTGACGGGTGTCAGAGAACATGTAACATCTCTAAGAGAAACTAGATGCCCCAGAAAGGTATGCTTGAAGTTGAATTGTTTGATGTATGAGGCATTGATTTCATGGGTCCGTTTCCACCATCATTTGGGAAAAATTACATCCTTGTGGTTGTCGACTATGTCTCTAAGTGGGTTGAAGCAGTAGCTCTTCCTACAAATGATGCCAAGGTGGTAGTAAACTTCCTCAAGAATAACATCTTCTCAAGATTTGGGGTTCCCAGAGCACTAATAGGCGATGAAGGCACCCATTTCTTGAATACGTTGATGGAGAATCTGTTGAAGAAGTACAATGTGAAGCACAAAATTGCCACTGCATATCACCCTCAAACGAGTGGTCAGGTTGAAGTTTCAAACAGGAAAATAAAGCAGATTCTCGAAAAGACTGTCAGTGCTTCTAGAAAGGATTGGTCAATGAAGCTGGAAGATGCACTGTGGGTATACAAAACATCATTCAAAACTCCGATAGGTATGTCTCCGTATCAGTTGGTTTATGGTAAAGCGTGTCATTTGCCACTCGAACTTGAGCCCAAGGCATTTTGGACCTCCAAATTCCTAATTATGATCTTTTGAAAGGTGGTGAATCTCGAGTTCTTCAACTCCATGAGTTAGAAGAGTTTAGGAACCAAGCTTATGAGAATGACAATATCTATAAAGAAACAACAAATAAATTGCATGATCAAAAGACTCAGAAAAAGGAATTTTGGGAATGGCAATTGATATTGCTGTTTAATTCCAGGTTAAAGCTATTTCTTGGAAAATTGAAATCAAGATGGTCTGGACCGTTTGTGGTGAATAAAGTTTTTCCTCATGGGGCTATAGAGTTGAGGAGTGACAAGAATAGAGACATTTTCAAATTCAATGGCCAAAGGTTGAAACCATATTGTACCGGACAAGAACCAGGGACCATTGATAATGTTCGTCTTACTTGATGGGATGAACGACCGTCGAGCCATGCGATGTTAAACGAAGCGCTTCGTGGGAGGCAACTCATGTGTTTTTACTAATATTTTTCCTTTGTTTTGTTGGTGTGTGCGTGTGTTTTGTTCAGGTATAAGCAGTGTAGTACAGCAGAACGAAGATTATGGAGAGAAAGGTTGCGAAGAAATAGAAAAGAGGGAAGAAAACAGAGTGACACGACCTACCGTACGAGGGCACACGACCCGTGTTAGACACATTTTTTTTCCATTTATTTTCCAGGGGCCCAACATGTCTGATCGTGCGGGACAAAATGGCCCGTGTTGGGCAAGCTGATTGGCCCATACATTTTTCCAAAGGAGTAACACGGCCAACCGTGCGAGCTGACACAGACCTTGTTGCTGAGCGTGACATATTTTTTTTTTAAAAAAAATTAATTGAGTCGTGGGTGGGACCCTGTAATACGGTGGTAGAACTGACTTTTTGAAATGTTACGGATAGCAAGAGTCGCCACCGACTTTTATTTTATCCAATTGGAAAGGCAAAAAGAACATGAAAGACCTTTTAGAAAGATTTTGAGTTCGGGGGGTAAGTTATACAAAGGGAAGGTATAAGCACCCTTTGTATCCATGGTTATCCATGAGCTCTTAACTGCTTAGCTCACTTTATTTGTTTGAATTGTTTGAAAAAGGTGTAGTGTGTGAATAGAAAAAGAATTTGAATAAGGACTTTAGCTTGTAAAATAAGCGTAGACTTTTGAATTGATTTGAAAAGAGGTGTATGAAAGTAATTTGAAAGTTTGATTTGAGTAAGCATTTAAGAGCACCTACGCTAAGATTGTTTTCTTGTTCTTTAAGTATTTCGTTTGAAAGGGCTATCCATACCATAAAGAGGGCAGGTAGTCCTTTCATTGGATGTATCGGTCATCGTGGGTTATCGTTCGCCATAAGACTGTCCATACCATAAAGAGGGCAGGTAGTCTCAGGGAAGGATATAATAGTCATTTAGGAAACAGTAAGGACACCTTAGCATTCGAAGGGACGGTCATCATTTTACCGAGGCAACATAGAGGGACTAGATCTCATATGATGATTTTATTCGTAGGCAGCAGACTAAGGTATCCTCGTATTCGAGGGACTTGACTATTTTTGAATCAAAAGGCAACATGCAACAAAAGAGGTTACCCTAAAGGTGTGTGTGTGCAATCAATCATGTGGTTAATTCAGATATTTTATCTTGTAAGTTAGTGAGATAAATCGATTTTAACAAGGCTTGCACTCCCTAGGATTACTAACCATAGCAGAAAATAAAACAGAATTAAATGTCCTACGCTATTACAATAAACACCTATAGGGCAGAAAAATAAAGGCAGGAAAGTAAACCTAAACTATTACAATAAAACCCTGTGGGTAAAAGATAAAGGCAGTAAGTAGAAACCCTATGCTATCACAAGGCTTCGGGGCAGATACAATATAGTGAAGAAATGAGCGCGAAAATAAAGCCTAATTAACTATTACAAGCCACAAAGGCAAACCACAAAAATAAGACAGGATAAACTCGAATGATTGCAATGGAAAATTAAAAGGCAAAATTAAAAGGGTTTTTTAGGAAACCAAACAGGTAAAAACCTAAAGAATTTAATTATCGGTTAAATCTTAAGTGAAACCCTAATCCTAGTTAAATCAAAAGTTAACCCTAATTGTTCTAATTAATTAAATTAACCTAATTAAATAATTATTCTAAATTATTTAATTATTTAACCTAAAATTAACACCCAAGTAAAGGAAAGACTAAATTACTAATTTAAATTATTAATCTAAAATTATTAACTAAATTTAATTAATAAAAAAACAATTTTTTATCAACTAGAAGACAAGTTCATTATTTTAGTTTGAAAAAATATTTTCTAGTTAAAAGAAACATATAAAATCAAAATAAAATAAAGAAATTAGCAAACTTAGCCTTTTTGATTCAGCATGGTTGGCTCTTGGAGGTCTTTGGTACACTTGCGCATTCAAAGGCGTTGGATCCAGGCTTAATGAGATCCTAGGGCTCTGTTTTGAAGCTACATGGTGAGGCTCCGTGGGCGTGGCGTACCAGATTAAGAAACTGAATAATTCACAAAAGAAATATATGGGGAGATAGGGATCGAACCCACGCCCCCTTTCACACGCTGCTTTTTACCAACTCAACCAAGCAACAATCTTGTTTAATAAACGCATTCAAATAATAATATATAAAAACAACACAATTAATTGGAAAACGCCCACGAGATTTTAAATGGACCAGTGACATGGTGACACGCACCCTTCTTCTTCCCCAAGACCGTCGTTTTAGGTCACCAGTTTTCGCCTACGGACAGAGTCCGTCACCATACGTCCTGCACTTAACAAAAACTCATACAAACGTAAAAAATTAGTAGAGAAGCCATGGATTAATTCGTTTGAGTCTCCTGAGCACAATGGTGCCAACGTTTTGGCCTAATTTTGCTTCAAACTAAAAGCCCTAATTCGAAGCTCTGAAACCTAACAATGGAAAAATCTTAAACCTGCATGTAAACTTCAATTGAAACACCCAGAAAGCTTCTAAACATGATTATAAGCATGAATCTACAATCAAAATATGTTTATGCCATGTAAATCAATGTAATCGAGTTTATTAAAAGTGGAGCAAACCGTGATGAATCGTAGATGATTCTGAGTGCCTCAACCTTGGAGAACGACTGGGAATTGTTCAGAGATGTCCTGGGAACGTGTTTTCATCCTCTAAACACCTTGAATCAAGCTCTTTCCCCAACAACCAGTTTGACTTTCTTTGAGTTTTTTTAAGGTTGGTTAGGGTTCTTTTCTGCAGAAAATTCGTGTCTTGAGGGTCTGCAGTTGTTCACCTTATATGGTAGAAGAGTTTAGGGCAACAAAACCTGATTAAATATCTTCGAATCTTTGATTGCCATTAAAAAAGATTGATTGAAAATTTGTTTTAAAAGTTTCTAATCTTGACCTTAATTGATCCAATTTGATCCAATCACCATGTGCACGAAATTATATTGGCAATATGACTTAAATGTTGATTGTATTTGATCACCATATGCCTTTAAATCATATCTTTTATTTTTTTACTTGATTTATTTGAATTTAATCACTTTTTAAATGAATAAAAATTCATAATAAATCAAATAAACCATATAAATTCGTGGAAATTGAATTTGCAGTCTTGGATAACTTGAGGATGAAGATTGGGCCAAAAAAGATTGGGCTTATTTGCATAAAAACTCATTTTGGACCATATTTACTTCACATTTTTCACTCAAATTAGTCCAACTTTGACCAGGCATATCTCCCTCAATTTTTAAGATATAGGAGCTTCCTAGGACTTTTTGGAAAGCTCAAGATGTCCTCTACAAGCCATTTTGGAACATTTTTTCCATTTGGAGATTTTATCTTGTTGATATGGGCTTTGACAAAAAAACTACTTTTGGTTGACTTTCAAACAAGACCTATAATCTTTTGGACCATATATCTTAAATAAAGAATTTTTAGCCTTGGCATTGGAGAGACAAAGTTGTAAAGAATTCAATTTCCTTTAAAATAGGCTTTGGTTGGGAAATTTCTGATGTTCCATGTGAAAGTTATGGCTGGTCAAAGTTCAGTTGACTTTTAGGTCAAAAACCCTAATTTAGAAACTTTGGAGTTTTGTTGATTTCTGAACTTTTCTTGATGAATCATGATCAACCCTTGATCAAATGATGAATGCTACTTCAAAATATTGATTTTGACCAAAAATCAAGAATTTTGACTGTATTTTGACCACAGTTGACTTTTAGGTCAAATCAGTCGACTGTTGATTATTCGAGCAGTTGACTGAGCAATCTTGTGAGTCAGAGCTTGAAACTTGGTGTGAGGATTCTTTGAGGAATATGAGAAGCCAAGAAGTCCACTTGAGGTATTCAGAACCTGATTTTACCTTGAGAGAAGCAAAACCCTAGTTGTGGGGATTGTTGGTAAGTGAGCTTATTCCTCAGTGCTTGAGCCAAATTATTTGAAATATGATGGCCAAATTTTGGGTTATGAAAGACCCACTCGATTCTAATTAACTTTTATCTCTCCCCCACTCACAATTCATCATTTTCTTCATCCCTAACCTTCTTTCTCTCTTAAAAAACCTAAACCTCTATAACTACTCTCATCTTCAAGCTCGCCTTTCACCATCATCCATCCTCCAACTTTCAAAGTTCCTTCATAAAAGTTGGGTCGTTTTCCATCCTCTACGCGGGGACGGTAATTGTTTTTCCTAATTCCACAGTTTTTGTTTGCTTAATTTTTTTTCAGGTACCAAAATGCCCCCGAAGAGAGCTGAGAGAGGGAAAGCCGTAGCAGAGACCTCAAGGCCGAGACAAAGGGCCAGACGAACTCCTAATGCACAAAATATTATCTTTGAGGAGGAAGAGCATGTTCAGAGGTATAGGGCTCCCCTTAAACGTAAGCTTGTACCGATAAGGTATGTGTGTGACAGTACAATGCATGCTTTAGGTATGTTAGATGATGTATCAGAAATGTTTAATAATTTGGTAATTCTGGAATTTATGCATAATGATGTGCCCACGTATGAGCGTATTACTTTTGATTTCTTGAGCACGGTAAAGTTTAAATTAGAAAAGCAGTGGACTGGTTCCTCCACGGAATACTTCGGTACCATGACTATCAGGTTGTATAATGAGGACTATTCCGTGTCTGTTATACAATTGGGTCAGTGCCTCCAATTACCATTGGTGGAACCAGGAGTTGTACCATCTGAGTTTCGTGCAGGTGAATTTTGGGCCGTAATTATAGGTATGCCTCAGTATGAACCCCGGAGCGCCAAGGCCTCTTCAATTCAAAACCCTTGTTTCAGGTATGCACAAAAGGGTTTGGATTTTTCCTTGTTTGAACGCGGCGGTAACACAGGAGTGACGGAAAAAATGGAGTTTTTTATGATGCTCGCCATGGTAAATGATGACCCGGTCAATGTGGCAGCATTTGCAGCTGACCACTTATGTACTATGGGGTATGATTATTCAAATTGCTGAATGGTGTGGTTGTAGATAGGTAATGGATAGGGAAACCCCAGTGCAAGATTTGAGCAAGCTTTACCTTAATGCTCTGTGCTTGCAGGGGATGCTTGAGGTAGGTCGTCAAGGCTATATGTTGGTAAGTCGGACACGGCGGCTGTTGAGACTGCCCAACACTGACAGTACTAATATTGTTAATAATGTTAATTGGTTGTATGTTGCTGCTGACCCCGAGGATGGGGCATATGATGATATTATTGCAGGCGAGGCAATGGAAGAAAATGCACCAGCAAAAGAGCGGGGTCTTCCTCCATCCCGAACTTCACACCAACGGGGTGCGGGATCCTCCTATTCAGGATAGGATCGTTGGGGTAGATACACACAGAGATGAACCATTTCCGTACTAAGCAAATCCGCCAAGGTGTAGAGCTATTCCGGTAAGGCACAGAAATTGACAGGATGGTTGCAGAGCAACTCCGTCAGGGGGCTGCTATTGATGATGTGCAGGCCATGCTACATCAACAGATGTTGCACTTCCCGCAGCATCCTCCTCCGCCTCAGTAGACACTTTAAGTCCTTCCCGCATTTGACCCAAAACATTGAGGTCAATGTTTAGTTCATGTGTGGGAGGGGTTCTTTTCATTTGCTTTTAGTTATTTTCCGTTTTTATTGTGTTTTGTTTTTGTTTGAATTTTAGCATTGATTTCAGTTTATCTGTGTGTGGTGTTGATATTGTGTTAAAAATTGATTGATGGACGTCGAATGAATGTTGGAAGGGTAGTTAAGGGATGAAAGGTACAACCTGAACTTACTCTCCTGAGGCACCCTGGAAGTTGACACAGCCGAAATAAAAAAATATTTTTGGATGCAACTTGGTGATACAGGACCAAGAGGGTTGTATGGTGTACCTTAGCTGGAAAAGAAGCCACATGATACGAGTAGTGCGTTGGAACCTATAAGCTTATCCAACATGGTGAGGTTACAAAAAGCCAAACGCAACAGATGGTCATCATGAGAGTTTAGTCAGGCATGACTTTATCACTCTGATTTTGCATATTTTCTGTTGACATAGCACAATAAGAGGACACACACTGAGGCATTTGTTTGTTTTACCACCTGAGTCGTTCTAGCCATCATTATTCATATGTCTATCCTTTGTTACCCCTGTTAGGCCATATCCAATTTTTTGTTATAACCGCATTTGTAAACCCATAGCCAAACACTTCCAACCCCTTGCTCGGCATCAATGTTGTAGTTTTCAAAGTTGTGCAAAAAAATATAAGTTTGGGGTGGTAATCATCAAAGAAGCAGGCAAGTGTAAAGGAAAAGAAAAAAAAATAAAAATAAAAATAAAAAGTCAAAAGGAAAAGAAAAAGAAACACTTGCCCGAATGAAACACTCAATTACATTTAGCACTGAAAATGAGTGAAGCAAAAGAGTCTAAGTCGAATAGACCCCCAGTGTAACAAGTTGAGCACAAAGACAAGAAACACAACATGAATGTCGATCCCTAACCCATCTGTTTATCATTTTCCTTGTTTATCCCACAGTACCTTGGCCCAGTTACAACTCGAAAGACCTCAAAAAGTGTGTGAACTTTGTTTGTGTAGTGAAGATATAATTTATTCAAAATTAAGAGTTAATACAACATACCTTGATTTTGTGAGTGCAAGACATTTTAACCCTGCGAGATTTGGTGAGAAGTGTGAAAAATCTTACAGGTGAAAAGGTACTCTGATGTGGAAGCGTGGTAGTAAGTTCGGTTTGACGAGCCAGAGACTTTATCAGGAAGGTAGAAGCAAAGTGCGAATAATAGCGGCGGTCTTGTGGAAAGTAAAGTCCAGGTTGACCTCTGCTTGGTCTCTTACATCATTGAGGAAAAGCAATGAGATAAGTTTGGGGCTGTGATCAGTCACCATTTCTACCTAAATTCCGTCATGCATTTGGCCTAAATCTGTCGATTCGGTAACACTTTGATTTGAGTTTTATTGTTTTTGCTTAAGTATTTCATGTTTATTTGTGTTACGTGATTACTGTGCATCGTGTTTTAATTTGAGTTATTTAGATGCTTTTGATGCCTTTTGGTTGGTAGTGTTCAGGTTTCAAGTTTAGTTGAACGGTCTAAGGTGCTAATGCAACGATGGATGAAGATTGGCAAGTCCTAAAGATGAAAAATGATGAAGAACTAGAGGCCAACACGGCCCGTGTCAGAAAATTGCAAATCTACCACACAAAAACCAGGGGGCTGACATGGGTGCCCGTGTTTCCTGGCACGGCCCGTGTCAAAGAAGAAAAAAATCTCAAGTTTGGAAGCCAACACGGCCCGTGCCAGAGAAGAAAAAATCTCAAGTTTGGAAGCTAACACGGCCGTCTGTGTTGCCTGGCACGGCCCGTGTTGGCAGGCGCGTCAGATTTTATATTTTAGGTTTTTGTTCATTAAACTTAGTCTTAAGGGTACTTTAGACATTCTACTAGGCTGGGATTTGCACTGAGACTATTTAGGTTAGTTTTTGAGAACTTTTTAGGGACTTTTGCATTATACGATTAAAAATCACACAAGAGAGAAGATAGCTTCATCAAGAGTTTTGGAGACTGAGGGATTCAAGGGTTTCCACCATTGAAGATCAAAATCACCATTATTTTTTAGTAATGTCTAAATTCTTTATTATGTCTTTCTTGAATATTATGAGAGGCTAAACCCCCAAATGCTATGGGGTGGTCCTGATTTGGTTTATGTAATGACTATGAATTATTGAGTTAATCAATCATTTTGTTTATGTTTTTCAATTTAATTATGCAATGTGTTTATGCTTTCTCTTTCGGTCAAATAGAGAATGATCAAGGACTGGCAGGTACATGACTGTAGTTGTTAGGGTTTTTGCATAATTAGATTATAGTAGATATCACCTAGGACTAGGAATACCCTATAAGCACCATATATAACCTTGATAATACCATTTATTGAATTCATTCTTTATCTTCATGGGTATTGAGATTAAGACTGAGTGTTTAAGGGTTTTTCACTAAGGACTTAGGGAAAAACATTCTGGAGGTTGGTAATTGAAAATACATAAATTACATTGAGTAAATTGAGTTTCATAGCAATTCCAGCCAAATCAACCATTCACCCTAGCATGCCTTTACTTTTGATAAGAAAAGTCAATTTATTTTCTCATTATTATTTCTTCGCAAGGATTTAATCCAACCAAACCAAAACTTCAGTTTTTGTTCAATTGGATCAATATTAAAAATTGGTATTTCCTAAGCAGTCCTCGAGATCTATACTTGGGGTAAATCTATTATTACTACATCGGTGAAAATAGTACACTTGTTATTTTTCTGATCATACACCTTGGCCCAACTTCTTTTATAATTCTCACCATTTCCCTTATTTTCCCATAGTTTCTATTTTCCATCCAAAACCTCTACTTTCTAATTATTTTAATATTATTCCATTATTTTAAATCAACTAAAATCATACTAACTTCCAATAATACCCATAAAACTATATAGCACATAATATCACTAAAATAATCAATTAAACCACCAAATAAATATAAACAAATATTGAATTAGTTAAAACTAATTACGCAAAATCGGGGGTTACAACTTTCCCCACTTACAAAAATTTAGCCCTAAAAAATTACCTAAAATGAACAGAGTCGGGTACGACTCTCTCATCTGACTCTTCACCTCCCACGTCACACTTCCACCAGCAGGTCCTCTCTACACAACCTTTACTAATGAAATCTCCTTACCTCTCAAGTGATTCACTTCTTTACCCTTTATTCTCAAGGGAGATGCCTCAAGAATCAAGTTCTCTCTAAGTTGCACATCATCTATTTGAATCACACGAGACTGATCCTGAATGTGCTTCTGCATTTGAGACACGTGAAAGACTTCAAGAAAAATTGAAAGAAATGACGGTAATGAAACTATGTATGCCACCTCTCATACTCTCTAGAGGATCTGATATGGACCAATAAAATAGGGCACGAGTTTTCAAGATTTCAATGTTAGACCCACACCAGTTACTATATTAACTCTAAAAAACACATGGTTTCCCTCTTGGAACCCAAGTGTTTTCCTTCATTTATCATGGTAACTCTTCTGTCGACTTTGCGAAGCTCTCATTTTCTCTTGGATCAGCTTGATCTTTTCGGTGGTCTGCTAAAGAATTCCAGGTCCGAGTAGAGCACTCTCACTAGATTCGTACCAAAACAATGGAGTCCTACATCTCCTTCCAAACTAAACTTCACATGGAGCCATCCCAATACTAAAATAAAATCTATTGTTGTAGGTGAATTCCATCAACGACAAGTAGATATTTGAATTACCTCCCTACTCTAGCACACAAGCTCTCAACATATCTTCCAAGGATCAGATAGTCATTTTCGTTTGACCGTCTACTCTGCAAATGATTGATGTCAATAATATTAAAATATATATAATTTATAAGTTTATCAGACTCATTTTTTAGTAAGTGTAAAATAACAATTTATATGAAATTTTCATTTTCATGATAGAATTATGAAAAATTATGGGTTAAATATACAAAATCCCCCTGTAATGTTAGCGAGTTTTTATTTTAGCCCTTGTAAAAAAAGTTTTTGATCCCCCCTTAACTTATCTAGATTCCCTCACTAAACCCGCCAATTGCCACTTGTTCATCCAGATTCTCCATCTTTTTTTCCAATGTGGCTTATTTGTTTTAAAATATTCCACCGTGGCAGTTCCATCGTGGCATATTTGTTTTAAAAGCTTCCAGAAGACCAGATTCTTCATTATTTTACTATGCCTTCATCAATTTGTGAATTTAGGGTTCATCGTCCCCTTTCTCTCTTTACCAGTAGTGGAACAAAAGTTTGCTAGGGTTCATCGTTCAGAGTTTCTCTCTTCATCCAAGTCGTGTTCTTCATCTCAATCCAGGTCATGTTCTTCGTCTCAATCATGGGTGATAGCAATGCATCTTCCGTTGGTAACTGTGTTGGATGGGGCTTGCCAACATATGGCAGTAAAGAGGCAATGAAGATGTGGGTATCAAACACCATTGATAACCCAAAACGAAATTTTTTGGAAATGTAGAAATCCATTGGTAAGTGTTTGTTTTTGTTTGTAATCATATACTATTATCAGTTAGTCGTATTTATGTGTTAATCATATTTGCAGAATGGATGTTGATTATTCTTGTGGGACGATGAGATGTGTGAGGTTCATAGGAATGAATTGATTCCCTTTAGATGCTCTGAGATGACAAAGGAATATGTGAAGGAAATTTTGAAGGACATTGTTAAGGAGAATTGGGGTGTAGAAGGCAGTTCAGAGAAGACTATAAAATTAAAGAAAAAGTCTGTAATGGAGAAGAAAAGGAACTATAACTTGATGCTTGCACTTGCTTTGTCCTGGATGTTGTTTTCAATAGTCTTTAAGTTTATGTAATTTAGGGTAATGATTTCAAAAGTAAATCAATTAATGTAATGAAGAGTTATTTCAAAAGAGTATCAATTTACATAATGAAGTGTATCATCATTTTGTTTTCTTGGAAAGGCAATTTATGTTTCATTTAATTTAGTGCATCTTCATCAATAGTGTTTCTATGATTCCATGTTTCTATGCTGCAGTGGTATAAACAAGAATCCATAAATATGAGATTACATAGCTAAGGAATAAAGAAGATAGGTTTGTTATATCAGTACAAACACAAACTTATTACCATAGCTTTAACTTAAGCATAAAGTGACATTATCTCTGATACATCAGACCAAACATTGTATGTATATTACAATCATTACTAGCACTACCTCTGATACATCAGTACAAACACAAACTAAAATGACATTACAGGTTTGTTACATCAATTACATCATCACAAAATAACATTAGAGGTCTGTTACATTATAGGTCTTTAACGTCAGCACAAAATAAAACATATCCCAATGACAACTGTTGCACCCCAAAATTGGCCTCTTTCTCCGTGCTATAAGTTGTGAATGGCGTTTATTTCGTCGTTCGAAAATCAAAAGGAAAATTATAAAGAGTTTCTTATGCATGATGTGTGCGATCGTTAATTCACTGAGATTCATTGGATTTCATGCCAAGGTGTTCTTATGTGCTTCAATTGCTATCTTCTTCAAGGATTCCTTAAGGCAATATTGTCACGTTGGATTGCAGTCGAATGCGAATTATGGCATAAAAAGTGAAACGGCGATCAAAGTTGTTGTTCGTTGCTTTTAATGCAAGTAATTTGGTACATTGATTGAATTATGATCTCGGTGAAGTGAAGTTCATTCAAGTGAGGTTTTGGGTTTGTTATAATTCAAAGATTGGATTGAGATTTTTTTAAGGTGTGCTGAGATGGAAAATTAATTCGCTTTGGTTTGATTGGTATGCAATCTACAAGATCAAAAATTCCTTATAATGTTCATTCAAAATGCATTTGGAGAAAAAAGGATTTTGTTCATTGTTATTTCCAAAACCAATTCCATACAAAAACCATTACAAAAATTATGCAAATCAAGGTCCATGAACCAAAGCCCAAATTACAATCAAGCATTTCCATTACAAATATTCCAAGTCCATGTTCAAATATACAATTCATCATGATTCATTACATAAATTACAACAAAGCAGAATTCTGCAAGAGACCATGACACCAAGCTAGCATTCATAAAACCGAGTCGGTCATTCATTAACAAAGCAGCACCTTACTGCATAAGAAAACGATCCCGAACCAATTCCGCAGCTAACTTCAATCAAACAGCCACACCTCAAAACCTGCTTGCACTTCCAATAAAACCAACCTTCACTCTCTCATTCATCTATAATCAACACTCTTCAATTTTATCGCTCTCTCCATTCAATCTCATAACAGAACCGAATCAATAACAAACTTCACCTCTCTCTCAGAACTCTCTCTCACTCGATCCAGAATCCTTCACACTTCACCTCACAATTCTGAGAACACAATTCTTTTTCGGGTATCTTCATCATCCTCTACCACAAGAAACCAAAAAAGACTATCATAACAGAAATCAGAAAGGAAGAATGTAACAAACTCTAACAGAAATTCTCTGAATTCCCTCTCTCGATTAAATATTCTTCTTCACCATAATCATCGCTCCATAATCATCTTCTTCATTCATCAACATCCATCATTCTTTCCTCTCTGACTCAAATCCATCATCCTCGTCACTGTGAACAACAAATTCAGCATCGTCACGCCTTCACAGAAAAACGCAGGAACGAAAAGAAAAAGAATCCGAAAAAGAAGAAAAAGGAAAATGTAACAACCTGTAACAAACTTGGAACGCTCCTTCAATCTTCTTCACAAACTCAACACCATAACCGAGCCTCTTGATCTCTTCAATCTACACTCACGATTCATTCATCACACGTAACAGAAAAAGCGTAATCAATCAGAACCTCATCTTCAACCAACTACAACATCAATCCGTGAATATTCAAGAACGACTCTGCAACTTCGCATCATCGTCACGTTACAACAACGTTCATCATCATCTTCATCGTTTTCAAACAACATCGCGAGACCTTCAATTTGCTTTCACCTACAACAACACCGCGGCTGAATCATCAATAACGCAAAGAAGAAAATTGAATCAGAAGAGGAGAAGATGAATTCACGGAAGAAAGAGGGAGTAGATCGAAGAGGAACGGACGAACCTTACCTGAGCTCTCGAACAGCATTCGGACTTCGCTTCATCTTCATCAAATTGAAAGAGGCATTAGATTTGTCTCCGGTTGGTATGATAGGAAGAGAGAACAATCGGAAAGGGCGAGGGTCTGATCGGAGAAGGTGAAGCCGGCGCGCCGTCGCGAGAGGAAAGCGGCGGTGTTCGTTCGCATGAATGAGGAGAGGGAGTGAGCTTCTGCAGATGAACTCCAAAGGCTACAACACGTAACCCTAAATAGAGCAACTCGCCTAATCATTACAGGCGCTTATCCTGATGTCTAAATCAGAAGAAGTTTGTCTCTTTATCTTGACACTGTCAGATCATATGAAGGCTTACTTAATCCCGATGCCCTCAGATCGGTTGAAGATATTTGTTCCTATCCTGATTCCAGTTCAGTTGAGGGAACCGCCTCTGGATCTCTGTCGATCTTCTGAAGGAGCAAGCCTGCTGATGCCTCAGATCAGTTGGAAATATCTACGTCCTGACGATTTATTTTCGTTCAGAAGAAGAACTCATCTGCCCAGTCCTGATGCTTACTATCAGTTGAAGATGTTTTCTTTTCCCGGCGTACACAGTTCGGAAGAGATATCCGTTCCTATTCCTGATAAATCAGACTTTCAGTTGAGGGAACCGCCTCCGGATCTCGTCGATCTTACGAAGGAGCAAGCCACTGATGCCCAGATCAGATGGAGATATCTGCCTGATTGACTTTGTCATTCAGAAGAGGATTGTTCTACTTATTTTCTGGCATCATGTCCATATCAGTTTAAAGACTTCCTTTCCCGGCGTACACAGTTCGGAAGAGATATTGTTCCTATTCCTGATAAATCAGACTTTCAGTTGAGGGAACCGCCTCCGGATCTCGTCGATCTTACGAAGGAGCAAGCCACTGATACCCAGATCAGATGGAGATATCTGCCTGATTGACTTTGTCATTCAGAAGAGGATTGTTCTACTTATTTTCTAGCATCGAGCCTAGATCAGTTAAAGACTTCCTTTCCCGGCGTACACAGTTCGGAAGAGATATCCGTTCCTATTCCTGATAAATCAGACTTTCAGTTGAGGGAACCGCCTCCAGATCTCGTCGATCTTACGAAGGAGCAAGCCACTGATACCCAGATCAGATGGAGATATCTGCCTGATTGACTTTGTCATTCAGAAGAGGATTGTTTTACTTATTTTCTAGCATCGAGCCTAGATCAGTTCAAAGACTTCCTTTCCCGGCGTACACAGTTCGGAAGAGATATTGTTCCTATTCCTGATAAACCAGACTTTCAGTTGAGGGAACCGCCTCCGGATCTCGTCGATCTTACGAAGGAGCAAGCCGCTGATACCCAGATCAGTTGGAATATCTGCCTGATGATTTAATTGCATCAGATGGAGATGTCGCCTTGGTACCCAGACCAGAGATACTTACTACCCGTTGATGCCCAGATCAACCGGAATATCTCCTTTCGATTCCCAGATCGACTTAGACATCTATCCCCGATTCCTGTTCGGAAGACATCTGCTACGCCTGATGCCCAGATCAGTCGAGATGTTCCTTCTCTTGATGCCCAGATCAATTGAAGTTTTTCCCCCTGCCTGTGGGGTTGCCTGTTCCTTCTTATCGCAAGTTGGAGCTACTTAATTATCCAGGTCAATTGAAGTTTTTTCTCCCTGCTTGCGGGGTGGTACATTCCTTCTTATTGCAAGATGGAATCTTCTATTGATCAAGAGTGCAAATTTTCGAGTTCATTCTGATATTCAATCTCCTTCCACCTCAACGGTTCTAAACTTTCGTTTCTCACTCGTCAAGTTCAAGAAGTTTGAATAGGGGCAGCTGTTGCACCCCAAAATTTGCCCTCTTTCTCCGTGCTATAAGTTGTGAATGGCGTTTATTTCGTTGTTCAAAAATCAAAAGGAAAATTATAAAGAGTTTCTTATGCATGATGTGTGCGATCGTTAATTCACTGAGATTCATTGGATTTCATGCCAAGGTGTTCTTATGTGCTTCAATTGCTATCTTCTTCAAGGATTCCTTAAGGCAATATTGTCACGTTGGATTGCAGTCGAATGCGAATTATGGCATAAAAAGTGAAACGGCGATCAAAGTTGTTGTTCGTTGCTTTTAATGCAAGTAATTTGGTACATTGATTGAATTATGATCTCGGTGAAGTGAAGTTCATTCAAGTGAGGTTTTGGGTTTGTTATAATTCAAAGATTGGATTGAGATTTTTTTAAGGTGTGCTGAGATGGAAAATTAATTCGCTTTGGTTTGATTGGTATGCAATCTACAAGATCAAAAATTCCTTATAATGTTCATTCAAAATGCATTTGGAGAAAAAAGGATTTTGTTCATTGTTATTTCCAAAACCAATTCCATACAAAAACCATTACAAAAATTATGCAAATCAAGGTCCATGAACCAAAGCCCAAATTACAATCAAGCATTTCCATTACAAATATTCCAAGTCCATGTTCAAATATACAATTCATCATGATTCATTACATAAATTACAACAAAGCAGAATTCTGCAAGAGACCATGACACCAAGCTAGCATTCATAAAACCGAGTCGGTCATTCATTAACAAAGCAGCACCTTACTGCATAAGAAAACGATCCCGAACCAATTCCGCAGCTAAGTTCAATCAAACAGCCACACCTCAAAACCTGCTTGCACTTCCAATAAAACCAACCTTCACTCTCTCATTCATCTATAATCAACACTCTTCAATTTTATCGCTCTCTCCATTCAATCTCATAACAGAACCGAATCAATAACAAACTTCACCTCTCTCTCAGAACTCTCTCTCACTCGATCCAGAATCCTTCACACTTCACCTCACAATTCTGAGAACACAATTCTTTTTCGGGTATCTTCATCATCCTCTACCACAAGAAACCAAAAAAGACTATCATAACAGAAATCAGAAAGGAAGAATGTAACAAACTCTAACAGAAATTCTCTGAATTCCCTCTCTCGATTAAATATTCTTCTTCACCATAATCATCGCTCCATAATCATCTTCTTCATTCATCAACATCCATCATTCTTTCCTCTCTGACTCAAATCCATCATCCTCGTCACTGTGAACAACAAATTCAGCATCGTCACGCCTTCACAGAAAAACGCAGGAACGAAAAGAAAAAGAATCCGAAAAAGAAGAAAAAGGAAAATGTAACAACCTGTAACAAACTTGGAACGCTCCTTCAATCTTCTTCACAAACTCAACACCATAACCGAGCCTCTTGATCTCTTCAATCTACACTCACGATTCATTCATCACACGTAACAGAAAAAGCGTAATCAATCAGAACCTCATCTTCAACCAACTACAACATCAATCCGTGAATATTCAAGAACGACTCTGCAACTTCGCATCATCGTCACGTTACAACAACGTTCATCATCATCTTCATCGTTTTCAAACAACATCGCGAGACCTTCAATTTGCTTTCACCTACAACAACAACACCGCGGCTGAATCATCAATAACGCAGAGAAGAAAATTGAATCAGAAGAGGAGAAGATGAATTCACGGAAGAAAGAGGGAGTAGATCGAAGAGGAACAGACGAACCTTACCTGAGCTCTCGAACAGCATCCGGACTTCGCTTCATCTTCATCAAATTGAAAGAGGCATTAGATTTGTCTCCGGTTGGTATGATAGGAAGAGAGAACAATCGGAAAGGGCGAGGGTCTGATCGGAGAAGGTGAAGCCGGCGCGCCGTCGCGAGAGGAAAGCGGCGGTGTTCGTTCGCATGAATGAGGAGAGGGAGTGAGCTTCTGCAGATGAACTCCAAAGGCTACAACACGTAACCCTAAATCTCTTTTACGTGTTAATTGTTTAGCATTAGGATTAATGTTGAATTGATTTTGGTTTGATATAATTAATTAACCTTTGAATTGAATCAAAATCTGAATAATAATTTGGATCATCATTGGATTATCAATAATACCTTGGCCCAAAACGAAATTGCTGATGCTTACCTCCCATTAGAGCCCAACCTCACACTCATTTTTTTTGCCATTTCTGAAAGAGAACAATACAAAAAAAACTGTTTGGGCTTGTCTCCCTGGGCCCTGCGCCTGTTTACTACCTACACCATGATTTCAACATTAAACCCCCCTGTGTGCATAGTTTATATATTAGATTTAGTTGTTCTAACTAGTTTGTTTCCTATTTCTTTTAGATAATAAAAATGTATGTAAATAATGATATTTTTGTTAGATTTTGACATGATAATAGAATATAGAATCATTGAGTTTTGCTAATTTTTTGGTTGATAAAAAAATAATAAAAACATGTATTCTTTTCTAGTTAGAATCAGATGTTTGTTTTCTATATTTGTTCTAAGTGATAAAAAATACTTTTTCCTTGTTAGAATTAGATGTTTTGTAGATAGTTTTGTTCTATTCCTTTTAGATGAAAATATCTTAAAAACATGTTTTCCTTGTTAGAATTTAATTGCTTTGTTATATAGTTTTGTTCTTATTCTTAGATAAAAATGCCATAAAAAACAATTTAATCTTGTTAGATTTTTGTTTAGGATTTACTTAGAATTTAATTTCTATTATGGTCGGTGCATGCTTCCTTGTTATTACTGATGCGTTTGCTGAGATGTGCGAGGTACTTCGAGAGAGCCTTCGATTGAGATTCGACTTGCTTCGTGTTCCACTTTATTTGTGGGACACGAATTCGCTTCCGGTGCGATTGATATGCGTCGTGTTCCACTTTATTTGTGGGACACGAACTTATTCCCGATACGATTCATCTGATCTCTCATTCATTGAGATGTATATCTCTGTATTGTCTGGCTTGTGTTCTCTTGCAGGTTGCTCGTGTGGTTATGCTCGACGCATGCCACATGTTGCTTGTAACTTTGCTTGATGATGGCTTTCACGACGACGCTTTCTGACTCGTTGTGCTTGATGATGGCTTACGCGAAGTATTCTGGATTTCTCTGCTTGCGCTTGCTAGCTCATTGCGGATTTGCTATCCGTTCGGTATTGTCTCCTGGTCCCTTTTACCGCTTTCTGCATCATCCTTTAACATGAGAAGTAGGACCTAGACATTCATCTGGCCAAGCCCTCGAAAGAGGCTCTATTTTTGTTGGTGTGTTTATATTTGTGCTTTGCGGCAGGGAGTCACGGTGTAATAAGTCCTATATGGCACTCCGTTAAGTCCTCATGGAAGGCATGCGGAAAGGGTTAGCAATCAACCCCCGCCTAGTCTCATCGAGTCTGTTCAGTAAGCGCACGCTACGCGTTGCTCGCTTCTGAACCTGCACAAGATCTTGTTATCGAGTATGTCAGGAAAATGGTTCATGCAATCGGACCCCCGCCTTTCTTATAGCTCGCGTTGCTCGACGTTGATGCTCGGTGTACGCATGCACCGTTTTCCTTTACGATCCGTGACGGCTTGGTTGCTGAGAGGGGTCCGCCCTCTTGTCTATGGCCCGATCATTTTCACGAGGTCTAATGCTTGGTTGACTTGGGTTGAGCTGCTCCCCTTGGCTATGGCGGGACCGCTTTTCTACCATTCGGTCAGTACCGTTGGTTTGTTTGCTTTACGAGCGGATGCTCGTTTGTGTGCTCATTGTGTGCTTTCGCCTTTTCCCTCGTAGGTTGTTAGTTTAGTTTAGACTTGTACCCTTTGTATGATAACATTAGGTAGCAAGCTTTCCCCCTTAGCTTAGGTTTTCCTCATGCATTGTTTAAAACACAAACCACACTCTTTGATTTTCTTTTCTTAAGAACTTGTTATTTCCTTTCCATTCCCAGGCATAAGTCTCCAAAGGTTGAGCAGCGGAGTGTGAATGTAACTCGTTCACTTAAAAAACACAAAACAAACAGAAATTAGTTAGCCGAGCTACGGTAGCTCTGATTCTGCAAAACAGATACGTAGGCAGCGGGGTAGGGCCCGTGCGAGCACAATCCTTTCTTTTCCCTACATTCTGCATTCATTTTAGTCCAGATTAGCGTAGATTTGTTACACACCCATAGGTTTAGACATAAGCGTGGATACCATCGAGTACGATGGGCGCGTGGGGTGCTAACACCTTCCCCTCGCGTAACCGACTCCCTTACCCTTTTTCTCTGGTCGTGAGACCGTTGTTTTGTTTTGTGGTTTGCTGGCATTCCCTTCCTTTTCAGGATAAATATGTTAGTGGCGACTTTGTTAATTTTCGCGGTAGCGACAACAACTACTTAATCTCTGCTTTTTTTTCTTCTTCCAAGACTTCAAAGACCTAGTGGACACTCCAAGTTTAGACTCGTGAGTACTTGTTGTTTTTTCAGGTTATGGTAATGTAATTGGTTGGTCACTTGATCCTGGGCCTATAATTGGCTTCTTAAACCAGCTCAACTTTACTTTTTCACTCCACCTCATTGATGCAGGGACTGGTAACTTTGCTTTCCTTTTTTTTGGCTTGTGGATGACTTGTGTCTACAACACAAGATTCAATCTGACTTTGCACCATATCAGGAATGTTTTGAGTTGTCTCCACAGTTGGTACGGTAGATGTTGGTTGAGACTCTACAGCAGTTGGATTGTCACTTGGCTCCACAGTTAGCATGACAAATGTTGGTTGAGAATCTCCGACTTATGGTTTTTTCTCTGCTTTAACATTTCTCTACACAGTCAAAATACAATCTCAATTAGCCAAAGTCCAAATTCAGGTAACATGCATGCATATCAATAAATAAACACAACACATAATACCTTTCTTTTTAGTGAAGTAGGGTCCTGTGCCCAAGCTCTTACATATCGATGCATAATGGCCAAACGTATCACATTTGGTGTACTTATAGGCAACCCCAGGTATTCTCTTCCTTGCACCTTCCTCACCACTTTCTCGTATCCTTACCTTTCTTGGTCTACCAGGTCCTTGTTTGTATGATGGGGGTTGTAACTCATCCACTTGGACATCTGGCCACATATACTACCCATTGATAGGTGACACAGAGTAGCCATAACAAACTGTATACTTTTCTCTTTTGTAGCACTCATCAACAAAGTCATTAGGTATTTGTTTCCTGTAACTTGAAGCAGCTACATCACGCCTACAAGGAATTCCTACCAACTCCCAAAAGTTACAACTACATGATCTTTTTTCTATATCAACAATAAATTCTTGCGTGTTGAAACTATGTGTAACCTGGAATTTCTCATCCGTAGACCAAGTTGGCAGCCAATTTATTATCCAACCTCTATGTTAAACATTTCCTCAAACAGGATAACTAGTCCATGAAACAAAAAGTAAAGCACTAGTAAATAAAGTACCAATAAGTAAAACACCAATAAGCAAAACACCAATAGGCAATACCTTTTATTTATCAGAGATAAACACATATCTTCTCTCTTGTCCAATATCTTCCATCAAGAATTGGATGAACCATCTCCAACTCTCCTTTGTTTTAGTTTTAACCACACCAAATGCTAAAGAGAAGTATTGATCATTGGGATCCCTTCCCACTACAATTAGTAGTTGCCCACCATACTAGGTTTTCAGGTGACATCCATCAACCCCTACAAATGGCCAAATCCATTTATAAAACCTTTCTTACAACTATCAAAACAAAAATAAAATGAGCCAAACCTTGGTTGGATGGATGGACTTGGTCTTGCCATATTTATATTCACAGTGTTACCACTATTAACCATTCTTAATTCAGTTGCATACATCCACATAGAAGCATATTGCTTATCAGCATCACCTTCAATTATCTTCTTTACCATCAATTTAGCCTTTCATACTCTTGCAACAATAATACCTACAGAAAAATTATGCCTAATGTCTTGCATGATATCCTAAATAATGACTGTTTCACATGTTTGCATTCTCTTGACCACAGGCTTAGCCACCCACTTTGAGTTTGCAGATATGTTGTTTAAAACCCTAGCACAAGTGTGGGTATCTACTAGTGTTTTTATAGCAAAAGTGTGATTGTGGCCCACTTTAGAACATAACACTAAAAACCCACATTTAGCCTTGCACTTTACCTTTACCCTATAATTCTCATTTTTCATAAATGTAATTTCCCTTCCATTTAGATCCAACCACTCACTTATTGCCTCCCTAAAGTCAACAAGAGAATTAAATTTCATGCCTCACTTAAATTTATAATCCTTGTTGAGGTGCTCTTTTCTATACTTCTCACACTTGGGCCTTTTCTCATCACAAGAATCATATGGATCTGAAGAGTCCAGTTCATCACTATAATAAGCATCTTCATCACCTTTCTTACTGGGCGTACCCAAAAGTCCAACAACTACCCCCCTCTTTTCTTATTGACAATGTTACATTAATGCCCTCAAATCCATCTAAAAGAGTAGTAGTTATGTCATCTTCACTATCATCAAATCATTCAACCACCTCTTCTGCTAAGTCTTCCACATCAATCACCCGATTCACACAATTAGGTTCGCTTACTCCAAGTTTTATGTTTTCAACATCATGTTCCACAAAGATATCTGCATCAATACCCGTTGCACAAAAATATGATGCAAAATCGTATGCATCATCATCATCTTTTCTTATCTGAATAAAACCCTCCTCAATTTCCAAAACTTTAGTCCATAACCTGTAACACCCTTCCTTATACCCCCACCTATTCACCAACTTATCAACACTCTCCATTGTCTAGTTCTCAATGTGTAACCCAGACACAGTCGAATCACCCCTGTAGATTATCTCGTTTTGGTTTAACATTATAAATTTATCCCCATGGTGAAAAGTAACGTTAAAGTGTTGCATTTCCTGTGTATAAAGTTTCAGATAAAAAGTAAAACCTAAAAATAGAAACCAAGGAGGACGAAGAAAATGAAGGTAACATATGACTTCCAGGGCCGTCTCAAACAATTTGGAGGCCCTGTTCTAATTTTAAAAATGGCCCTTTAATAAAAAAAATATAAATAAAAGTATTATCTATTTAAATTATGAAAAAAAAGTTTTTATGAATTATATATATATATATGAAAGACTTAATATTACACGAATATATAACTTATAGTAAATTAACAATGAAAAAACACTAAAACTTGTACAAATAATAATAATAATATTAATAATAATAATAATAAAATAATAATAATAATAATAATAATAATAATAATAATAATAATAATAATAATAAAAAAGTAAAATTTGTACAACTAATTAAAAAATTAAAAAACTGATGAACCTGGCAATTTAGAAAGTAGCTTT
This sequence comes from Vicia villosa, assembly GCF_029867415.1. Taxonomy (NCBI): domain Eukaryota; kingdom Viridiplantae; phylum Streptophyta; class Magnoliopsida; order Fabales; family Fabaceae; genus Vicia; species Vicia villosa. The sequence goes on from NC_081185.1 coordinate 133,005,390, forward strand.
AATCATTCTATGTTATATATGTGAAGATTTTTTAAGGCTTTCTTTCACTTCACAAAATGACAAATATCGTGACCACACGTACGTACGATGCATAGCCTAACAGACAACAACATATTATATTATTCTATATAAAACGAATGCTTGCAGTGTATTTTATGGACTGGGCTTGACCTACTATTTCTTTTTAAAATTATTAATTGATTGGGCTGGATCTACTCACTTAACATAAAATAAAAATTTGAGGCCCTGGATTTTTTGAGGCCCTGTGCAGTAGGCCAGACTGCACAGGCCCAAATCTAGCCCAAATCCGGCCCTGATGACTTCCCTCAGACATCCTATGTTTCAATGTCTTCGAGCTCGTTCTCGTTCACCACCAGCATTGTATCCGTTGTCATTCCGTGAGCATATGTTACATGAGCAGCGTTATTCCCTCCGTCCCAATGTTCTTCTGCTTCACAGTCCAATTTGAAACCGGGAAAACTAACCCTAATTTTTACAATAGGGATAAATAAAATAAATTACACTAAAAGCACAAGTGGAGTGAAATTAATTAAACAAAATGCCATGTGTTCCACTCTATTACACGTAGGCTTAATATTTGTTTAATCATTAGTTTTGCTTGAATTCACCTATGCAAATCACATTAAAAACATGTATTTATTTCAAAGTATTTTTTTCAAAAGAAAAACATATATAATAATTTTGTAAATAAAAAGGTATACACACATCTTCATACACGAATATGATTTTAAAAGTAGTTATAATTAAAATCAAATATAAATAATATTTTGTTTATTAGAACTAATTGATAATAAAAGTTCTTTACGGTGACAACATATATCAATCAAACAAATTTAAGATAAAAAAATACATCACTTATTTGTGAACTTCTTTAGTTTTAATATTACCAATATTAGTCATAGGAATTATATTACTAGTATTAGTCATAGGAATTATATTACTAGTATTACTCATACGAGTTATATTGATAATAGGTAAAAAATAATATTTTATTCTATTTTAATTTTAAAGGGTTTTTTTTTTAAATGTTTCATTCTCGTTTATTATAATAAAATACAATTTTTTATTTTCATATAAACTATGTCTAATTTCGTCAAATCAAACTAGTAACCATCTACAAACATTCAATTATAGAAGATATTTTGAAAATGTGATATTATTTATTTTAAAAAATTTAAATTTAAATTATTAAACTATTAAACAAAAGAAATAATATACTCTATGTGAAAAAATTTCAAAAAGCTAAATGAATAAATAAATGTTATGATTCAGATGTTTTCAATTGAGACATGATGAAGTATACATTAAAGGATAACCATACCAGCAGGGAATCAAGTTAGCCATGCCATTAGTCACGCCAGATTCTTTCGTTAATGTTTATTTTTCTTCTTCTTTTTAAGTAAAATTTAGAATGAGGGGATGTTACTACAATCCAAGTTAAAGAAGTTCTTAAAATTTTAAAAGTTGAATATAAAATGAAAAAATTGTTTTACACCTACTTTTACTAAAAAGAATTAAATATTATCTTATTTTGAACTTTCCATAAAATTACTTAGCAAATTATGTAAGGTGGTGCTGCTCTGTTGTCTTTTTTTATTTGCTTTCATTTCTTTTTCTAAATTTTTTTTCATTTCAAATAATTAATTTTTATTTTATTAAAATTGAATTAAATGAAATAACGACCATGCACATGGCTCAGAAAATCCAATCACGTGACTGGTGTACCCTAAAACCATCTTGTTCTCATTATATTATGCAACTTCAAAACCCAACTTCACTGTAAAATTTCTACAATAACTCACTCCTCATTCTGAACTGAACTTTCTTTCGCAAATGGATCCTAGGAAACCCTTCATGTAACTTCTCACTTCATTTTTTTTTCTCTGCATTATATTATTTATTATTATTATTATTATTATTATTTTAAAATATTTAACTGACCAAAGAGTTATGAAAATTGAAGCAGTGCAGGTGATGATATCATGGAGCTGCAATGGCAAAACGGTCGAGTTGTCACACAGAATCAAAACCACCGTAATGTCAACCAACCACAGCCGGTGAGAAACTCCGACGACTCCACTCGCGGCGGAAGTACTTCATTGCCGAGGGAGAATCAATATCTCTTCATGCATGAAGGAGAAATGGCTTCGGTGCAGCATTATGCTAACGCTACCATGCAAGGTCCACCAATGAGGTCTGAGCCGGTGCCTCCGAACTTCGCATTCTTTGCTAGGCAAGGCGTTAGAGCTGAACCAGAACCCGCTGAACCAGAACCAGCTGAACCAGAACCAGCTGAATCGGAATCGGAACCAGCTGAATCGGAGTCGGAACCAGCTGAATCTGAACCGTTAACTGATACAGAATCATTAGTAGATTCTTCTGATTCATCATCTGTGATGCCAATGGCGGTATCCGAAACAGAGGGAGAAGAAAGCTGCTTGACGGCACCTTCGACAATGTCTGAAGAAACTGATGGTTGGAGTGATTGGAGTAGCGATGAGGAACAACCCGTTCGGAGGGGAAGTGACGCGGAGGAATGGAACCATCAAAGGAAGGTGAGTGAGTTAACTCAGCACTGTTTAGGTTATTTTTACTCTGTGACATCATTTTCAGTATTTCCAGTTGCAAATACCTCTGAGCTGTCATCGTAATGCAAAACGGACCCGACAAAAAAGTTTTGACAAGTATATTGATACAGTTAGTATTGTTTTTTATATTAAAAAAATATCGTAATTAATTCACAGTGTCGATGATTGCAATTTAGTGTTGCAATACACCCATAGATCGAAATCGTAAAAGTCTTTAATAAATGTTATGTTACGTTACGTCTTATTATTACGAAATTTTTAGAACGCCACCCGTTTTTAAAACACTGTTCACATAAAGTTAAATTGTAATGGTATTCAGCATTCACCTAACAAGCCATACATCTTGTTGCCGCATGATATTGCTACGCCGCGTGTACGGTAAAATTTAATATGCTTTTTCACGGACGTATGGTAGGACATGCATAATACTCCCTCTGTTCGAAAATTGTTTAAATTTTTTGCATACATATTAACAAAGGTTTTGATAATTGTGCCACCAATTGCCTTTACCATATCATTATTAAAGTTGAATAGTTCTTTATTAAAAAATTGTTTAAATTTTTGCATACATATTAACAAAATTATAGTTGTGCCACCAATTGCCTTTACCATATCATATCATTTTTAAAGTTGAATAATACTCCTCTATTAAAAAATTGTTTAAATTTTTGCATACATATTAACAAAATGATGATTATGCCACCAATTGCCTTTACCATATTATTTTGTAGTTTCTTTTTAATAAGCAATTTTATAAGATATCGCATTAGGGGTGCAACCCTTACAACAAAAACTTTACAGAGAGTTGAAACAGTTTAGAGATAATTTATACCAATCATAAAAGAGATCCTAGAAATAGGATCACTACCACCTAACCATCTCCAAGAGAAGAACAAAATGTTGGAGATTAGCGTTTCGAAGCTTAAAGAAGCGTTCTCAAAGATAATAGCATTTCTCATCAACCAAATGCACCAAATTAAAGCTAATCAAATAGAATTTAATTTAATTCTAATATTGTGTTTCTTCACCTTTTCACCTTTTCTTGAATGCAACCGAAGCTTTTGAACTCGTCCAAGTTAAACTCTTTTGAATAATACTCTTTTTATTTTTTTTAGAGGAATAATACTCCTTTCTATTAAAAAATGGTTTAAAAATTTTTTTGCGCATATATTTTAACAAATTGAATTCAATTCAAGTGTAATTTTTTTTCACATTTAATCTTGAATATTTAACATTTAAATCTAGAATATAAAAGAAAAAAAACTCATACACTAATAGCTTAAGATTTTTGGTGAATCACCTATAAAACTTAAGAAAACAGCTTACCACCAAAAATACCAAAATTTTGACACGTATGTTATAGTTTTTGTAGGTAATTATTTTATTTTATTTTATTTGATTATAGAATTGAATTAACTTTATTTATATATTTAAAAAATATTTTTTCGTTATTAAATAGGTCATTTAATTATATATTTAATTGTCTTATTTTTAATTTATCTTTAATGCTGAGACAAATATTTTTCATTAATTAATTAATTAAATTTTAAAAAAATTATATAAAAAAATTATTATAAAAACAAATACAAGATAAATGTCAAATTAAAATCACCTATAAAACTTAAGAAAACAGCTTACCACCAAAAAACCAAAATTAACCTTTATATATTTGACACGTATGTTATAATTTTTTTAGATAATTATTTTATTTGATTTGATTATATAATTTAATTAACTTTATTTATATATTTAAAATATCTTTTTCTATATTAAATAGGTCACTTAATTATATATATATATATATATATATATATATATATATATATATATATAATTGTGTTATTTTTAATTTATCTTTAATGCATGAGACAAATATTTTTTATTAATTAATTTAATTTAATTTTTTTATATTTTCTATATAAAAATAAAAATAATTTATTATAAATACAAATACAAGATAATTAAATGTCAAAATAAAACTGGATAATATTAATATTTGCTAAATATTGTTAGTACAAAAATTATAAAACACTCACTAATTTTTTCACATTATGTTTTTTTAGAAAAATAGTCACTAAAAAACTCAGTGAGTCTACAAAAGTGTAGATAAAACATATGTTTATCATTAATTAATAAATTATAGTTAATAAATTTTAATATTATCAACAAAATAATCTAAAGTATTCTATCATGTAAATTATAAACTTATTTCTCAATTTTTTCATGTTACCCATTTAAAAATAAATCACTTAAAATTTTTTTTATAGTTTTTATAGGTAATTATTTTATTTTATTTGATTATATAATTGAATTAACTTTGTTTATATATTTAAAATATATTTTTTCTATATTTAATAGGTCATTTAATTATATACATTTTTGTGTTACTTTTAATTTATCTTTAATGCATGACACAAATATTTTTCATTAATTAATTAAATTTAATATCTTTTATATTATTTATATAAAAATAAAAAAATTATTATAATTTATTATAAAAACAAATACAAAATAAATTTGGAATTAAAATTAGCTAATATTTGTAATTTTTAAATATCGTCAATAAAAAATTATAAAACAATCACTAATTTTTTCACATAATTTTTTTTAGAAAAATAGTCACTAAAATACTCATTGAGTCTACAAAAGTGTTGAGAAAACATATGTTTATCATTAATTAATAAAGAGAATAATATTAATGCAAGGACCGTGTATAATATTCTACACATGTATCCAACTCATTATTATTTATTATCAAAATATTCTACAAAAAATGTATACACTAAATTATCAATTAAAAAGTTTTTACAATGTACGACAAATATTGTCACAAATTAATTAGTTAAAATTAATATTTTTTTCTACTTTATATATAGTAAAAATAATAATTTTACAATAAATAAATTATTTTTTTTCATAACATTCATCTATGAGCATTGACATATTTTATAAACTTTAAAAAAACATTGATTATTTCTTTAAAAAAAACCTTTGACATTGATTAATATATAAAAAACACAAGATATATATTTGTCACTCTTACACAAAACATGTTAGAGAAATATTTGTAATTCATACATTAAAAAACATGTTAAGAAAATATTTAATTATAAATTTACTTCAAATAACTCTTTTATTATTTATGTTGTATAATTTTAATCATATCGCTTAAATTTTAAATTAATTTTTTAATCAATTAAATATATTATTTTATTAACATTTAATAATATAATAATTTATAAAATACCGTGCAATAGTTCTTGCCTAATTCACCTTTAAATTTTATATAAATTTATAGCGTCAAAGTTAAACATTTAACTCGTTCCCTCTTTATTTGATTTGATTTTAGAAATTGAGTTGAATTAAGAAGCACAAACACCATGAATTATTAAACATAATCTCTCAACAAGTTGTTGATGTTAATGTTCGAAACAACGATACTAATAATAATTTAAAAATAAATAAATAAATAAATTAAACATAATCATAATAAATCTCGGTATTAGTGTCTAATACTAATAGGGATCACGACTTTTTTTAGAGGTTCCGCAAGTGGTTGTATAAACAAATGAGTTAAATATATTTTTGGTCCCTATAAACATCTCAATTTTGACTTTTAGTCCTTATAAAAAAAAATATTGACTATTAGTCCCTAAAAGTCAATATTTTTTTAGGGACTAAAAACCATTTTGAGTAATTTTATAGGGACTAAAAATATATTTAACCCTAAACATATGTGAGGTACAAAAATGAAAGGTCTTGCCTTTCTTTCCTTGCTCAAATATGAGATTTTGAGAACTGCTCTTGGCTGGTATGGTGAACTTTAATTTTGTAGTAGGCTGAAGGTTTTATATGGTTGAAAAAGTTGGCTGCATGATCTCGTGATCATTGTGAAATTTGCATTGTGCATCTACCTTTTAACATAGGCTGTCATGATGCTGCAATGAGCCACCTAGCCGGTCTAAAGTTCTCTGAATGCATTTTCTATTCATTGGAAAAGTTCTGCAAGTATGAAACACTTAGAAAAGGCATTATGGTACTTGGTTTTGCTTGTGAAAAAATTCACGCCCTTATGTGAATCGATAGAATAACATCGTAGTTGAATTAAGTAGAAGCTTTTAGCTGAGCATACATACATAACTTTTAGCTGTAATGACCATTTATTTTACAACATAACTTCTTTTTTTATCTATGATTGTTTTCCCCAATTTCTTCAAACTAATTTCATTATATTCTTATTTCTATTTGTCTTGCTTTAAAAGGATGTTGATTTTGAATCTCGTACTGCTGAGAGAGGGTTTGTTGTCTGGACAAATATTTCTTTGAGTTCATGTATTTTATGCCGTTTATTTTAACTTGAAGTTTTCACTTTGACTTACATCCAGAGGCGCCGTAATGAAATTAATGAAAAGATGAGAGTTTTGCAACAACTTCTACCTCGGTCTAATAATAAGGTAAACCAACTTTTTAGATTTCTCAATTCTTTGTTGATAATATAAGAGGCATGATTTAAGATTTTGTTTCCTTTCTAATTTCTATTTCTAATCTTTCTCCTACTATTTATTCATAGTCTGATGAAGAGTCTATGCTCGATGCGGCAATTCAATACACGAAGTCACTGCAGTTACAAGTTCAGGTAGACTCCTCTATGTATTTCTGATCTTTAAAAACGGTCACGCCACTATAATAGTTTCATTCTTAAATAAAGAATACAGTTTATGCAGATGATGTCCATGAGATATGGCACGGTATCTATGATGTTTCCTGCAATCCAGCAGTATATGCGGCCACCAATTGGTATGGGAATGAACATGCCAGTAATGTCATTTCCCAATATGTTTCCTAGTTCTACTTCGTCTCTGAATTTCGGACCAAGGTTCTCTATGCCTTCTTTCCACATGCCGCATGTTTCTACACCTGGTTCATTCATAATTCCAGCAACAAATCCGGCAAATAATAACATGTCCACCTCAGTTGGAACATATAATTCAAATCATCTAGGTATCCCAAATTTTACTGATCCTTATCAACAGTACATGGGAGCCTACCAGATGCAGTCTCAATTAATGCAGGTATTTTATCCTCTAATGCTATTTTAGATTAGTAATTTTTTAAATATTGTGTGAATTAACTTCTTGCACATGTGATCCATTGGATTTGAAAATCATAATTTCTCTGTTATTATTGTGTAAAACGTGGTTTCACTTTTAACTTAACTATTAAGAAAACTTTTATTTTGCAAGTTTTCATTGTAACTTTGTTTTTTCCAAAGTAAGATCACAATGATGTAAATTTTTATGAATCCATTTTCATGTGTAGAATCGGGCAATGAACCAAACAAATGTCAGCAAGTTCGAAAGTGGCCGCCAGTCAGGTAAATGCTTATTTGTTAGTATTTTTGTCAAATTTGGTTAACTTATGTGAAAATAAAAGAATGGTTTATTATTTTGGGTCTTAATGGTTTTTATATGTGTCTTACTGTGTTCATGACCAATTTACTCTACTATTTTTCATAACTAATTTACCTTCAATTCAAATATGTACTGAATCCTTATAATTTGGTATCAAAATTTGTTTCTTCTAAATATCTCAATTTGTTTCTTGATTTATTTCAGGAGATAAATGATTATTTGATAGTTGCTTACGTATATGGTGTTGCTTCATATTTGTTACCTCCATCTATCAAAATGGTACTCATAGTATTATTGTAAGTTTCGAATATGCTATATGTAACTTAGTTTATTGTAAGTCTCAAATATATTATTGTAAGTCCCGAACACACTATATGTAACTTAGTTTGTTGTATGTCCCGAATACGCTATATACTACCAGTGTTATTGTAAGTCTCGAATACGCTATATGTATTACGAGTATTATTGTAAGTCACAAAAACGCTATATGTACTTCTAATATTAATGTAAGTCTCGAATATGTTATATGTACTACTATTATTATTGTAAGTCTCTAATTCGCTATATGTACTAATAGTATTATTGTAAGTCCCGAATGCGCTATAGTATTACACCGTTATCATTAAATTATTGTGACTTAGTTCTCTCATGTTTTTGTCTTCCCTCATTGACATTTTTGTTAAAAAGAAACGATCTCCATCCATCACCTGCATAACAAAACAAAAATACTTGTTGTAGCCATCACCATGCGGTTGCCGCAAGAATTTTGCAATCTTCTGTGTTTGAAAATCTCTTTTTCTTCCTTTGTGTATTTTTTGTTTTTAGGGGTTTTCACTAATTCTTCCTTGAAGATTGTTTGGAGGGCACTGGTTATACACTTTCTGAATTTCTAGATGTTATATTTTTTTGTTAGGAATGTTAGATTTATGCATTTTCTAAATTTCTAGGTGTTAAATTTTTGCATTTTTCTTGAATATGTTAATATTAGTAATAGTAGTACCTTCATGGCTAGAATATCATTTAAATCGGCTCAAAATCACCAGAGTCATACTGCTATTTATGGTTCAATCTCTTTCACTTTATGTTTTAATAGAGACACTCAATATGAGATGATGAAAAAATCAAATCATTGTCTTATATAACTTTACAATGAATGTATTTTTCAAATATTTAGTGTATGTGCATATTTTATAATTTTATTGTTTTTTTATTTGGGAGGACCGAAGTCCAAAAAAGAAATTATAAACAAATATTCCTCATAGAGAAATACTGATCAGAATACTCACCCAACCTCTTAGCTTGACATTATATTTGTAAGTGCATGACGCATCACTTTTTTATCCACTTGAATTAAAACTTTGTTGAAACATTTGCTTTACACCAGCTGGATGTCCTCCAAATGCCTTTGACAAGCCTCCCAACTAGGGGTGGGAATAGGCTGGACCGAGTTAGGCTTCACAAAGCCTAAGTCGGGTTTACTAAAAAAATAAAAGCCGAAGTCTGACTTGTAGCCTATCTAGGCTTATTTTTAGGCCTGAGCTTAGCCTTTTGAAGGCCTGATTGACGGACTAGCCTACTTAAAATCCTATTTTATTTGAATATTTGTAAATAAGAAATTCAACTAATATTAAATAGAGAAACAAATTAAAATATCAACGAGCATAAATGTTTGTTTTCATTGACTCATGCGAGTTTACCTATTCACATAAGTTTTGTGATACTATTTATTTGAGAGACTGTATTCAAACAACTTATGACAAAAACTTATAACATTGTTCATATGTATTTTTCAACTTATTTTCATAATATCTTCAAGATAACTATGCTTTATTTTTCGTATTTTAAGTCAAAGTATAAAATACAATATAAAAATAATAAATTTATTCATGCTTACTTAAATAGGTCGGTCTAATAGGATTAAAAGGATTCTTATATGGCTCATGACCTAGCCTTTTTAGATAAATAGGCTTATAAAAGAGCCTAAGCCTTTTCTACTTAAAAGAAACTGGCATGGACGTACGTATACCCCTGTTATTTGGCCTTGCCTACTCTCACCCCTACTCCTAACCAACACCCATTGTTATCTCTAATCACTCCTTCATTCCCTTCCCTGCTTGTATTTGACACCACTCCATCAGTATTAAGGGAATTCACAAATCTTTATGAGGAATCCATTTAATTTTGTTTGCAATTCTTTGTTGGATGGAGAACTTATTTTGCAAAGATAAGCTCATGTTATAATCTTGTACCTATAACAGAATTTCTTGTTCAAGATTATGAGGCATTATAAAATCCGCAACGTGCATTCTTTGGTTTCTCCAATACCATATAGTATGGAAAACAGCAGCCCAGACTGATTGCCACTCCAAATGATCCCCATTCCTGCCTAAATTCTGCTTTTAATTCGGCTCAAACCAGTCTTGTAAATTTGCATTGAAAAACACTTCCCAATAAATTTCCTACACAAGCTACTTCCAAAGCCTGATTCAGCATTGTGCAATCCCTCAATACATGAAGAAATGTCTCCTTCACACTCTGCACAATAGGGATCACATATTCTACGATGATGAAGAAAATGTTTGGTCTTAATTCCATTGTGATAGATTAACCAAACAAAGAAGCCAATCCTTTAAGGCACCTTGATCTTCAAAATAACATACCACTGATTATGTCTATTAATGTCCTCATAAGAACTTAGCCTATTAAAAGCATTCAACATAGTAAAGGATCCATTATATGTAGCACCCCAAATGCCTATGTCTTCAACATTTACAGGCCTTGGAATATGAATTAAAACCAATTTGTTCAAAATCTCATGAGTAACCAGTGTTTTTAGCATTCTCCAATTTCATCCTTCATCTTCTAAAGTTAAATTTGCAAGAGTTATCTCTTCCCGCTCCATAGTAGCATCTTGTTTAAAGTCCTTCAAAAATAAACATGGAGCTACCCAACAATCATGTCACGCCCTGATTTTCATGTCATTGCCCACTTCTCAAAAGGACATACTTTCAAGAAGGGGCCAACCTTTAACTATATTTTTCCATAAGCTAGAGTCACATATTTTAGATATTATCTCACCTGTGAGATTGTTATTTCTTTCATACTTGCCTCTGTTTCTAGATAATTTAGAAAATTTTATTTGATAATTTATAATATTAATTGTTGTGTTAGTACATTGTTATTTTGATTTGTATATTATTATTTTACATATTTGAATATGTATGTTCAAAATATTCACGATTGTGTAATGTACATCGCCTGATATTTTTAAGGTCGGATGCCGACTTCTGAGCTTATCCCAGGTTCAAGGAGCCAGGTTCCTGAAGAATTGTCCAAAACGGAACCATTATGAGCAATCAAATGGTCGAGTCAGTTACAAAGTGTTAATAATTGGATTCGTTACAAGTGGCTAATAATTAAGGCGATTACAGGTGGTTAATGGTTATTAAACCCTATTAACACCATGACTCTTGGGCATCCATGAGCAGAAGAGGTTTGGTTATAAAAGAGGGCTTAAGGCTATTCCAAGGGGGCATGAACTCTTCTATTTTCCAGAAACCAATTTACCTTCAATTCAAATTTGTATTGAAACCTTATAATATGGTATCAAAATTGGTTGCTTCTAAGTATCTCAATTTTTTTCTTGATTGTGTTCAGGAGATAAATGATTGTTTTATTGTTACAATCAAGGACTTACATATATGGTGTCTCTTCTTATTTGTTACCCCCAGCTAACAAAATGGTACTAATAGTATTATTGTAAGTGTCAAATACGCTATATGTAACTTAGTTTATTGTAAGTCCCGAATACGCTATTGCATGTCCGGAATACATTATATGTAACTTAGTTTATTGTAAGTCTGAATACGCTATATGTACTACCACTATCATTGTAAGTCACGAATACGCTATATGTACTACCAGTATCATTGTAAGTCACTAATACGTTATATGTACTACTAATATTATTGTAAGTCCCGAATACGTTATATGTACTACCAGTATTAATGTAAGTCCCAAATATGTTATATGTACTACTAATATTATTGTAAGTCCCGAATACGTTATATGTACTACTAGTATTAATGTAAGTCCCAAATATGTTATATGTACTACTAGTATTATTGTAAGTCCCGGATATGCTATATTTACTACTAGTATTATTGTAAGTTCTGAATACGCTATTATATTACACTGTTAACATTAAATTATTCTAACTTAGTTCTCTCGTTTTTTGTCTTCCCTCATTGACCTTTTGGTTAAAAATAAACGATCTTCATCCATCACCTGCATAACAAAACAAAAATAGTTGTTGTCGCGGTTGCCGCAAGAACCTTGCAATCTTTTGTGTTCAAAAATGTATTTTTCTTCCTTTGAGTATCTTGTGTTTTAGAAGTTTTCTCTTATTCTTCCTTGAAGAATATTTAGAGGGCACTAATTATACACGTTCTGAATTTCTAGATGTTAGATTTTTTGATTAGGAATGTTATATTTGTGCATTTTATAAATTTCTAGATGTTAAATTTCTACATTTTTCTTGAATATGTTAATGTTAGTAATAGTAGTAACCCATAAATTGGAATGTAATAAAAGGGAAAATATTTTTCTTGTACCTTCAAGGATAGAACATCATTTAAATTGGCTCAAAATCAACCACTCATACTACTATTTATGGTTCCATTTCTTTCTCTTTATGTTTTATTAGAGACACGCAATATGAGATGATGATAAAATCAAGTCATTGTCTTATATAACATTGCAATGAACGTATTTCTCAAATATTTAGTGTATGTACATATTTTATAGTTTTATTGTTTTTTATTTATTTGGAAGGGCCAAGGTTCAAAAAAAAATTACAAACTAATATTCCTCATAGAGATATACAGAGAATACTCATCTCACCTCTCAGCTTTATCATTTGTAAGCGCATGATGCATCAATGCAATTAAAATAAAAGCCCAAACAAACAAATAACAAGTGAATTAACATTTAATCTATTAATTAAAAATTAATTAAATCAATCAATTGAGATAAATAAAATCAATTCGTAAAAATTAATTAATTTTAATTAACCAAAACAATATTTAATTGATTAATCAAATGTATAACAAGCAAAAAGAAATGAAAATAAAAGAAAAATAATGACAAAATAAGGGTGCAAAAAAGAAGCTAAGGGTGTGAACCCAAAAAGAAACGTTGGGCTCTCAACAGGAGAGGTCCACGTATGTTTGTGAAATTATTGTTTGTGAACCCATGACATTATTGTTTGTGAAATTCTGTATGTATTTCTTGCTGACTGAATTTGTTCCTCTTCTCTTGCAGTTTTATATGATGGATGATGACAAGATATGAAAAAGGTCATGTGATGTATAACAAGAGGCTTGATGATGATGGCATGATGGATAAAGGGTAGAAGATGTTGCTCCATTGATGCACATACCATCTTCAATTTTGTATTTAGCTAATTTGTCTTTTGCTCCTTTGTGTATATCCCATTTTATTGGAATTATGATAGATAGCATACATGGGGCATGGTAGCATGTAATAATTTTTTTTTTTTTTTGTATTTTCCTAAATTGTAAACATGCTGATGGAACAAAACTTGTAAATAATTAAAACTCTTCATTTTTGTATTTTTGTAAACAAATGTAAACATATTTGAAAACAAAACTGAAATAAAACTTAATTTTTGAGTATTTTTTAATTATACAAATGAATTAAAACTCCTTATAACAGACCCTTTTTTCTCAAATATTTTCTACTTGAAAAATTAAAAAGTAAATAAAGAAAAATATGAAAAAACAAGAATTATGTATCATCTAATTCAAAATAAGACTTTTAATAATTAAAACAAGTTTAATTATCAAAAATTAATCAAAATTACATGACAAAAAAAACAATAAGAAACTAAAGAAAATTAATCCTATAAAAGTCAACAAAAACTAATAAAAGAAGTTCACAACAATGTACATGAAGTGCTAAAGAAAGTAAACTTAATGTACAAAATCACAGGTTAATTTGGTCATCAAGAAAAATGAAATATATGAGAAAACATATTGATGTTAAATGAAGCAGAGTGAAATTTGGGGTATGACAGTTGTCCTTATTTAAACATCTTTAGCTGAAGGATTTGAAGAGGTTGTCTTTGAATCGTCATGGTGAAAGATAGTTTAAATATCACTGACCCAAATTTTATATTCCAATGACATATTATGATTATGCAGATGCTATGCAAAATGCTGGGAAACCAAGCTTTGTTGCTTTTGACTGAAATTAGACTCCTCTGGGGATAAAAGATCATGTCCAGTTGCTCCTGACTGATAAGATCGTTGTCACCTCAAGAATTTAGGGTGAAGAAAATTGCTTCTTACTGCTCGGGTCTAACAAAGAGATCTTTGTATTTTGCTTGAAGCTGAATACTCAGATCTAACACAAATAGATCTTTGTATTATTGATATTTTGAAATGCTTTGACCTATCACAAATAGAACTTCTCACCGTTGGGTATAATGACGCTTGAATTTGACACAAAGAGATCATTGCTGCTAAAATGGATACTCGGGTCTAACACAAAGAGATCCACATATTTTGGAGATAGAATGTTTCGATCTAACACAAAGAGATCTTCACATTATTGAAAAATAGATGCTCTGACCTAACACAAAGAGATGTAAACAACCTTGAAACACTTGATGCTTTGATCTAACACAAGAAGATCTTAGCTGAAGGAATTCCAATCTAACGCAAAGAAACCGTCTCCTTTGTTGAAAAGAAAATGCCGATCTAATACAAAGAGATTGCCGCTTTGTTGAAAGTTGATGTTCAGACCTAACACAAAGAGATCTAAACAGCTCGGGATAAAATATTCCGATTTAACACAAAGAATAAATTTTATAATAAAGAATTCATCTCGATCAATAACCAACCGAAGTGTAATTCATAGACGTGCAACTTTTTATTTTTATTTTTTAAAAAAAAGACTACCTATTTGTCGCGGAGGAAAAATTGAGATTAAGCTATTGATTAACTTAACTTGCAAATAAAGCAATAGTCCTCACCGATCTTTATTATTTCAAAAGGAATGGGAAGAGAGCGAATAAAACCCAAAGAATTTTTAAGACAAAACTAATAAAACAAAGATAAAAGGGTACGAGGGTTGGTTATTTAATGGGAAGGTATTAGCACCCCTCACATCCATGGTACTCCATGAGAACCTTTTTGAAAATTTATTTTAAAATAAATAGTTGTGTGCAAAATATGGATGGGATGAGAAAAGAACACTTTTTAGGGTCTTTTATTTATGCTTGCAAGATGTCGCATCTTGTCCTTTATACCCCTTGAGTGCAATAGGGAAGTCAGAGCATTTGTAGTTCTTCTCACAAAGAAAACACGATGGTTTGTTTTGATTGATTTTAAATGAAGAGACACTTTTTCATCTTAAAGGAGAAAACTCAACTGATCAACCATAAACATGAGAACAAATGGATCTTAACATCATAGTGAAAGAAGGACTCCAACTTGGATAGAGATCATCAAGTATGCCACTAGCTCTTTAAATTGGAAAAGAATCAGCACCATATCAATCAATATCATGGGATAAGAGAATTACATATCAACTATGATGTTTACTCATGTCTAATATTTAAGAAAATATTTTAAAAGGAAAAACCAAATGGCAAAAGATTTGTGTGAGGTTTGTGTTTTGATAGGAGAACAATATCAAGGGGGTCCTTCAAGCAAGAGATACTTTGAACATTTCCTCCTTTAATTTTTGAAAGAGTTTTAATATGTTTAAGTGTCTTTAGCATTTATTCAAGAAAATATTTGACGATCACTTAACAAAGTCAAGGTTTATTGCAAAAGAGTTTAAGTTTAAAAACAAGAAGATTTTGAAAAAAAAGAGGGAGAAGATTTTTAAATTTAAAGATAGGCAGGAGATGAAGGGACTGTCCTAAAGCACAAAGTAAAAGTTAAGGAAAAGAAAGATCTAACCAAGAAGAAGTCAAACAATTTAACACGAGAATTCTCTTCCTTTGGATTAACTTCAAAGCATAACATCATATTAACCAAAGCACTTGAACAGATGAATAATTAAAGCCATAAGTTCAAAGTAACAATCCATTCAAGCCTGTATTAGATAAAAATTGAACTTCTCTCAGATGGACTTGCATCAGTTGAAATTGTATCAGATGAACTTTAAAGTTTCAAACTAAGGGAGCACCTGCACACAGACAAAACAACCGGACAAACCAAACAACCAACATATAAAAATACAAGGTCTCAGAAACATTGGTATCATATGAAAGGCTCCAAGTCAAGGTTCTAGTCCTAAATCCAAAGGTCCAACTCCTTGAGCAAGGGATAGTAGCCATAGTCCAAAGAAAAAATTAAGTTTTTAGAGTTTTGCCTTCATTAATGTTTTTAGGAAAAAAAGAATAAATATGTCCAAATGGACAAAAGAAAATTAGCATAAATATAAATAAGTAAACTAAAATGTAATGCTAAAGATAAATTTCATAAAGTAAAGGCAAGAATTAAATTGCAAAAATTAAAGGCAAAAATTAAATTGAATTAAAGTAAAGTTAGTACAATAATATGGTTAATTGTTTGTAAGATAATTAATCAACCATTTCTAGACAATTTAGCGTTATGTTAAGCAATCGTAGATGTACTTATATAGAAGTAGCATCTATGTGGCCGGTCAATAAAATTTATGTACCATATTTTTTAGAGAAGGATAGATATCATTCTCCTAAAACAAATAGCACAAGCCAAAACAAGGTGATCAAAACTAAGTCAAGGAGGTGAGATCATTACATTAATCAAATTCTTCTTAATACCTTAGAAAAGCTTATCATCAATCCAAAGTACTTTACATAATCTTTTGATTAAGTGAAAAGTAGATTTGAATTGATGAAATTTCATCAAGTACTAATTCAAACTTAATTGAACAAGATGAATCATCATCATCATCATCCAATTGATCCAAAAAAGAAAAAGAATGAGATGGAGATGGAGAGATGGGACAAAATCAAGATCAAACAAGAGATCAAAAACCAAATTGAATCGTAACTAGGTCAAACTTCATCAAAATCAATCATCCATTTTGGTGGATTTGGTCCTTTAGACCTATCAACACCCAAGTTCCATTGATGTTGATGAAATTTATGACAAAATAAGTCACAATTCAAGGCAATCAGCAACCAAACAAGTCAAATCATTAAATGCATTTAAATAATTAAAACTACTTTTGTAATGATTTTTTTAAAATGAAAATAAAAGAGAAAATAGCAAAGTATAATCAAATCATCAAACAAAAATCAAATAAAATCACCATGGGTGAGAAACCATCATTGGATCTTATACAAAAAAATTCATAATTTTTTAACGCATAAAAGTATTTTTAAACTATTTAAAATGCATGCAAAAAAGAAAAAATAGATGAAAAATAGCAAACATAAAAATTAAATTCTCCAAAAATCACACAAAGTCAGAAATGATGTAAAATATTTTTTTTTTCATGATTTTTGGATGTGAAATGAATTTAATGTAAATTTTAGAAGATAAAAGAAATTAAAAAGAAAATAAGAAAGAAAAATAATCTCGAAAAAACCTCATGTGTTTGATCATGATTCATTAAACAACGTGGCACATCTGATGGTCTTAGAGTGTGCATCCACCATGGAATTTAATTGAAAAAACACTGAACCACATTTAAAACAACCAATCAAATTAAAATATTTGTCACGCTTTCATTGGTTAGAAGAGACACGTATGTTATCTTCAACCTCCAGCCTTCATCCAAACCCGAAATTCGTGATTTCTCAAATTGGAATCATAGAAGCTGAGTCTTATCCCCTTGGATTTTTCTCTTCATCGTCTTCTCAACCATATGCATTTTGTAAATTTATTCAAAGAGTGTGATGTGTATTTTGGGAAAAACCAAAAGAACTTGAAAACAAAATTTGAAAATTAACTATCTAAATGGAACAATTGAAAGCAGACAAGAATACAGTTATCTTCAGCATGAAAAGGACTACATCTAAGTGTTTTATTTTTTTTCAAAATGATGCTTCAATCTACCTGAACAAAGTATGGTGAATTTTCTCTGAAACTAGACTTGGTTAGCTTGATTTAGTGCTTGATTTAGATTGCTTTTGATCTGGTTAGCTTCAGTGAAGATCAATGATGCTAGTAAGAATGAGAAATTGGATTGAAAAGCTTTGAAGTGTGAAAATGAATTGAGAGAAAATAGAGGTTTGAAGTGACTTTGGCAGAGTGTTTCTGGCTCTCAAAAGCTTGGTAAATGAAGTAGAGAGTGTCTCTATTTATAGATGAAGATGATGGAATGCTTAAAGAGGTGTAATGATCAGAGAATCGAGCAATTTGTGTGCACCCTTGGAGTGAGAAAATTGTGACTTGATTCGGCTCAAAACGCAATAATTAGGAGTGTTTAAAGGTCGTTTTCAACTTTGGCAAGTCCCTAAACATGATTATAGTGCAAAAAAAATCTTACTTTGGATTGTAATCAAGTTTTGGTTGAGATGGAAATCTAATCATGGAGCAATTTTCAGTTTCGTGCACCTTTATTCATAAATTCATTTCTCTTTGTGTATGAAGCTTTGTGGTGAAATTCTTGTTGCAATTGACTCTCCATATGACAAAGAAGACAATGTTCCATGAAAGTCTTCATTTGGATTCTTGAGCAAAATGTTATGGCATGGTGAAGTTGGCAAAAAAAAATTGTCTTAACACCCCTATAATGTAAAAGTGCTTCAAAATGACCTATAATATTTTCAAATCTTTCATGGTCTTCCAAGCATTTTCAGTCTTTGGCCTTTGAAGGAAACTTGTAGAGAACATCTCAAAGAGTTCATAGAAAAAATAACCACATCAAAATGTTGAAATTTGAATGAGTTATGGTCTTGGAAAGTTGGGCTAAATTTACTTGAATCCACAACATGACCTATAATGTTTCTCCATCTTTGATGACTTTTCATGCATAATTAGATCTTAACTTGTAAAGTGAAGTTGTTGAGGATGTCAAGGAGAGTCACATGTAAAAATAAGCACTAAAAAATGTGGAACCATGAAGGAGTTGCACCCTTTTTGACCATACACTTGAAATGTTGACTTTTTAGATCAAAGTACTTGAATCAACTTGCAATCTTTTGATGTTCTCTTTCAATTCAAGCCACAATGATGAACATATAAACTTAAAATAATGATATCTTGATTGTACTTTAAGTATCATGAGAAGAACTTGAGGTAACTTGATGAACAAGGCATGGAAATAAAAACATGAATCTTTGAAGTTTCTTGAGGAACAAGCCATCAAACTTTGAGATATCTTTGATTCAAATAAGATTGAATGATACTTGAAATTTATATTTTGAGATTAGAGGTCATGCTTCAATGAGGTAGCTATCAAGGCTCAATGATCAATCACACTCTCTTGACTTGAGGGACCAAAACCCTAGCTAAGGCATAATGCTTGATGCTTTGATTCAAACTCATCCTTATAAAGAAACAAAAAGAAACACAGACATATTTTGATATTTTGATTAGAGGTTAGTAAAATATAAATCTATAAACACAAATGATGTTTGGTGATCCCTGCATAAGTGAGCCCAAAGAGAGAGAGGTTAGTTGTGCCTAATACATGCACCGCAAGTGAATTTATATTCCCGATACTAGTGTCTAAGACACGTTTGGGAAAAACATAAAGGCGAGAGCTCTCCGTCCTTGTCTCTTTAATTATCAATATTCATTAAAAATAAATGGTCCCAAAACATAAATTCAATTACATTAATCATTTTTCTCCAAACAGAAAACATAAGTATAGTTTTATATATACTAGATTACCGACCCGTGCTTCTCACGGGTATGTTAGAAATAATTTTTTATAATAATTACTATTTATTTGTTATTTGCATATAAAATTATTTTGTAGGTCATATAGACTATATTTGCAATTATATTTTTAATTATTTAATGTGAAAGTTAATAAATTAAAAAATAAAATTTTATGATAATTTAAAATATATAAATTTGAAAAAATAAAAAATTAAGTAACTAAAGAATATTATTAAATATTTCTTTGTAAACTACATTTGATGTTGTATCTATATCTTCACATTCATCATTAGTCCCCAATATCTTCAATTTTATTTGAAGTAACCCTTGGCCCATGAGTGAACATTGGTTGTGGTAGATATACTCCAACATGTTTGAGTGACTGTCCTTGACTTTTATTGATGGTCATTACAAATAAAACAGCTAAAGGAAATTGGTGCCGTTAGAATTTGAAAGGGATTCTTTTATCAGAAGGTGTCAATGATAAACTTGCAATATATTTTTTTTTTACCAATATTGCTTCCCAAAATAACCTTTGCTTCAACGGCATATTTTCCCTTTTTTGTAATTATTAACTGTGTTACATTACACAAACCTAAAGACAGGTCAATATTTCTCTATAACATTACTGGTACTCTAACTCTTAACCTAAACTTGTGATTTGGAAGTCCAAAAAAAATAATTGTGTTAATAATTGTGTTTAAAAATACAGGAGTGTGTACATCATCTCGGATGTCAACATTTGAGATTTTATAATACGGAGATTCAAAACTCAAATATATTATTTTTTCCACTTATTGAAAATTTCTCAAATTAATAAATAATGGTTAGTTATATAGCTGTTCCACTAAAGAAAACATATTTATCTATATAAGTAATTCATATAAAATAAAATATTTATATTAACAAAAATAGTATAGCTACACAAATTTTAGGGACAAACAAATTTTAAAAAATTAAATAAGTATGCTTTATCATTTTTAATATTATTATTAATAAAATATTAATTTAAATTTTCTTTGTCACAATTGTAATACTTAACATTATTGCAATCATAATTCTTAAAATTCAGGATAACAATATGCTTAAAGCTATTTTTGATATAATTGTAATAAATAAATTACTATTTAAAATTTAAAAAAAAAATAATTAAATAATAAATACATTTAATATATTAAATAGTTATGAAAAATTAATTAGTTATTATCGTGGAGATTTGATGTATAAAATTTCATTTTTCACAAAATATTATCAATAAAATAGCTTGGAATCTGATATATAAGAATTCTCACTATAAATATTTTTAATATCATTTGATCACAAATTTGAACCTAAGATATATTTAATGTCATTTCATCTTTTTATCATATAAGATATATTTACGTTAAATACAATAATAATTATTTCTTGAATACAATAAATTATTATTATTTATTAAATACAATAATAATAATTATAATAATAATAAATTTAATTTATATTAACTTAGTTATGAATAATAATAATAATTATTGTTATTATTTAAATTATTTACATTTTAAAAACCTAAAAGATTTTATCTGAGTTTCTATTTTATTAATTTATAAAGAAAATCCAAATAATTGTGATTAATTTTATTTTATCATTGGTGATAAATTGAAATAAAGAAATTTTTATAAGTGTATGATTGAAAATAAATTAAAATAAAGAAATATTCATGCTAATTTTTATTATTAATTAATAAAGGTTATGTGATGGACAAATCTATCATATTTGGGCGTTATTATTACATATATTAAAAAAACATAAAGCACATTAAATTAAAAAGACATTGAATCATTTAGATTCTTTAGTATTCAAGCATGGAATTTTGGATCTTTAATGATTGATGCATTGTCACCCTCAAGATTAATTGTTTAAATGTGAATTATATAAAAACCTGTGTGTTGCATGGGTTTGATTATAATTATTGTCTCAAATATTATTTTAAAAAATATATTTTTGCAAATATAATTACATATAACTTTATAATTGAATGTATTTTAAAATTATATTTAATATAAAAAATGTTTAATAATATAAGAATCTTTATTAATTTATATTATAATTTTATTTTATTATTTTAGTTATATTCTTTAAATTTGAAAGATATATCATATTTATGTGAATAATTTTATCATTTGTGTATATTATTTTTAATTAATCATGAAATTCATAATACATATAAATGTATATTAATGTATACTTGTATAATTTAAGGAACCTAACAAATACTTAAAATTATCAGTGTCAAGTCCAAATAAATTCAAATGGAATAATTTTTAGATAGTTAAAAAAAATCATACTAACGTTATCATATAAGATCAAACCTTCATATAATAATAAAATAATAATTAGAATTGACCTTAAATTTCTAGTAATTCGTCTAATAGTGGCCAACCTTGAATTTATTAATGGTCAAAAGTTACCATACCCAAAAAAGAAAATAATGATAAAAGAAAAGAAAAAAATTATCATAAACATATTTTAAACCATTTATTTGTAAGTCATTTTATTTTTTACATATGGCATAAAAAATATCATACGTATATTTAATTTTCTTGCAAATAAAATTTATTTTTATGGCAATGTTTAATTTTTGTACTATTCAATTTGTTTCTAAACATTCTTCCAATAATTTAATCCAAAATAAAATAAACAAAAATAAATTGGCTTATTTTTTAATCTTAATTTTGTAAAATACATATTAAGATATGTATTTTTTAATTTTCTTTATATTTGTTGCAAAATCAACGACTAATGTTTAGCTATGTGTTCAAAAGGTGTTATAATAATAAAAATATATGAACATTAATTTTATTGAAATAGAAAGGTTAAAAGGAATTTTAAAAATAGTTTTATGTCATTGTGGAAACCAAAACGATAAGAATGATTATTAAATAAACCAATAATATAAAATAAAAAGAATGTGACCTTTAATTCAGATGTGTGATATTTAATTATTGTGAATAAATTGATTGATATTTTCTTTTAAAACAAAAATAATAATAATAATAATAATAATAATAATAATAATAATAATAATAATAATAATAATAATAATAATAATAATAATGTTAATAAGAAAAAATTAATATAATTCATCATCTCATTTTATATGGATGTGTGAAGGGAGATAAACTCAACTAAAAATAAAGTGATAAGAATGAGAGAGAAAAACTATGAGAGAGAAACATATAAATGTGTGGCATGAGTGAGGGCTCCAAATGACACGTCAACCAATAATATAACAATAATATTAATAATAATAGTAATAATAATAACTTTTTGTAAAATTTTATAAATTATAAGTTAAAGTGAAAACCAATATAATTAACATTCATAGATACCTGCTCAAAGAGAAAATTAAACACAAATAACTTTAGAGGTGTTAACCCCTAATACTTTAGAGAGCAAAAGTAAAAGATTAGCTGGACACTTCTTGATACAAATTAGTAATTTAGATTAGCTGGACACTTCTTGATACAAATTAGTAATTTATACTTCGTGATCTTTATTAATCAAACCTAATCTTGGACTGCTGGATTTAATCATCGTCGTAGTGAACAAAAATAAGTTAAGTATTATTTTAAACATACATTATAAAATAAAAAAGTGAAATAAAAATTACAATACAAAATCAAAAAAAATGTAGCATATAAGAAGAGTAATATAAAATAAAATTAAAAAGGATATACGTATCATATATGAGATGTTAGGAGGCAAGCCAAATATAAAGACCTACAATCAAATCAAATCAAATTGTGTACAATAATTCTACAAAATCCATACAACAAATTATGTATTTATATATGTGATTTTACCTATTAATAGGATAATAAATCTTATTAGAAAGTGTAACCATAATTTTAGTAATTAAAAACCGTCATTAAAAACTATAACGTTTGTAACTACAATAAGAGTAATTATTATTATAAGGGTAATGCTAACGAGTGCCCCAGGGGCACTGGTTAAGAGATTAAAAAGGTAAGTGGAACATTGTTTAATAAAGTAAAAATTATGTTTTTATCCAAAATATATGTATTAATTGCATTGAAAATATAAATAATTAACTTTTTAAAAGAAGATTAGGTGTATTCAATGCATTGAATCTAAAATATTTTTTTAATTTTGGATGCTTAACCAGTGCCTCTGGGGCACTCGTTAGCATGACCCTTATTATAATAGTAACCGAAATATTCTAATAATTATTTTTTGTATAATATAATATAACCATTATGAAATATAATAATAATTGTTAATTATTTCATGTTTAGTAACTGCAATAAGAATAATAATTACTATGAATTATAATTTTCTATAAAGTGTAATTATTTTTTTATGACTTTTTTAAATTCGCACTAAATAAGTATGTATAGAGAAATAGTTATTAATAAAATATAATCATTTAATCTATTTTGAATTTTAAAAATAAAAAAATTTAACCATAAAATATATAACATTGTAAAATTCAATTTAAAAATGGAACAAAAAAAATCATAAATCTAAACATAAAATATTTAGAAAACAAATAATATTAGTTATAGTATATATTTTTTAATAGTTATAATTAATATCCTTTACTTTGAAGAAATAATTATCTTTATATTTTTAATAGTTATAATTTTTAACTACTTCATTATAATAATTTTATATATTGATATTTTATAATTAAATTAAAATGTGGAAATTAATATCCTTTATTTTGAGGAATTAAATATTATTATTATTATTATTATTGAATAAATATTTTCTATAAAATAAAAATTTATTAAAGTGTAATTATTTCTTTAAAAACGTAACAAAAAAAATCATAAATCTAAACATAAAATATTTAGGAAACAAATAATATTAATTATAATATATATTTTTGAATACTTGTAATAATATCCTTTACTTTGAAGAAATAATTATATTTATACTTTTGAATAGTTAAAATCTTTAACTACTTTATTATAATAATTTAATATATTTATATTTTATAATTAAATTAAAACAATATGTAGAAATTAATATGATTTATTT
Source organism: Vicia villosa (assembly GCF_029867415.1). NCBI lineage: Eukaryota > Viridiplantae > Streptophyta > Magnoliopsida > Fabales > Fabaceae > Vicia > Vicia villosa. Next base: position 133,030,308 of record NC_081185.1, read on the forward strand.
TGAAGAATTAAATATTATTATTATTATTATTATTTTTATTTTTGACTAAATTTTTGCTATAAAATAACATTTTATTAAATTGAAATTATTTTTTAAGATTTTTTTTATCTGTAATAAATACTAAGTATAAATAAATGTAAAAAAATATAAGCTGGCAGGTTATGAAACTTTGTATTTCAGTTCATCTATCTTCTATTTGAGGGAATAGTGTGCTTCTCCTTGATCACTTGATCTCTGGAGTTCAGTGTCAGCTTTGCACTAAAGTTGGACATTCTGCCTTGAATTGTTGGCACAGGTTCAACCAACAGTTTCAGCCTCAAGTTGCATATGCCAACACTCCTTATGCTCCAGCTCCATGGTCCACTCCTCAGGTTGCTTATGCTCAAAGTCCTGCCAATGTGTGGACAAGACCTACTGCTACTGCTCAAGCCAGGCCAACTGCTTATACATACACTCCTAGCACTTTTGTTGCCAATGCTGCTCCTGTCCAAGCTGCTGCCACCTGGTATCCTGACTCAGGTGCCTCATTCCATGTCACCAATGATGCTGCCAATCTTCAGCAACAAGCTCCATGTGAGGGACATGACCAAATCTTTGTAGGAAATGGTCAAGGTCTGCCAATTTCCTCCACTGGTTCTAGTACCTTTTTCTCTACTTGTCAACCCCACACATCTCTCTCTCTCAATCATCTTTTACATGTGCCTTCAATTACTAAAAACTTAATCAGTGTTAGCCAATTCTGCAAAGATAATCATGTTTATTTTCTCTTTATTGCTGACTCTTGTCTTGTCAAATCTCAGGTGTCCAATGATGTTCTTCTTGTTGGCAAAGTTGGCTCAGATGGCTTATATGAATTTCCTCCTCTTGCTGTTTCCAAGTCTGCTAAGTCTTTAGCTAGTTCTAATAATGTTGTACCTAGCATTAATGCTACTGCTGTATCTTCTTCTTTGTCCAATATATGGCACCTAAGATTAGGCCATCCCAATGTCAATACTCTTAAACTTGTATTGCAGAATTGTAATATTCCTATTCATAATAAAATGCATGATTTCTTTTGTACTGCTTGTTGTGTTGGCAAAGCTCACAAACTACATTCTCCTCTTTCCCATACTGTCTATAAGTCTCCTCTTGAACTTTTATATTGTGATCTTTGGGGTCCTTCACCCCAATCTTCCACTCAAGGTTTCAAATACTATATCTCATTTGTAGATGCCTTTTCCAAATTTACTTGGATCTATCTGCTTAAGACCAAAGCTGAAGCCCTTAGTGTCTTTAAACAGTTTAAGGCATTTGTTGAATTGCAGCTTGGCTTCCCCATCAAGGCTATTCAGTCTGATTGGGGTGGAGAATTCAGACCTTTCTCCAAGTTTCTTGCTGAACTTGGTATACAACACAGAATTATTTGTCCTCATACACACCATCAAAATGGAGTGGTGGAGAGGAAGCATAGACATATTGTTGACTTGGGTCTAACCCTGCTGAGTCATGCTTCTCTGCCTATTTCTTACTGGGACTTTGCCTTTTGTACTGCTGTTTATCTCATTAACAGACTTCCCTCTTCATCTGTTAAGTTTCAGGTACCTTACACACTATTATTCAAGTCCTCTCCTGATTACAAGTTTCTGAAGGTGTTTGGTTGTGCCTGCTTCCCTCTTCTCAGACCATACAATGCCCACAAACTGGAGTTCAGGTCTCATGAGTGCCTTTTCTTGGGGTATTCAGCTTCACACAAAGGGTATAAATGCTTGTCTCCTACTGGAAAGTTATACATATCCAAGGATGTCCTGTTTAATGAGTCCAGGTTTCCTTTTCTGGAACTCTTCCCTAACCCTCCCAACTCTTCTACATCATCTACACCTAAATCTTCCTCTATTTCTTCTCTGCACCATCTGCTGCCTCCTAGTGCAGCCTCTCCCTTACCCATGCCTAATCCTATTACAGCTGTACCCTTCTCTTCCTCAAAATCCTCTAATTCTTCTTCTTCCACAGATACATCTATTCCCTCACCTCAACCTACAAATAACCTGTCACCCTCTAATGACCTGTCCACTCCTCTACCCTCTACTTCCCCTACTGCTACTTCAGCATCCTCTCCTTCTATGTCTACAGGTGCTGATTCTTCTCCTTCTATCCCTCTCAATGTTGTCCCTGTTGTGCAGAAGCCAACTAATCATCATCAGATGATTACTAGAGCCAAATCAGGCTTCGTTCAACCAAGACTTCAACCTTCTCTATTGCTCACACAGTCTGAGCCCAAAACAGTTAAACAGGCCCTTGCTGATGATAAGTGGAAGTGTGCAATGCAGGCTGAATATGATGCCTTATGCAAAAACAAGACCTGGTCCCTGGTACCTCTACCTCCCAACAGAGAACCTATTGGGTGTAAATGGGTGTTCAGGATCAAGGAGAATCCTGATGGGACAGTTAACAGATATAAGGCACGCCTTGTGGCCAAGGGATTTCACCAGAAGCAGGGGTTTGATTACAATGAAACATTCTCCCCTGTGGTCAAACCCATCACCATTAGACTCATTCTCACTGTGGCTTTATCAAGGCATTGGTCCATTCAGCAATTGGATGTCAACAATGCATTTCTGAATGGTCTTCTTACTGAAGAGGTTTACATGGAACAGCCTTCTGGTTTTGTTCAGTCTGACTCTTCTCTAGTTTGCAAGCTGCACAAGGCCCTCTATGGTCTCAAACAGGCCCCTAGACAATGGTTTGAGAGATTGCAACAAGCCTTGCTTCAGCTTCACTTCAAACCTAGCAAGTGTGACCCTTCTCTCTTTGTCTTTAAGTCTCACAAGGATACCATTTATCTCTTGGTATATGTTGATGATATTATCATCACTGGCAGCAACTCACATTTGCTTCAAGATGTCATCACCAAGCTCAATTCCTCCTTCTCTCTCAAACATCTTGGTGCCTTGGATTATTTTCTGGGTATAGAGGTCAAACATGCTTCTAATGGCTCCATGCTCCTCACACAGGCCAAATACATCAGGGACTTGCTACACAAAACCAAAATGACTGATTGCAGTCCTGTCAACTCTCCTATGCAAACCTCCTGCAAACTCACTAAGGCTGGTTCCTCTGCTCTTCAGGATCCCTTCATGTACAGGTCTGTTGTAGGGGCTCTCCAATATGCCACCATTACCAGACCTGACATAGCCTATTCTGTCAACAAAGTTTGCCAGTTTATGGCTCACCCACTTGAGGCTCATTGGGTTGCAGTGAAAAGAATCCTCAAATATCTCAAGGGTACCCTCAACTTTGGTTTACAACTGTCTGCTCTACCTTCCACTCAGCTGCCCTCCATTAGAGTCTTTTGTGATGCAGATTGGGCTTCAGATCCAGATGATAGAAGGAGCACCTCAGGTGCTGCTATTTACTTTGGCAATAATTTGATCTCATGATGGTCCAAGAAACAGCCAGTAGTTGCTAGATCTAGCACTGAAGCTGAGTATAGGAGCCTTGCCCAAGCTACTGCTGATTTACTATGGCTGCAAACCTTGTTCACTGAGCTTGGTATCTCCACTCTACAACCTGTTGTCTTGTGTGATAATCAGTCAGCTGTCCTACTGGCTCACAACCCTATCATGCACACTCGTACCAAACACATGGAAATTGACCTTTTCTTTGTCAGGGAGAAAGTGCTGGCCAAGAAGATCTCTGTTGCTCACATTCCAGGAGTAGATCAAATTGCAGATGTCCTTACAAAACCTCTCTCCTCTCCTAAATTTCTGGAATTTAGACACAAACTCAGGGTTGCTAGCTCCCCATGAGTTTGTGGGGGGGGGGGTATTAGAGTATTCTATAGCATAGGTTTGTAAAAGCAAGCCAGTCAGTTTAGACTGACACCTGGAAGTTGTAACTAGGACTACCTGCTACAGTAGGTCACAACTTGACTCTATATAAAGCAAGCTGTGCACCATTTGTAACTAACTTTCCAGATCTACAACAAAGAGTTGTAACTGAAATACAAATATTTTTTTTAAGATCATGCTCTATTACAAGTGATCAAGGAGAAGCACACTATTCCCTTAAATAGAAGATTCCAATTCTATAACTGCATTACTAAGCTGGCAGGTTATGAAACTGTGGTCAATAATAGCTGGAACAAACCTATTGATGGATCTCCTATGTTTGTGCTGTGGAGGAAACTTCAGAGGCTCAAAGTAGACTTGAAGCAATTCAGTAAAGGCATGATGACTACCAGGAGTACTCTTGAAAGTGCTAGAAGAGATCTTGACAAGGCTCAGGTTGAGGCTCAGAAGAATAGGCAGGACAGTAATCTGATCATTAAGATTAGGGAGTGCACTGAAGCAGTCATTAGGCTGCAGGAACAAGATGAACAGATGCTGATGCAAAGGGCCAAGATTGACTGGTTAAGATTGAATGATGAAAATTCAGCTTATTTCCATGCTTCAATCAAAGCCAAGCATAAGCACAGAGGTATGAAGAGACTTAAATTGGCTGATGGTACCTATGCTGAAGATCAGGATGCTATTATGAGAGAAGTCAGGTCCTTTTACCAAAACCTTATGGGGACCAAAGGGAACTGTCCAAAACATGTTGACATTGAGGTCTTGAGAAATGGTAAACAAGTTACTCAAGCTCAGGGAGATTACCTTGCTAGCCCTGTCACTGAAAAAGAGATATGGGAAGCCTTGAAGGATATTGGGGAATTAAAAGCACCAGGGTTGGATGGCTTTGGTTCTCACTTCTTCAAGACCAGCTGGGACACTATCAAGGCAGATGTGGTTTTGGCTGCTCAGGAATTTTTTGAGAAAGACAAGTTGTACAAGGTATTCAACAGTACCATAGTGACCCTGATTCCCAAGCATGATAAAGCTGAAGAGGTGAAGGATTATAGGCCCATAGCAGTATGCACTACATTCTATAAAATGATCTCCAAAATTCTCACTAATAGACTGGGTAAGGTGCTTCCTGAGATAGTTCACCAAAGCCAAGCAGCTTTCATGAAAGGCCAGGTTATTCAGAATCATATACTGTTGGCTTATGAGTTGGTCAGAGGCTACAATAGGAAAGGAGGGACTCCAAGAGTGATGTTACAGCTAGACCTCCAGAAAGCCTATGACATGGTTGACTGGAAGGCTATGGAAATTATCCTTAAAGAGCTGGGCTTTCCTACCAAATTCATAAGGTGGATCATGCTAGGCACCACAACTGTCAACTACAGGTTTAATGTTAATGGGGAGTTTTCTCAGGTCATGGAAGCTAGGAGAGGTATCAGACAGGGAGACCCCATTTCTCCCTTATTATTTGTGCTCATGATGGAGTACTTGAATAGAGTAATGAATAAACTGGCTAGAAACCCTGACTTTCAGTTTCATAGTAAGTGCAAGAGGCTCAACATAACACATCTTTCCTTTGCTGATGATGTGTTGTTGTTTAGTAGAGGTGATGATACTTCTATGAAACTGATACTCAAGAGCTTTCAAGACTTCTCTGATTCTACAGGTCTAAGGGTGAATCCCTCTAAATGCAAGGCCTTCTATGGTGGCATGGATTCAGACAGAGTTGCAGAGGCTAGGGCTATAACTGGGTATACTGATGGTAAATTCCCTGTTAGATACCTAGGCATACCTCTAGACAGCAAAAAGCTCAACATCAACTTCTATCTGCCTTTAATTGACAAAGTCATGGCTAGGATAAGACATTGGTCTGCAAAACTTTTAAGCATTGCAGGGAGAATCCAATTGGTTAAAAGCACCCTCAGTGCCATAGCTCAGTTCTGGATGGCCAGTCTTCCAATTCCTGCCAGTGTTATCCATAAATTGGACAGCATGTGCAGATCTTATATTTGGGCAGGCTCCTCGAGTGTTAGCAAAAAGAGTCCTGTGGCATGGAAGAAAGTTTGTACACCTATTAAACAAGGGGGCTTGAGTGTTCTGAATTTACAAGTGTGGAATAGTGTGGCAACACTCGAATGCCTTTGGAGAATAAGCATGAAGGAGAATAACTTGTGGGTTAAGTGGTTACATGCATATTATCTGAAAGGCAGAGATGTGATGAGTGACATTCAGAATGTAAACTGCACTTGGATCACTAAAAGCATAATGGCATCAAAGGAATTGCTGGGTAGGATTGGCAATGTCTGGCAGGATATGCAGGCTCAAAGAAAATTTAGCATGAAGAGAGTGTATGATATACTGATCGATGACAACATTAGAACTGACTGGTATCATATTCTGGCCCATAACTTTGCGCGTCCTAGAGCCAAGGTTATCATGTGGTTGGTATGTCTCAATAGGCTTCCAACCAAAGTGAGATTGAAAAACATGGGCTTGTTACATAGTTCCATTTGCCAGCTTTGTAATGGAGAGGATGAAGATCTGGATCACATCATGTTTAACTGTCCTGAAACTGCTACCTTTTGGTCTGATAGCATGGAGTGGCTCAGCATGAACACACCCCCCCATGTTAACATTGACTGGATTAAACAGGTTGCTAAGGGGAAAAGTTGGAAAAACCAAGTCTTTAAAGCTATCGCAACCGAAACATGCTATGGAATTTGTGTAACACCCGAGGCCGAAGAAGGCGAGGGGTGGTTTCACCGCATGGAACACCTGGGGCCAATTGGGGCTAGGGTGGTCGCCACATCGGAATGAGAGGATCATAAAGCCGTGCAGGTATGGGACTGCATGGTTGAAGGAAAGCTTATAAGGATTGATGGGTACTACCTATACCAACAAGATGCATCTTCTTTTCGGGAGCCCGTTCAATAAGAACTCCACAGTTAAGCGTGCTTGACTTGGAGTAGTATTGGGATGGGTGACCTTCTGGGAAGTTTCCCGGAAAGCGTGTGAGTGAGGTCAAAACACGCTGAAAAGACCCGTGTTGGTTTGTGAGGTCAGTCGATCATCCCGAAAGCAGTCTGGGGCATTACAATTTGGATGTACAGAAATTCCAAATTTTTTGATAACAAAGGTTCTTATAGTGACAAGTATAGAGTTACTAGAAACAATATAGATGCTATAGTTTATAGGGGTTGGACGAAGCCCAAGTATAGGAAACATATTGTAAATATGCTTATGTAAATATGTCAAGTTATAGCTTGTAATATTCTTGAGTTTTATGCTCTTTGAAATAAATGAAATCTTTTATTTCAAAAAAAAAATGTAAAAAAATATAATCTTAATATTAAACAGAATAATTAAAAGAGAATAATTAAAAATAATAATTAAAAGATAATTTGGATTATAAGATATAATAATGTTAGTTGAATATAATAGTGTTAATTAAAAAAATATATTATTATTATTATTATCATTATTTGATAATTAAAAATTGTTTTTGTATAAAAAAAATGAGAATTAGGATATGAGATATAATAGTATTAGTTGAATATATTATTATTATTATTATTATTATTATTATTATTATTGTTATTATTATTGTTATTAATTGTGGTAGTTAGTTATCATATTATATTATTGTTATTATTATTATTATTTTAATATTTTTATTAGTTAGATATTAATTATTATTATTATTATTATTATTATTATTATTATTATTATTATTATTATTAATAGCGATGATTTAGTTTAGTATTATATTGTTATTTATTTTATTATAGAGTTTGTATAATTACAATTCGTATTTAAAATTATTATCAAATGACAATTATCTACATATTATTATTTTAATATTTTTATTAGTTAGATATTATATTATTATTATTTTTATTATTATTACTATTATTATTATTATTATTATTAATGATGGTTTAGTTTAGTATTATATTATTATTATTATTTATTTTAATATATAAAGTTTGTATAATTAGGGTTTTATTTAAAATTATTATCAAATGAAAATTATCTACATATTATTATTTTAATATTTTTATTAGTTAGATATTATATTATTATTATTTTTATTATTATTACTATTATTATTATTATTATTATTAATGATGGTTTAGTTTAGTATTATATTATTATTATTATTATTTATTTTAATATATAGAGTTTGTATAATTAGGGTTTTATTTAAAATTATTATCAAATGACATGTGGCGAGGATTGTTACCATGAAGACATGTGGCAAGGGTTATCATCATGACTTCTTTGCATTTATATATATATATATATATATATATATATATATATATATATATATATATATATATATATATATATATATAGGGTTAATACCTATTTTGCCCCCTGCCATATAGGCGTCATTTGAAAAACCCCCTGCAAAAAAAAAAGTTGCAAGAAGTTCCCTAACATTTCAAGATTCTCTCATTTTTTACCTTCATCACATCCAGTCACCAAAAAAGCTGACGTGGCAATTTATTTTTATTTTTTTTTAATTTTTTATTATTATTTTTCATGACATGGTCGACGTATGTGGCATTTTTATTTTTATTTATTTATTTTAATTCCACGTGGCAATTTTTATTATTATTTTATTGTTAGGTTGTTAAAATGCTAAATATTAAAGCTTATTGTTAGGTTGTTAAAATGCTAAATATTAAAGCTTAAAAAAGAATGGTCTCAAGGGGACTTGAACCCAAGACCCAAAGCTTACAGAATACTAGTGTTACCACTAGGCTGCAAGTTTCTTCTTGTTGTATTGTTGCCTTTGATGATACTTATTATATACTGAATCATTATAAACTAAATTAATTTGTTATAATTTAAATAGGTTTTACTATTTTTAATTTAACTATATTAATTAAAATAGTTTTAAATTATTTTAGTTTATTTTTAATTTATTTAAATAGCTACATAATTTTTTAAATTACATTATTTTTAATTTATTTAAATAGCTACAGTATTTTTTTTAAATAACATTAAATTTTTACAGTATATTGATGTTAAATTATTAATTATTATATAAAACATAAAAATATTTTTATTTGGTTCAGTTAGTATAAACTAAAATAATTATGTTAAATATCGTTTATATTTTAAAATATTAATATTTAAATTACTATTTAAAAATAATGTACATATAAAGTAATATATTAGTTAATAGTTAATATTTAAATTAATAATTATTAGTTAATAGTTAACGTTATTAATTAATATTAGTTAAATTATAAAATAGTAATTAATATTTATTTTACTGTTAAGAATATTAAAATTAATTTAGAATTAAATAGATGATTTATATAGATACTATTTATATAAAATAATGTAATTTAAAAAATACTATAGCTATTTAAATAAATTAAAAATAAACTAAATTAATTATATTAATACATATTAATTAATTTAAAACTAGTTAAATTAATATAGTTAAATTAAAAATAGTAAAACCTATTTAAATTAAAACAAATTAATTTAGTTTATAATGATAATAGTAAAATAATATTAAAATAATAATATTTTAAACAATTTATATTAATATTTATATTTAATATAACTTACTATTAACTTTATTAATTAATATTGTTTAACGTTATTAATTTACTAATTTAATTTATTTTACTATTAACTTTACTAATTTATTAAATTTATAAAATAGTAAAATAATATTTTAATATTTTACTATTTTATAACGTTAAACAATTTATATTAAATTATATAAAATCTTTAAATTAAATTTATTAAGTTAAAATATAACAATGCTTTTAATGTAAATATATATATATATATATATATATATATATATATATATATATATATATATATATATATATATATATATATATATATACTATTGAAATTGTAAATAAAAATGCAGTATGCTATTAATACAATTCAATGTATTTGTTAAACAAAACAAATCACCTAGCCTAGTGGTCAGACGCTTGGTGTTTGTATTGAAGGGGGTGGGTTCAACTCCCACTTCCATCAAATTTTGGTTATTTAGAATATATATATATATATATATATATATATATATATATATATATATTAGATACAATAGACATAATCAAAATTATATATAAAATTGATATATTAACCACATTATCAATTTGGGTTATTTGCCTTAAAGGCTTGCCACTGCACCATAGTTTCTATTTGTTATATTGTTTACATGTTTAATATATGTAAATTATAACTTATTTTTCATGTCTACCAAATCCACATTTGTAAAGTTTGAATTCATTTTTCAATTGATTAACATTGACATAGTTACAAATATATGCTAATAATATGTACAAACTTTTATGCATTGATTCGTACTTACAATAAATCGTACAACTGATTATCTAACTTCAATTATTTAAAACAACAACAAGAAATATTTAAAAGATGGACATTAAAATTAAAAGTATACAACTGATTTTTCTTAGATGCATTTACATCTATCTGTGAATTTAGATGAGTTAACAAAACTTAGTTGAATCTAGATGGGTTAATTTTACAATAACGTATTTGAATAAAATACTTTTTCCAGTTCAAATAAAATTGCTTTTTAGATATTAATTAATTTTTCCAAAACTAAAATTTATAACAGCTTCCCATCAGTGTTAATTCTAAGTGTTAATTTAAGTATATACATCATTTTAGGAAATTAATTTTTTAAGTATATATTTATCAATAATTTGATACATCATTCTAGTAATATACATCATTCTAGTAAATTATTATTTTTTTAATTATACATCTTGTTCAATAATATAATATTTCATTTAAAAATTATTTATTTATAAGTATCAATAATTTGTTTAAAATATTACATTATAGAAAAATACATCAACCGTGAGTTAATTTAAATATATATTTTGACAATTATATAATTTTGACTATATTTTAATTTTTAATAATTTATATTTATTGAATGTTAAAATTAATTTTTTTAATTTTTAAAAATGATTTTAAAATGATTTTTAATATTTGAAAAAACTTAATAAAAAATTGTATTTTTGACATCTACAACAAACGGGTCTCGATTTATTATAAGATAGAGAGAATACTAACTTTAAAATTATTACAAATATTTGACTTTATCATAACTATTTTTGAAATGAAAAGTAAAAATTAAATTTTTTATACGACAGTTAATTTATATATGTGGTAGAGTTTTCATTTGCCATGGAATATTTTTAGAGGAACGGTGGTGATTAACGGTATAAATTTTTTTAATGTATTTCAGTTAAATTCTTATAGGAATAAATTGATGTGAATCACAAACTTCCTTCTTTCAATTTTTTAAGGATCTATTTGATAAGCAATTGGTCCGCAAAATATGATAAATACATATAATAAAGAGACAAAGATAATATATATGATAGTGAATGAAAGATTTATTTTGTCATATATTTGGTGCACATATAAAATAAGTATGGTATTATTAATTTATTATTTTAAGCATTGATACATATTTAATATTGACATCATATTTTAGTCAAATTTATAAATTAATAAAATATATTTCTTGTATATAAATTATTCCAATATTTATATATTAAATAAATCAAATCTATCTGAGTATACAATGTTAAGAAAAAGTTTGATATATAAAATTATATGTTATGAGTAGTTACTCCATGATCCAATAGGAGCACCCAAACATATATTTTAGCTGCAAATTGCAACATAGCAGGAGCAACACCAGTCATGACATTGCCTCCATTGAGACAAACACGATATAGACTTACTAAACAGAATAAAAGTAAAAGCTGAAAGGGTTTCAAAAGTGAAACTTATTAAAATTGACACCTGCAACAATAGTTGCCTCGTGAACTACTCTATGAATTTCATCAATTGTTACGCTGGGCTGAATAATATGAGCAACAGCATCCAATACCTCTCTTACAATCTATGAATCAATTTGGGAAATGAAAGTCTAAAAATGAATAAAAGTTATCATCTAATGCAGTAAAATTACAACAGAAATCGGCCAAACATTACAACAGAAACAATGCATACTTTCACACGCAAAATAAAGTTTACCAATACCTTCCATTCAACCTCATCAATTAAACCTCCACTTCAAAAATCACTAAGCATACCAAATTGCCAATTAGTCCTATTCATTATGAAATCCAAAAATACAGGAATGACAGCAAACAACTTTTCCATTGCTTTTGCGTACATAACCAACTTCATTGGAGGAAAAGCCTGAAAAGAACCAACTTCATTAGTGTGAAATATTAACATCATATTGGATTAATCAAATGTCAAAAATAAATATTTAGCTTTACAAAAATCAGAACTAACATGTGATATCATCTTTGTTATGGAGGCTACATATATCAGCTACAAAGATCGTAACAATTGACAACAACCACACCATGAAATATCCAGATCTTGTGTCGTCAACTTAGGATCCTCATACCACCAAAAGCACTAGCAACTTTATGGAATGCAATAGATGGGAAATAATATAAGCTACCAAGTCGATCCTTGACTTGAAGTATGTATGTAAAGTTCTTTCTAGGAGGAATAGGACATGTTGTTCCAAAAACACCATCTTCATATGAGTTCCTTCTCTGGTGGACTCCATTCCTATATTATTTATAACCAAAATTCAATCATTATTACTTCAAGGAATTCAACAGTTATTATAATTGTCAAATTTCAACAATTTAAGGGTGCACCCATACATTTGCAAGTGAATGGTTTGGAAGGGTTATATGTCTTATCAATTAGTTGTTGTGGCAATAATTTTAAAATGTGTTTATTAGTTGAGTTAATGAATATGATGTCTAACTAAGAACAACAAAGCATAAGTAGACTGGCCAGATGTGGAAAGCTAAACTATTGTGTTGTTCAATCACTTTTGGAATAGAATATAATTCTTGTATATAAATGATTCCAACATTTATTTATTAAATAAATCAAATCTATCTGAGTATGCAATGTTACAAAAAGCTTGATATATAAAATTATATGTTATGGTGTCAGCAAGTGGAGCCTATAATTAAAGTCCAAAACAGTAAAATCTTCAATCAACTCTTGCACACATTGATAGCAGGCTTTAATATTGAGCCATAACATCCACAAATCTTCAATCAAGACTATCTGAACCATTGCCATGATCTAAGCACAAAGAAGAAACATGTTGTCAAAGACAACAATTTTGTGATGATCTTAACAGTAAAAATCATAAAGAATCAATAGAACACGCACTACGCCAAATTTGGCTTTTAACAGCACACCTACGAAAGCGCTTTTGCCCAAAAGCGCTCTGGTAGGTTTGGCTAAAAACAAAATTAAAAATCACGCTAGAAAAGCGCTCTTATAGGGGGGGTAATGAAAGCGCTTTCTAAAAGCGCTCTTATAGGGGGTGGGTATGAAAGCGCTTTCTAAAAGCGCTCTTATAGGGGGTGGGTATGAAAGCGCTTTTGAAAGCGCTCTTATAGGGGGTGGGTACGAAAGCGCTTTTAGTAATAAAGCGCTGGTATAAAGGGGCATATGAAAGCGCTTCTGAAAAGCGCTCTGGTAGCCCTTTTTAAAATTTTCATAAAACTAAAACACGCTATTTTCAGAAACCCAAAACTCCTCCGTACATCTTCTTCTTCTTCCTCGCTCACGTACTCTCTGCTTCCTCGCTCTCACTCCCTCCGCCGTGGTCTCAGCCCCTCCTCCGTCCCTCCGTCGTCGTCTCAACTAGCCGCCGTCGTCGTCTTCTTGCTGCTTCTCTCAGAATCAAAGTCTTGTGGGATTTTAGGGTTTTTCTTGGTCAAAATCAAAGTCCAGTTCTGCTTCTGTTCAGGTAAAGTCTTCCCACTATTTTAAGAGCAAATTGTGAGAATACTTTGAAACATTTATGAGAGATAATGGTATAGTTTACTCTAAAAGTATGATATCAAGCAAATAGTTTCTGGTTCTGCTTCTGTTCATAATTTTTGTAATGTAGAAATTTGTTTTTGTGTTGCTATCTTATTTGATCCTGAAGTGATAATGGTATAGTTTACTCTAAAAGTATGATAGCAAGCAAATAGTTTTTTCTATGTATCTTTGGCTTATGATTCATCATAATGGTATAGTTTACCATGTACAATGTTTGACAAGTCTAATATATCTTATCAACAAATAATCATAGCCTGATATATCTTTGCCATTATATCCAAATCAAATCCCACTCTCCTTTGATTGTAAGTCAGTTCCGGGTACAACAATAAAGGTCAAAAGGCGTGTCCTGTTTGTGAAGACGAAACCGATACGACACGATTGGAGCTTTGTCAGAAGAATGTCTTTCTCGGCCATCGTAGATTCTTAAATTCTAATCATCACTACCATGGGTGGAGAAAAGCATTCAATGGAAAGGCCGAACATCGTACAGCCCCGCCTTTTTTGTCAGGTGATCAAATTTTTGAAAAGGTGAAAGATATGAGCACTCAGTTTGGCAAGCCTTTTGCACATTCACTTGTCAAGGGTGGGTGGAAGAAGAAGTCAATTTTTTTTGAACTTCCATATTGGAAGTCGTTGTACGTAAGACATTTCCTGGATGTTATGCATATTGATAAAAATGTATTTGACAGCGTCATAGGTACGTTACTCAATATACAAGGAAAGTCTAAGGATGGCCTCAACATAAGGAAGGACATGGTAAACATGGGAATGAGAACTGAATTGGGACCCGTGACGAAAGGAAAACGAACATATCTGCCACCTGCTGTTTACACTCTATCTAGAAAGGAGAAGAAAACATTGTGTAAGTTCCTCAGTGAAGTTAAAGTTCCAGAAGGCTACTCTTCAGATATTAGAAGACTTGTGTCCATGAAAGACCTCAAGTTAAAGAGTTTGAAGACGCATGATTGCCATGTTATAATGGAACACTTTTTACCAATAGGTATATGTTCTATTCTGCCAGAAAAAGTAAGAAGCGCAATAACTAAGCTGTGTTTCTTCTTCAGGTCTATTTGCAGTAAGGTGGTCGATCCCGCGATCTTACCAACATTGCAAAAAGAGATAGTTGTTACTTTATGTGATCTTGAAATGTATTTTCCTCCCTCGTTTTTTGACATAATGGTTCATCTAGTCGTTCATCTTGTGAAAGAGACACAATTGTGCGGACCAGCTTATATGAGATGGATGTACCCTGCTGAACGTTATATGAAAATATTAAAAGGGTACGTGAAAAACAGAAGTCGACCGGAGGGTTGTATTGCCGAAGAAATCCTTCAAATGAAGAAGTGTTGCAAAAATTACAGGAATTGCAAGCACAAGTCTCTGAATTGCAAAGAGATAAAGATATGTATATGAGAGAAAAGTGCAATACTGCATCGGTGAAAGAAACTAGTGATAAAGCTAGTTTCAACTGTCAAAGAAAACTTCCTGAGGTAATTATAAATTTCTTTTCCTTACAAATTGTTCTATTTTATTAACGATAATGACTTTATATTTACTATTGGTTTAGGGCATTTCTTCTTGCCAACTATACTTATCGTCACCGTCTTATCGCCTAGTTGGCAAGGGAAAAGTGCACAACACTGTGGGAGATTTACTTCACCATAGACCGCTCCCGGATGGACACCTGAAAGTATCGGTGGATGTTGTATTAGATCATGATGCGGTGCTACCGGTACCTGACATGGTCTCAGAGACGACATTGCTGCGAGATGCAATATGGTCATTTGTTGCATGGCCCTCGGAGCTCATTATCATTGGTGATGAGGTATATTCAAAACCATTATGAATCATTTAGTTTTAGAATGTCAATTTTGTACCGTTACGTTAATTATTTTTTACATTTTAATTTTAGACTGCTCCTACAAAACCCGCAATTAAGGGCAAAGGGATTTTACAGGAGGAGGAGTCTGTTGCATCACTAAAAGAGGTACATTTAAGGTGTTAATATATAATTTGAATGTAAAACTCCATGATTTTATATTTTATCGATCGTTATTTGATTTTTAGGCATCTGCTCGGGAGTCACAACAAGTGACACAGGTCGTTCGTAGCGTACCGCCTAAGGGTCCTCCGAAGCAAGCGGCAAAAAAAGGTGGTGCTTTTTTTCCTCGATATCGGACGACGCTCGGAACACTTGTTGATATGTCCGATTTGAAGGAAGGTGCTCTCCGTCAAATCAATATGGAGGAGGGTATCTTTAGTGTTGAATTCATTTCACATATTGCAATAGATGACTTGGAAGAGATTTTTACGCAAGAACAACTAGGCGTCGCTAATATGCACTCGTACATCCGATATATTATTTAATTAGTCGAACAATTTATTTACACATTATGTTTATTATGTTTTTCACTCATCCGCTAATATGTTTATAATGTTTTTATTTAAGGTTGTTGCATGACAGAGTGTTGCGCGGGACTGCATTGTCAAACAGATTCCGTTTCGTGTCTTCCGCCCATTGCAGCGGAATGACAATTGATTCGGAACCGGAATCAGTTAGACAGCGCTTAGTCGATAGATTTATGTCATCCGGCAATACAGAAAGTCTGATTCTTTGGGCGTATAATACCCGACCAGTAGGGTTAGTTTCTCATTCTTGGTTCATTTAATCTTTGTTTCTTTTGCGTAGCAAAATTTTTATATAACCTATTGTTTTAATTTATAGAGCACACTGGTTGTTGCTTGCTATCAACCCGATAAGAGAAGTTGTATATTTTCTGAATTCGGTAGATGGTGAGTGGAGCAATTATCCGGCTATGAAGGAAATTATTGATTTGTAAGTGGGATCGTTCTAAATATTCTTGTATATTTATATATTTAATTATTTGTGAGATTGATCTAAATATATGCTTTTATATTTTTGTTAGATCAATACAAGTGTTCCGAAGTCAACGAGACGCACAGGTATCCCGGACTAAATCAAACAACATTACTTGGATCAAAGTGCAGGTACATTATTTTTCACAATTTTGCTTATAATATTTATGCTACTTGATAAAACAAGACAACTATAATTTCTTATTTGTTTTTCTATGTAGTGTCCGATACAGCGGAACAGTTCAGACTGCGGATACTTTGTTTTGAGGTTTATGAAAGAAATCCTTCAAATGAATCAATTAGAGATTCCAATCACGGTATGGATTTATAACTTAATTAGATAACTTCTTATAATTTATTACATTTAACTAAATCATTCATATTATGTTTTTATTCTGTAGTACTTTGACGAATTCCGTGCTGCTTCTTACCCGAAACTTAAGTTGGAAGAAATCAAAGAGGAATTGTGTCAATTTTATATTCATCAGCTATTCATGTAGTAGGATTTGTGTCGATTTGAAGAGAATATTATAGTACTCCAGAATATATGGTTACTAACTTTGTTCATATTGTTGCCAATTAATATTTGAAGTATAATATATTGTTGATGTTAGAGATTTAGTTTGATTGACATAATGATGTATATATATAATTTTGGATATTATAATGGTATTATATTAGTATATATATAGTTCTACCTATGGTTGAAAATATATCGTCGAAAATATATTACTGGTCGAAAATATTACAGGTTGAAAATATATTACAGGTCGAAAATATTACAGGTCGATCTGGGAGGCTGAAATTATAGGCTGCACTTTAAAATATCTCATTTAGCAACGACAGCGCTTTTAAAAAGCGCTCTTAAAGGTCCACATACGAAAGCGCTTTGTTACAAAAAGCGCTGCCAAAGATCAAAAAAAAGAAAGAAAAAAAAACGCAACCTACCAAAGCGCTTTTGGAAAAGCGCTCTAGTAGGGGGGGGCTACCAGAGCGCTTTTTCCAGCAAAAGTGCTCTTATAGGGGGTCTACCAGAGCGCTTTTTCCAGAAAAGCGCTCTTATAGGGGGGTCTACCAGAGCGCTTTTTCTGTAAAAAGCGCTCTTATAGGGGGGTCTACCAGAGCGCTTTTAAAAGCGCTTTCGTTACCTACGCCAGCGCTGGCTATGAGAGCGCTTTAAAGCGCTGTTAAAGGCCAAAAAAAGCGCTTTAGAAGCCCTTCCGTGTTGTAGTGACGTAAGAGTAACTTAGCAACAACACGAGTTCCTCTTTCATTCTTCAGAACAAATTGAAATCACATCTTAGCAAGAAAAATCAGAAGCCAACATAAACCAAACTGAAATAATTGAAGGGACAAAGGATACCGCAAGGAAACTCGGTGTGCGGCTTGTGAGAGTGCCAGATCTAAAGATGGCAATCTGTGGCGGTTGTTATGCGGTTCCGTGGAGGTTCCATTGATGTTTGTAAAGACGTGTTTGAAAAACGACATAAATCAACGTAGAGGAATAATAAAACGTGATGATTTCTGAATCAGGGGAAGGTGTAAATTTTACCTGCAAAATAAGGATGGATGGAATGGAAGAGAAAGAGTCGTATGAATGAGGATGGATGGAGTGGAAGAGAAAGAGACTAAGAGTATATAAATATGGTTTAGCAGAAAAACAAATGGTTGCATCTTGGGAATAGATTTTGTGGGTTGTAACTTGTAAGCCGTGAAGTTATGATACCAATAATGCATATTCCGGCTATCTATTCAGTTTCTGGTGCAGATATAATTGTTGTTGGATAAACGCGATAACCCTAATTAGTACAGTATAATAGATAATTAGTGGATTAAAAATAATATAAAATCCAACAAAATTTTTGGTGTTGCCACATCAGCCGTATTAAATACCAAATGAATGACGTTAAAACATGGCATTGATTAGTCCTTTTTATCCCTGGAATCAAAAAAGTTTAAACATTTTATCAAAGGTTAAACCTGGAATTTCCAGGTACTTCGTTTTTAATAGATAGATATTAGATTAGATGTTAGATATATCAAAAATTAATTTTAGTTTATTTATCCAAATATATACTATATGTTATAAATTAATTCCAATCGAATAAATAAATTGAAATTTATTTTTGATATATTATAATAAGATAATATATAGTATATATTATATTATAATAAATTAATTTCTTTAATAAAATAATATATTGTAATTTCAGATATATTATAATAAACTAAAATTAATTTTTAATATATTGTAATAAATTGAAATTAATTTTAAACATGTTGTATGTATTTAGATGAATATGTTGATGCTCTGTCTGTTCTGTATTATTGTCTAATGTTTGGCTAAAACATATAAAAGCAGCAAATGGTCAAAATGTGAATCTTGCAAGTTTAAAAAGAACAAAACAGGTATAAGCAAGATGTTAGATGGAATGTCATGACATCAACTCATGACATCGCGCCTGCAGAACTGAAAGGAAGATTCAGTTTGTACTTAACAGATACAGGATATTCACAGAATATTTTGTAATCCTATGTGGCGCATATTTAAAGGTCAAAAGAATAATTGAAGAATCAGATCAGAAGATTGAAGATTCAGGAAGAATCAGATCAGAAGATTGAAGATTCAGCAGTTTCTAATTTAGGAGATAAATTAGGAAACTCATGATTAAAAGACCTTATTTGTAGCAGAATATTTCTGCATATTTGTAACAGCAAGGAGTGCTGCGATTTGTAAGCCCAAATCCAATTGGGATCAGGTTATAAATAGAAAACTTTGTAACCTAGTTTAATAGAGAAAACCTTGTTTTTAACGATGTAGTCATTAGGGTTTCTATAGGTAGACCACCCAAGTTGTGGGATGGCTGCCATGTCCTTCTCAAAACCTGTAGGTTAGAGAAGTGATTGTCCTCACTCGAAACCTGTAGGTAAGAGTTGAATATTGTAAACTTGATTGAAGCTGTGAAGCAAGATCAAGTATGTGTTCATTGTTAATTGTGTAAATAGTTGTTGCAGGGTTGTAACAGTTAGGTATCACTAGGGAGTGAGCAGAGGTTCTCTTGTCTTGGATGGAGTTCTGAGATAAAGGTTCCATTGGGTAGTGACTAGGTAAACCAGAGGTTGTTTATCTGTAAACCAGAGGTTGTTTACATAAAATAGTACTACTGAGTACTGATAGTGAAATCTTCTTTCTGGCTTGGTAGCCCCCAGAGTAGGTAGTTAGACCGAACTGGGTTAATAATTAACTATGTTATTTATCTTTTGCATTATTTGTTCGATTATGAATGTTATGACTCTGTTTATAACATCAGGTTCAGAAGTGTTAGATGTTCCTAAACAGAACCATATAAAGATTATAATCTGGTTATGTCTACTGAACGTGTGTGATCCCAGGTCTTATTGACTCTTATTTAGGAGTAATTAATTAATGGGGGATCCTTCTATTCTGCTTATGCTACATTAATAACAGATCTGATGTCTTGACATCGGGATTGACATCCGAGTCTGTCATACCAGAATTTTCAATTGGTATCAGAGCAGGCATCCTGTCTGTTTCTGGATGAGATCCATAAGGGATAAATTCTGGTTGTGGTAAAAGTAGAAGAGTGTTTGAACAAAGAATATTCATATTGTATGGTCCCTTGAAGTGGATGATGGACCTATATGATTAGACCTACCTGACCTAAGAGCTATGTTGCTGGAACAAGGAGTGCTAAATCCAAAGACTTCATGCGGGAGTGAAGAACTTGAATTTCAGAACTAATTCGACCGGTATCTATGGACAGAGGAGAACCGTTTCAAAACCTTCATGCGGGAGTGAAGATATTGATAAGGTAATCTATGTATTTTTGGGAGTTTGTCAGGTCAGGATTTATGCAATATTAAATTTTTAATAAAATATTAAAATTAAATTTTTTAAAATAATATTTATCTGTTAGTAACTTATTTTTGAAAACACTTTTTTTTTTTTGGAAAAAGTATACTTTTATTAATTTCCAAAAAACAGATAATACAAGTCGATCATATGATCCAGGCCCAATTCATCAAATACACTAATAGCAAAACTTTAAATTATACTATCTCTACTAGCATTGATATGAATCTTTAACTTTTTAGCTAGAATGCTTCTACCTATGACACTCTCAGTAATCCTTCTAATAACATCAAGATTTGGACTTTTATTCTTGAAAATTATCCCATTCCTTTCTTGCCAAATGTGATATACCGTTTCAGCAAGATTGATTCTTAGAATTTCTCGATGTTGTAGAATTTGATCACCCATGTAGTTTGATTCCATTTGCTTGTAATCATTGATCTTTGACCTGCAAAATAATAAACAATTATATAAACCTGAGGCGTGTAAAAACACTGTCCTTAAGGATTTATCCGCCTCATAAGCGCAAATCCCCCAGGATTCAACAGGTTCTTCCCAGATTCTCATTATCAATCTGAGGTATCAGAACAACAAGAAATACTCTTTGAGATAACCGGAAGATGTAATCCAAAACAAAAGAGCAAAAAAAAAAAGATTAGATTATCACGTTAAAGTATTTTATTTTTTCTACCATTTCTAAAAGTAAAAGAGTAGACATATATATACATATAAGAGAATAATATATTTAATAACTTGGACTAAGTCAAGTCAATATTATAATAAACTCATTATGGACCACATTAATTTTTTCTTTAAATTATAAATAAAATGATAATAATAGTAATTTTCTTTTAAAATATATTATCTTATTTTTCACTTAAAATTGAGACAAAAACTATTTAAAACTTTTGAAATATCATCAAAATTTACAACAATCCCCCACATATTTCAAAAGTTATAAAAAGTTGTATAAAAGAATTTCCTGGATTAACATCATGGATGTGATGCATCAAACTAGTGTAGCAAGCTATATGAACTAGTTCTAGAATGATAGTACTTAACATACAGTGAAATTGGTGTAGCAAGCTATATGAACCAAAGACACTTTATGTATGTTAGAGGTCTACCACTCACATCACACCCCCACAGTTCTTGTTGTTGACGCTGTGGTGCGCTAATAGGCCGTGCGCGTGCCTGGTTATTTCATGAGTGCTCTAGAGATTTCGCCAAGATCTCATACAAGCGGCCCCACTCAACACTCATATAGGTGATTTCATCAAGTGTATGCTGCAAATCATACACCACCTATAAAGGATATGAAATTCATTAAAAGCTGCATAAGCTTATCCTCTCAGAAATGCAGTGTCTAGCACTTTCTCATCTACACCATAAGAAAAGGACGCAAGCAAAAATTAATCAAATAATTTTTGGTGCTAGCAGAACTAACAAGTGACTTGTTCTTACCCATATGAACCTTTTTCATGGGATCTCCAATCACAAAGGTTGGGTTCCTATCACTTGTTAATTTCAATTGGCTAAGTCCAATTCCCCTCGATGTGTCACAAATTAATTTCTTCCTAGGGCTTTTTGTTAAAGGATCGACTAGGATCACTTTGACCTGACTCACATAAATAAAGGATATTACCTCATTATTTAGTAGCTACTTTTAATCACAAATGAGGAAGTCACAATTTTTCTTCCTAAAGAATATTGACTAAGACGTCTCTAAGTCAATGAATCTCAAATATTACTCAAGTTTTAATATTAAACTTGGTCTCCATAATTAAATTCATACAGGTCTGCTTATATGATTTATAAGCGACATCATTATTTCTCAATAAAAATAAACATAAATCTATTTAAGATTTTACTATAAAGATGTGCTTGAATGTTTTTCAAATGACCACACCTCCCACAATGAGAAATAGTTTCACAATTAGTTTTATTCTCATTTGAATAATATATTCACATCAATGTATTATTGTAATACATTGGAGCATCCACTATAAGGAATATCACAATTTAAATTATCATTCAAAATATCTCATGTGATTAAAATTCAACGTATAATATATCTTTTTTTTTATATATATAATACTCAATAAAAATAAACAATTTTTCAATAATATGAAAATTTATTCTCACATTGAGAACAATATTATATCAAATTTCTCTAATTATTATTTCATATAAACTTTCCAAAAATATATCAAAATAATAATCACATTCCTGTTTCATTTGTTTTTCTCCTCTCTCACATTCATATTATAGTATAATATGTATATTCAAAAATTATTTTCTGTTTTCAATAAAAATAATTAATTAATATCTTATAATATAAAATATCTCTATTCATTTTATTCATACATATATACACAATATATACACAATGCCAAATTGAATTCTCATAATAAAAATATTATATAAGCCCCACAATAAAATATATATTCATTGCAAATTAAAAGCATCCATGTCAGTACGTTCGTATTTACATAAAATTTTGTTTATAACAAAATATTTTTAATTGCACACACTTAACTCAAATTATTAAGAGTTAATAATATAAAATTTACTTAATTGAAGTCAATATGAATCAAACACAATAACATAAATATTACCACAACTAACATACATTTTATGAATATGATAAAATATTTATCGCATCATAAATTTTATTAATATATTTGTGACACTCTTTAAAATGGAGGA
Source organism: Vicia villosa (assembly GCF_029867415.1). Taxonomy (NCBI): domain Eukaryota; kingdom Viridiplantae; phylum Streptophyta; class Magnoliopsida; order Fabales; family Fabaceae; genus Vicia; species Vicia villosa. Next base: position 133,053,498 of record NC_081185.1, read on the forward strand.
ACTGCATTTTCTTGCATTTAAGACATGCAAGTTTGAGCCAATAATTTATAATCAACACACTATAAATTATTTTATATAAATTTAAAAAATAAAATATGTAGAAGAAAAATATCACATTAAATGCTAGTTAGCACTTAACACTCATAGTCAACAGGAAAATTAGTAACATTAACCACCATTGTTTCCTTAATTAATAAAAACTGTTATTTTAAAATATAAGCTCAAACAAAAAAAATTATAAACTATAACCTTATTGCAACAAGTGACAATCACCAATCAATAATATATAAACTGTCTTAAAAATCGTATAGATAACTTATCTCATGATATCAAACATATATTAATATTCAAAATAAATTTTTATTGTATTATGAATCCAATAAAAACAATAAAGCTCATACCATAACTTATAAATACACAAATTTAATATGCCATAATATAAAACAGTTTTCTTTTACAACAAACATATAATGATGATGATAATAATAATAATAAGAGAAACGCTTCGTCAAATAATAATATCAATACTATTAATATCAATTAAATTGATATTTGATACATAATAACTATAATTTAATCTAGCATTTACAACTATATGGTATGTTACTATCAAATAAAAATTTAATTGAATATTCATGTTAATAATAAAATATATAAATTAGTTATAAAATTTTAAAAGTCACGTTAAAAGAAAAACTAAACACAAACTGTAGATTAGCAAAAACAAAATAGAAAAAAAAACTTTTAGTTAATTTTTGATGCATTGAAAATAGATATAACAATATTGATTTTTCATATTATAGATACGAAAATTATTTTCCACAAAATTGACACAACTCGCAATCACATATCAAAATCTCTAGATTCAGTGTCATGTTTCAACAATAGTAAAACATTTAAAAACACACAATTTAATAACAGAGTTTAAAAGGATAAAACCTGAAATGAAATGGTGCAACAACATCGATCATGAAAAGAAATTCTTTGAGTCTTATTTGTATAAGATTGGTTCACGGACCCATTCTCCATCTTTCAACAATGATTAGATTAAATCCTTAAGATTGTTGTAGAATTTGATCACCCATGTAGTTTGATTCCATTTGCTTGTAATCATTGATCTTTGACCTGCAAAATAATAAACAATTATATAAACCTGAGGCGTGTAAAAACACTGTCCTTAAGGATTTATCCGCCTCATAAGCGCAAATCCCCCAGGATTCAACAGGTTCTTCCCAGATTCTCATTATCAATCTGAGGTATCAGAACAACAAGAAATACTCTTTGAGATAACCGGAAGATGTAATCCAAAACAAAAGAGCAAAAAAAAAAAAAAGAGATTATCACGTTAAAGTATTTTATTTTTTCTACCATTTCTAAAAGTAAAAGAGTAGACATATATATACATATAAGAGAATAATATATTTAATAACTTGGACTAAGTCAAGTCAATATTATAATAAACTCATTATGGACCACATTAATTTTTTCTTTAAATTATAAATAAAATGATAATAATAGTAATTTTCTTTTAAAATATATTATCTTATTTTTCACTTAAAATTGAGACAAAAACTATTTAAAACTTTTGAAATATCATCAAAATTTACAACACTCGACGCCACCCTTTTTTGGCTAACTCCTCTATAAGCCATCTTTTCTCTTTATCCCAATCTGCATCATGGCGTGTGTACCCATTCCAAGCAAGCATTCTATGCCATATGAAACCTGTAAAAGCAGTCAAAGAAGAGGTGATTTAAGGATTCATACTGCAAGCAGAAACAGCAATATTTGTCATGAATTATCCCGATTTTCTCCAATCTATCCTTTGTGCCCAGCCTTCCCCACAGAGCCAACCATAAAATGAATTTAGCGCTTGGTCTTGCACGGTTTTGGTAGAACAAATGCTTCCAAGGGACCATAGTACTTTCTCCACAAATGCTTTTGTAAATAGCAGCAGTATCGAATATCTTCAATGCTTCAGCTTTCTCCCATGCCACATTATTCTGGGTGTATGCACAACATTTCAGAATACAATTCAACATCCAAGAGCTAGTGTGATTTCAAAAAACACATTTTTTTTATTCAACATAATTTTAATAATATACTTACTTCATATACATATAGTATCATATTACTTTATTATTAACATATAAAATTAATATTCAATGTTATAAATAATAAATTAAAAAAATTTAAGATTGAATTAGAAAATGTTAAATAAAATATAAAATAATATTCATAGAAATGATTTAAATAAAATTTATAATTAAATATAAAATATAATTAACAAATATATATTTCAGCAGCAATTTTTTTTAACCAAAAGGAAAAGATATCATAAATCAAAAAGAGAAAACAGGAAACACAAGAGAACAAAGCTAAGACCCCTCAATAATAAAATAATAAAACTTAAGTCTATAGATATCTTTCTTGTCTAACAAGTAATCTCTATTAATATTTTGATCAAAATAATTAAACCAACAGATATAGTCTTGCACTATTGGTTTAATGCTTGTCTGAAAACGATGTAACTATAGTTTAAACTTTTTATGTGAGAGAATTTTTAAAAAGTGATACTCCATGACTCATATATGACCTTTCATTTCACGCGGAACAGTATAGATCGGAAAAGAAATTTAAACCAAGAAACTTCGCAAGACTTTCTTTTGATCCAAATTTTAGTAATTCTATAAGAAAGTTTTGATTATATTTGAATGTTGTTTTCAAAGATGAATATAACATAATTTATTAATTTATCAATTATGTTTTTAAGTATTTATTATAGAGACTTAAATTGATGGAATGCGATAAAAAACAAGGGTCATGCTAACATGTGCCCTAAGGGCACATGTTAAGGATACTATAATTAGAAAAAGTTAAAAATAATTATATGTAATAAAGGTATATTTAAAGTTTCAATACATTGAATGCACGCATTCCAAAAAATATTTCTATAAATATCTCATTAACTTGCGCCTTTAAGGCACACGTTAGCTTTTCCCAAAAAACAATTAGAAAAATTATATTCTCGTAAAATATCCGAACCCAACTAAGATAAAAAATTTATGATATAAATTTTTCGTAATGACAGAATTCATATAAAAACATTAAATTTTATTAATTTTTTTTGTATTTTTAAAAAGTAAAATAAAAAGAAAATTAAAAAATCATATAAAACTAAAAGATAGGAAATGTTTTAAAATTATATATATATATATATATATATATATATATATATATATATATATATATATATATATATATATATATATATATATAGGGGACGACTCAAGTGAGAACACTTGGTTATTATGAGAAATGAGAACAATGAATCACGACCATTAAATTTTGATTTTGTTGATTTTAATGAACTGGATTGGTTTATCTTTCTAGAATCCTTAATATTTATTTTAAATCAACATAGAAAGAGAAACCAATCCAGTTCATTAAAATCAACAAAATCAAAATTTAATGGTCGTGATTCATTGTTCTCATTTCTCATAATAACCAAGTGTTCTCACTTGAGTCGTCCCCATATATATATATATATATATATATATATATATATATATATATATATATATATATATATATATATATATATATATATATATATATATATATATATATATATATATATATATATATATATATATATATATATATATATATATATATATATATATAATTTGTTGTCCAAAATTAACAGTCACGTTTGGAGAAAAAAAAACTAATGAAAGTGAGTTAGTAAAGTTGTCATTCTTTAATTTATAATAATTTTTAAAAAAAATTAATAACAAGTGTCTTCAACACTTAATTATGTTAATAAATATTAAAATGTTGTGTTGAAAAATTATACATTTAATTTTTTATTTCCTAAAGTAATATCTTTAAGGCATTTGTTAGCTTAACTATTTTTTTACCAACCCCCTTTAGAACCAACACATTTATTCTACAAATTGTGTTAAACATAACATAATTTATTCTAATAATTTAATAAGTGAAATACACATGACTGGTTGTTAAATAGTTTATAAACAAGTTTTTAATGATAATCTGATTTTTTTTACAATATAAAAAATTATGTAAAATGGTCAATTGTCAATGTTATTGTAGTGTTGAGAAAATACTACTAATTTTTTAATAAAGATTTCATGGTGACCGACCATTGGTTTTTTATGTAAACATAAAGGAACAAAGTAAACCATCTCAATAAAATAATTTTTAAATTATCTGTGTTTCTCTTATATAAACTCTTACTATCTCTTATTGAAAAATAAAGAATCCAAATGTTTCTTTAGGCTCATAAGGACATTATCCTCTTCATTTAGGTTCTTTTATAGGGCACATTCAAATTGTGAAATCAGCGTTAATGGCGAATTCAGATATCTGTTTGATTCCTGGCAATGATGACAAACTTCTTATACAATTGGAAGTGATTATTGAGGAGATGAAAAGTGCCAAACCGTGTTCCATTCAAAAGATTGGTGATGATGGATCTATATTGCACTTGTGTGTTAGGTATAATCATTTTGAGGCTCTGAAATACATAGTGCAATCAGTGAATGGAGCCAAAGAGCTATTGCATGTTCAAGACAAAGAGGGTAACACCATTCTTCATTGGGCAGTTAACCTCAAGCAATTTCAGGTATTCATCTTGCCAAACTTAATCGAAAATTTAGTTTTATTTAATAATTATTGATATTTTAATCACTTTATAAAGAGATTGATGAACCATTCTTTGTAGACCTTTTCTTTTTTATAGTATCATTATTTATTTATGTGCATATATATGCCTATGAAACTTAAGACCAATTTTTATTTTATATTTTAAATTATATATATATATATATATATATATATATATATATATATATATATATATATATATATATATATATATATATATATATATATATATATATATATATTCTAATGGTTAAAAATAATAAGCAATTAAATATGGAGAGAGAAAATAATATTCATTTATTTTAACCATTAGATTGAAAAAAATTAATGGTCAAGATGTGAAGTAAGTCTTGATAATTTAGTCTTAGAGTAAGAATATCCTTTCTCATATATATAAAATTAATTGTCGGTAAAATTTAGTGGATACTTCATAGCATAATATTTTATATATAAAAAAGAAAATTTTACACCTAATTGTAAATACTCATTATATTTTGACTTATTTTAAACAAAATAACCATCATATTCTTACATGTATTGATTTCTTTATTATTAAAAAAAATAAAATAAGTATTTTTCAATAAGGGTGTGTTTGGTTCGAGGTAAATGGAGGGGAGGGGAGGGGAAGGAATGTTTATAAAAAAATGTGTTTGGTTCAATTATTAGGAGGGGAGAGGAGGGGAGGGGAGAGGAGCAAAATCCCTCCATATCACACTTTTTGCGTCCCCCCGAATTGGAGGGATTCGGAGGGGAGGGGAGGAAATGTGATTATTAATATTTAATAAATTAATATATTTACTAAAATACCCTCAATTTTATTTTATTATTTCAAAATTATTACTTTCTTTCGTCTGTTTTTTTTTATATTATTTTTCTCTATTGCTTATATCGATTCATTATAATTATTCTTTACCTTTAAATTATTATATTTATTTAGTAAAAATTATAATCACTACAGTTTTTTTATTTATTATTATTATTATTATTTTTATGTTTATTTATATTAATTTTTTTTAATTTTGTTATGTATTCTATTATATATATATTTAATATAAAATTTTAAACCATTCATTTATTTTATATATATATATATATATATATATATATATATATATATATATATATATATATATATATATATATCTATATATATAACATTAAGTTATTTTATGTATTCAAAAGTTATTATCAACGGATTTATAATTTTGCGTCGAAAGTTATACTATTTATCAAGTGTATTCAATTTTTTTAACGTTACGTGGTAAGTTATAAATTTTTAATCACTCAACATTACAAATATTATTTCCAAAAAATTATTTATAAAATTTTCACATTTGAATATCATATCGGACTAAGATTATAAGGATAAAAATGTCAATTATTAATAAAACCCCTCCCCTCCCCTCGTGAACCAAACATATTTTTAACTAAAATCCCTTCCTTCCCCTCCCCTCCCCTCGTTTGAACCAAACATACATATAATTAATAAAAATCCCTCCCCTTCCCTCCCCTCCCGTTCCCTCCATTAAAATCCCTCCCCTCCCCTCCCCTCCCCCTCGTTTGAACCAAACAGACCCTAAAGTATTTTTACTCATTGCTAACTCTATCTATTATTTTGAAAAAAAATTACTTTTGAGTAAGTGGTTTAGGGTTTGAGACCTAACTATTGTGTGTGAAAAAAATTCACTTGAAAATAAAATAAAAAATATTTATTAATAACTCTTTATTATTTTGAAAAAAGATTTAGATTCATTGAAGAAATTAAGTTGAAAGAGAAAATTTTATTTTATGTACTCAATAGACTCTTTGACGGAAAAAAAACTATTTTAGAGGGGACCTATTATCCTATATAAGAGGAAAAATCAAATTCACAAGATTGACTGAAAGAACACTAGGTAAGTCACGCTCAAGAAATTTTAAGTAAGACGAGATAACGGATAACACGCCATTCTTTGAATGACACCATCACCACCTAGTGGGAGTTGGGGAGAGGGTCACATTCCAAATATTGAACAATAAATTAGTGATCTTTTCTTGTTGTTAGACGAAAAAGGGATCTATTAAATTCCACTTTAAGTCTCAAGCTGAATTATCACTCATATACATTCCTACCTGACCAACATACCAATCCTCCTGCTGATTAGAGATACTAAAAAGTCTAAGGACATAATCCATAGGTCCTTCTAAAAGAAGGTGAGGAGGTCTGATCCCACTTTCTTACTAAGATTTCCACAAACTAATAACAAGAATCCTCAACTTTAGAAAGATGAGATATGAGATTCACAAATCACTCTGTAACCCTAGGTAGTCTTGAGATGAGAGTTGACCCACTGGTAACCTTAGGTACTTGAAGGAAATGGTCTCTTAGAAATAATACACAAAAAATTAATTACACCGTAATTGAAACAGAGACTAATGATTACTTACATAAACATGATATTGCGCTTTTGATAAAAGATTAATTCATATTGCATTTATTTCGTTATCTAAAAGTGATTTGTTTTTTCTTAACTCTTCACAGACCATAAAATTCTTGCTTTCACTTCCCGAAATAAGAGCAACATCAAACACTTTGAATAATAAAGGTTTCACACCTTTGGATATAATGAACAACAATTCTTCAACAGATTTCATAGACATTGCAATCCAATATATTTTAACAGAATCGGGAGTCCAAAGAACTTATACAAATGCACATATTTGTAATTCCCATGAATCAAATCAATCACAACAACCCAACAGTAAAACAAAAAAGTGGGAGAATTTATGGTCAGAGTATCTACAACATCAAGGTAATTGGATAGAAGAAACACGTGGCACATTGATGATTGTAGCAACTGTAATTGCAACCATGACATTTCAATCGGCATTAAATCCTCCAGGTGGAGTATGGCAAGAGAATACACATAATGGTGCATACACATGCATAAAGTATGGCATTTGCAGAGCTGGAACTGCAATTGTTGGTTATGATTGGGCAAAAGATTTTGTTATATTTATGTCTTTTAATACTATTTCTTTTTTTGCTTCTCTTTGTGTTGTGTTGATTCTCATTTGTGGTTTTCCACTTCAGAATAAGGTTATAATGTGGATATTAACTATTGCAATGACTATTGCAGTTACATTTATGTTGCTAACATATATGTGGGTCATTGGGTTGGTGACGCCTGGTCATATTTATTATGATGCTTATAGGTTAGGGTTTATTTTAGGCGGTGCTTGGGGTGTTATACTTCTTGTTGTTGCTTTGATTCAAATTGTAAGGTTTGTTTTCTGGATAAAGGAAAGGAAGAAGAAGAAGAAGAAGAAGAGGAAGATGATGATGATGATGAGGCACATGTAAGAAAACTTCACAATGTAACCATAACAAATAACTATCCACTAAAAATGGATGTATTATGTTTTTTCTACCGTGTACAAAAGAATGGGTTATTCCGTTATTGTATTTCATTTACTAAGTTTATTATGTATTTCAATTAAAATTTGAGTTGATGAAAATCACCTTTACTAAACCAACTATAAAATGAGAGTTACCTCCCGTTATAAGCACATGTCAATATCATCTTGCATTTAATTTGAAACTTTAAACACATGTCATCGCGCCAAAAAATGAACATCTAGATTATGATAAGTGTGAATCCTTATTGAAAATATCATAGCATATGATTTAACAAATTTTTAATAGAATCTAATATCATCTTAAAATTTTGATTAGGCTAACTTAACCTTATAAAATCAGATTGTAAGATAAAGTTTGACCTCGCTAATATATATATATATATATATATATATATATATATATATATATATATATATATATATATATATATATATATATATATATATATATATATATATATATATATATATATATATATATATATATATATATATATAATGTTAAGAGTGTATTCTTACATTGTAGGACTAACACATCCTCACCTCATTATGTTTATGATTGTGCATTTGGAACATGACCAAAAAGGTTTAATAGTTAAAACTTTTACGCCCTTCGTTCCTTTTTAAGTGTCATTTTAGCATAAAGTTCTTCAACCAAGACAGTAGATTGTTAGAGTTATTTTTCCTATTATACCCTACTTTATTTTTTCTTTTCAAATAAATTCAATCATACACTCTCTATTTCTCTTTTTTCCAATAACTAATTGAAAAAATAATTAATTTTATGGAAAATGTGAAGTTGAGTTATTGAGAAAGTAAGGGTATAATTGACAAAGTATAACATTAAACTATAAAAATGACACGTAAATATAAACAAAAAAATTCTTTTAAAACGACACTTAAAAAGAAACGGGGGAGTAGCATATATATATATTATAACAGATTTTAAATAAACTCTTATACTATCTTAAAATTTGAGTTCTACTAAGTACGACTTTACACAATTATGATAATAAGGTTATTAATGTGTGATTCTTAATATATATTTTTTTTAAAGAATCCTAAAAGTGTGATACTACAATTTCTTTTTAAAACTATTTGGTTGACTCATGCGATACACAATACACTATATTAAATACTATAGGTGTTTTATCACTTTTCATTGATAAATCAGGGGGTTTTCTATTGATTACCTGTAAAATAAATTAATAAGTGTTTACATATCTTACGTAATTTTGACACTAATAAGTTTGGCATGTGAAGAGCTTTATATATAGAAGACGGTTAGAACCACCCCAAGTCACCTAGTGTAGGATGCGGAAGACCCTTCGACTAAATTTGACAAATGACAATTACCTAAGGTAGTGGGGGAGCCAGAAAAATTATGAAGCCTGGGCAAAAATTTAAAGACCGCAAATTCACATTGTATATAATATATAAATAGTCATCAATCAAAATGAAAGAGACTCGTCATTTTGTCAACAAAAGTATAGTTTAAAATAAAATAGATGAAACATAACATTATAATAGCGTGTTAAATAAAATCATGAGGAAAATGTCTTTTCCGAGACTTCTCTACAGTGAATGTTCGAATAATATCAATATCATCAAGTAACTTGAATATCTCCCGCTCGGTGTAACATACCATCAAGTCATTGAACCACAGATAATTGATCTTATTGCACAATTTAGACTTGATAATCTTCATTGTTGAAAAATCTCTTTCAACGGATGTTATCAACACTGACAAGTCATACCTTGTGCCATGAGATATCTTGAGTAATCTACAGAACAAGTCAAACAAATATTATATAAGTCTCTTGATTCCTTGGTTGCTTTAGCAAACTTACTTGCCACATTTTGTCTTTGATTATTATAATCATCGTAGTGCTTAACAAATGAGTTGTGCAAACATTTATGACTTCCAACGTGATCTTTCAAGGCTTGAGATGCATGCTTCTAAACTCTATATCCTTTTTTAGTGAAGACTTCAAAACCAAAGTGCTTGGCCGTCCCGTTGCTTAAAGAGAACAAAATAAAAACAATAAGTTGCATCATTGATCTCACTGTATTCTAACCATGTATAATTTTGACACTAATAAGTTTGGCATGTGAAGAGCTTTATATATAGAAGACGGTTAGAACCACCCCAAGTCACCTAGTGTAGGATGCGGAAGACCCTTCGACTAAATTTGACAAATGACAATTACCTAAGGTAGTGGGGGAGCCAGAAAAATTATGAAGCCTGGGCAAAAATTTAAAGACCGCAAATTCACATTGTATATAATATATAAATAGTCATCAATCAAAATGAAAGAGACTCGTCATTTTGTCAACAAAAGTATAGTTTAAAATAAAATAGATGAAACATAACATTATAATAGCGTGTTAAATAAAATTATGAGGAAAATGTCTTTTCCGAGACTTCTCTACAGTGAATGTTCGAATAATATCAATATCATCAAGTAACTTGAATATCTCCCGCTCGGTGTAACATACCATCAAGTCATTGAACCACAGATAATTGATCTTATTGCACAATTTAGACTTGATAATCTTCATTTTTGAAAAATCTCTTTCAACGGATGTTATCAACACTGACAAGTCATACCTTGTGCCATGAGATATCTTGAGTAATCTACAGAACAAGTCAAACAAATATTATATAAGTCTCTTGATTCCTTGGTTGCTTTAGCAAACTTACTTGCCACATTTTGTCTTTGATTATTATAATCATCGTAGTGCTTAACAAATGAGTTGTGCAAACATTTATGACTTCCAACGTGATCTTTCAAGGCTTGAGATGCATGCTTCTAAACTCTATATCCTTTTTTAGTGAAGACTTCAAAACCAAAGTGCTTGGCCGTCCCGTTGCTTAAAGAGAACAAAATAAAAACAATAAGTTGCATCATTGATCTCACTGTATTCTAACCATGTATAATTCTTATACCATGCTTTACTAAATGCTCTTTTAACACTTCCAAATGAAGTACGGGAAAAGCTTGGCAAATCTTATTCCATTTGACACTATAATATATATGCCTGTTGCACCCCAAAATTTGCCCATTTTATTTATACCCAATTGGCTTTCATATTACATTCATGTACATACCTCATATAGGTCATTCATACATTCATTCATATCACCGTTACTGCCCAAGAAAATTGACAAAAAGAGGCCGAGGTTGGGGAAATTCTTGGTTAAGAAGAATCAGATCTGAGGCCTTATTGAAGAGGATCATCTCCATTGGCATACTCCTAAAATCAGGGTTTTATTTTCTCCGAGTAAAAGCTCTGGTTAAAAGACAAATTTCAGGTTCATCAGGGTTTTCAAATTGAGGTTTTGACCAAAGTCAACCCTGTTGACTTTTTGGTCAAAATTTAATCAGAAGATTATTTTTGAGTATGAAATCATGGGTGCATTGAGGGAGTATTCATTTGATTCTCATTGAGTTGAAGACTAATTGAGAATTAGATCGGAAGCGGATTAATCAGGAAAGTTCATCTGGAATCGAAAAAATCAGGACAATTGACCTTTTGGTCGAAGTCAAGGTCAACTGTCAACTATTGAAGGTTGGTTGAAAATTGGTAAAAGAGAATCACGAAAATTTTGAAAATCAAGTTTTAACTAAAATTGCCATTTTTGGAAATTAGTTAAATTTGGAAATTGCCAAAAAGGGAAGGTTCTAATACTTTAAGAAATTTGAAAGAGTTTGAGAATGGCTAAACAGCTGACTTTAGGTCTATTTTTCACATAGCTACAAGCATCATTTTGAAACAAGATCAAATACAAAAATGTTCATATCATTGCAAGTTGAAACTCTTCAGTCAGAAGTTTCTTCATTCGAGGCTCAGATCGGAAGTTACGAAGTCCTGAAGTTCATGATTCGAGGTTGTCAAGTCTTAAGTAGTTAGAGAAACTATGCATAATAACAATTGAGTGTGAGCATGTAACTTTGAGGCAAGGTTTCACATGGATGCAAGCTATGTTTCGAGAACTCTTCAACATCAAGATTGTCCTCCCCATGACAATAAACAATGTTGTAGAAAGAATCGTGAGCCAATTCTCCATGAATGGACAGATATACGCATGGAAAGAAACTGATCCGTTGAGAAATGATTGTCAGGCATATAAGATTTTGAAGAGCATTCATGGCGTGGCCAAACGATCGTCTTTAATCTCATTTTCGATACGGTTACAAGCTTTATTTCGGATCAAGGTCAACTACAAAAGTGTTCATTGTATTACGACCTGTAAGTTTGCAGAAGAAATTATTTCCAAATGAGGCTCGGTTCAAGAGTTATGGGGATTCGAAGTCGCTGAGTCGAAATTGTGAATACGGCAACCATCCGGACTTGCTACCAGTTTGATGTCATAACTTCAAGAGTGATTAGCATGATGATATGATCATTGTCTCAAAGCATTTTCAACATCAATATTCTTCTCTTGCATTCCCTCTTCGCAATGTTTCCGAGATTGAGTCAAATGGTGATAGAGGGAATAAGTTACATGTGTATGAAGGTGACCTCATGAGAGTCGGTTTTCGTAACAAGGCATCTGCTTGAATTTCTCGCAGCATGGTCACGCGGGAGGCAAGAATCACTGCTTATGTTATTTTTGCTGCATTGTTCTTATTCACCCTCAGCTGCTGCATATTCCATTAATAGCCAAACAGCACTGCATACATGAAAAGAAAAAAGAAAGTTTACTACAAAAGGAACAACTTGCACATTAAGTTGTTGAAAAAAGATCCACTACTTGCAACTCACCATACACCCACACTCTCACTATATAATTCCAAACCCCTCACCAAGTGAAGACCCCTTCAGATTTTCAGATTTTTTTCTTCTCACTTCGATTTCTCTCTTCACTCTCTCCAAGCTCCCATTTTTCTCTCATCACTCTTCTTTCTCTCTCTACAAAGTTTGTTACAATCTTGTAACAAACTCATCAACCTTCATCCTCATCCTCACACAATCATCATCTTCATCATCTTTCAATCACCATTATGGCTTCAATTGAAACCTGATACAAGCTTCAAAGCATCACCATCATCTTCATCAATCACCTCCATAATCATTTTGTGGTCATCACTTTCAAGAGAAGCAAGTATCCTCATCGTTCAATCTGCAAGTATTAAGTTCACTTCTCAAGTGTGCATTCATTCTTCACTGCAAGCCATCATCATTCTCAAGAAGCAAGGATTGGAACACAGCTGTGGAATTCTTCTTCAAATCTTGATCAAGATTCGCAACAAGTAAGCTCTATTCCTTTGCATTTAGAAGCATATAGGCCTGGAACCCGTCATCAGGGATTGGGTTAGGATTTAGACCACCATGTTTGCATTGAAGGTGTTGCATATCGTGTATGGATTTATTTTGAACATGAATTCGGTTTGCGTGGTATAGCTCTCATATGAATGTATGGATCACGTATTTGAATGCCTTGCGTCGCGAGGATTGCTTTGGTACTCGTTTTGTGTGATTTAGGGAGAGTCTTGAATGTTAGGGTTTTAGAAATGTGATTTGGATCGTGCATTAGAAGGAGAATCAAAGAAAACAGATGCGAGATTCATGATCTACGCGAAATTTCGAGGGGAAAGGTGTGTGCTTTCGTGATTTCTGGGCAAATCTTCCATAGCTCCGGCGGCGGCGCTAAGCTGAAGAAGATGACCGGAGCATCTCCAGCTCCGGCGAGGCCCTTGCATGGTTTCTTTTTGGTTTATTACGTGGCGATCTCTTATTGGCTTGAGTTCCCATTTCATTTCATTTTTGTCTTGTTGTAAATCATTGGTGCATGACGTGGTGAACCGTGATTGGCCCTGGTGTTATTTTGTCCTCATCTCACTTAAAACTAACTTGACCAATTGACATAGTGTACCTACATTAACTCACGTTGCTGCATGTAAATAAAAAAACTATAGGCTATGTGAGTAGTGCTGCATTAGTATTAGAATGAAAATAGTGTATAAAGGATGGGCCACGTGACTAGGGCCTTGGCGCCGTTGCTTTCTGCACACCCCTGTAATAGGCCCAAGCGCTAATTATAAAGGGATTAACTCATGCCAGATTTCGCTTTTACACCCCTGCCTGTTCAAATTTCTTTTATTTGCCATATTGATTTTCTTCATAACTTTTAATTCGTAAACCAGTTTTCCTTCAAATAAAAAATAAATAAAAATATGTTTTAGATAGAATCACATGTGTAAATAATTGTAGTATTTTTTCTAGATTTTTAGAAATTGTTTTCCTATTTTTAATAAATCCTTTCTTTCAACATGTTCGTTGTGTTTTTAAGTTTGATCGGTTTTGCAAATTAATTTTTGTTTAATACCTTAGGAGTAGAATTTGATTGCCATTTTTTGTGTGATATCAGTAGGCTCATATACCATATTGTGTGAAAAAAATAAAAGTTTAATTCTATGTTTTGGTTATGTTTTCATTAGATTTTCTATACCCGATTTGTGTGCGTTCCTAAACGGATAACCATGTGAATTTGACCTATAATTTGCTTTGCATTTATGCAATTGACTTAGTTTCTTTTTGTACATATAAGTAGGGATGTTTAGAGGTCCTAAGACCTGGAGTTGAATTTTTCAAGTCATGTTTTCTTATTTTACTTGATTTTTCTTTTTTACTTGTAGATAACTCACCTTTGGTTAACGATTGCATCATAACTTGTCCGAATGACCTATAATTTTGTATGAAACTTCGTGACATGATTCCATGATTGTTTAGACACCTATTAGAGGTCATTAGCTACTGACTTCCATCATTTGATTACATCTTTCTAACTTCACTCCTAATTTCAATTCTACTAACTAGTTTTGACCTAGTTTTGTATAGTTTTGTTAGAACTTTGTTTGTTTCAAGTTAATTGACTAACATAGATTGGTATAAGGTCTTGGACCTATAAATGAACTAATTGCTACTGACTTTAAGCTTTGTTCATGGTTTCATTTGCTTTTTGTTTTGATTAATGGATGTTTGTTCGCTAATGGTTAAGTGACGATTTATGCGATACTTTGGTAACTCTTTGTGAATATTTTCGTGTAGCGCCATATGGCTTTTGTGTTTGATTTAGGACATTTATTTCCTTGATTTGCTACTGCCCTAGGGCTCTCTTCTCATCTTGTTGGAGTTGTAACTCCATTCTTTTGCCATGTTCCCTTAGACTCTTCCTTCTTTGTTAAAAGGAATTGAGATAGGTTAGGATAGTTATCCTTGACCTTAGGGCCATTAGACTTAGATTAGAATAACTTAGATTAGAGAATAGGTTAGTTCCCTTTTTCATTCTCTTTTTCTTTTCAACTTTAAAACACTAATAAATAAAGATACGAATCACATTAAGAAAGTGATAGAGAAATGAGTGGGATTCATTCCCTAATCTGTTTCTCAATCACTTAGTGGGAGAGAAATGAGTGGGATTCATTCCCTAATCTGTTTCTCGGTCACTACTTAATGGGAGAGAAATGAGTGGGATTCATTCCCTAATCTGTTTCTCAAACATTAACTAATGGGATAGAAATGAGTGGGATTCATTCCCTAATCTGTTTCTTGAACATTATATAATGGGATAGAAGTGAGTGGGATTCATTCCCTAATCTGCTTCTCGATCATTATGCATTTTATGTGATTCTAATCGCAAAGTAAATCCCCTTAAAAAATACCCAACCAAAAACATTCAAAAACACTTAATAAAGGCTCGAATTAAAACAAAGTGACGAAGTGGTGCGAAACCTTGTATTGGGTTTTGTTCATCATGTAGTTACATAAAAAACACAAACCCAAGTTCATTCTTTTGCCTTGTTAGGCGCTTAAGAACAAGTTAAGTCCTTTCCAAAACTAGGCGTATAAGTCTCCAAAGGTCGAGCATCGTGGATTGTGACCTTAACCGCTGTTCAACTAAAAAACACAAAACAAATGGAAACTATGGAGCCGAACTACGGTCGTTCTGATTCCTGAAAAGGATACGTAGGCATTGGGTCGCGGGGCCTAAGCGAACACACTTGTAAATAATTCCTTCTTTTCCCCGTATTTCTTTTGCATTCATTCGCATTTAGGTTTAGACATTAGACACCCTTTAGATAGAAACAAACATAGGTGGATACCATCGAGTACGATGGGCGTGAGGGGTGCTAACACCTTCCCCTTGCGTAACCGACTCCCGTGCCCTATTCTCTGGTCGAAAGACCCTGTTCTTGTTCTGAGTTAGGTTTCCTGATATTCCTTTCCCGCGATGGGATGAATATATTAGTGGCGACTCTGATTCCATTTTTCGCGGTAGCGACAGCTGGCGACTCTGCTGGGGATGTTGATAGACCTGTTGCTGGTCCATCCTTAGTGAGTCGATCCTAGCCTGCGTTTGTTTGTTTATTTACTGGGTGTTTATTTGTTTTTATGTCCATACCTTGTATATATGTTTACATGTTTACTTTTCTGCCTGCATATCATGTTTATTTCTGTTTGCATATCATGCATATGGATTATATTCTGTGTTCCTTGGGGTCTTCTGTTCTGTTTTGCAGGTTGGGTGGGTTGTTCTATGAGGTAAAAGGCCCAATACCCAGGCCAGAGTTAACACATAGGATACCTAGGATAGAGTGGATAGTCATGACGCCAACAGAATGTCAGGTTCTGTTGATTGCGATCATGAGACCCACGACCAGCTGAGACTCGAATGGGATACCGTTGTTGGCATGTATTTGCAACAATGATGGTGTTTCAGGAGAGTTGCTAACGCTGGAGACCTTTTGACCTACCTTGACCTAGATTCACCTGTGAGTGGGGTGGGATATTCATGACAGGTACCGTTGGTGACTGTTCTGTTCTGTTGGTGATTATGGTTCTTATGGGTTTGTGGTATCTATGCCGGATTTTTGGTCCTGCAACATCCAATCCTGTTCAGAAGAAACATACACTTCTCCTATGTGGGGAGGAGCTTTCATTGCATCATAATCATCATAGCATGTTTAATTTCAAAAAAAAAAAAAAAAGAAGAAGAGAAAAAAGAAAAAAAAGAAGAAAAAAAGGAAAAAAGAGAAAAGAGATTAACATTCATATGCATGCCATTTTTCAGGTATCCAAAGTCAACACTTCTCATCAAGAATGGCTAACAGTGTGACCGTCAACAAAAAGACTACGAAGCATACCTTCTCTTGCAGTTTCTACCGTGAGGATATAACACCTTTGGTTCGATTGAGCACCCGAGTTACTGGGCAAAATTTGGATGAATTCAGAAAGACTTATGGCCACATTCTGCTTATGTTAACTACTCGTATTGATGAGTGGGGTCTCTACACTCTTCTTCAGTTTTATGATTCTGAGCTGCGCTGCTTTACCTTTCAAGATTACCAACTAGCCCCTACCCTCGAAGAGTATGCACACATTCTTCAAATCAAAGTTCGACATAAGGTTCCTTTCGTGTGTGCACCCGAGAAGCCCAAAATGGATCGCATTGCTGGTGCTCTTTATTTGAGCATGAAGGACGTTAAGGATAACTGGAAGCCTAATGGTGGGACCCATGGATTCTATGTGAAATTTCTGATGAGGGAAGCTGAAACCCTTGCTGATAAGGAAAAGTGGAAAGAATTCAATGCTCTCCTGGCCGTCATGATCTATGGATTAGTGATGTTCCCGAATATTCCAAATTTTGTTGATCTCACTGCCATTTGTCTCTTCATGGATCAAAATCCTGTACCCACTCTGTTGGCCGACACTTATTATGCCATCCATTCTAGGTATGGAAAAAAGGGATCAGTTGGGGGTTGTTTGCCAATACTGTACGAATGGTTTTCTTCACATTTGCCTAAAAGCGGAGCATTTGTCACTACAAGAGATTCACAAAAGTGGCCCCAAAGGATTATGGGACTTACTGCAAATGATATTGTTTGGTACCACCTCCGAACGGACATCGAGCAAGTTATAACCAGATGTGGGAGTTTTGGCAATGTTCCTCTCATAGGGACAAAAGGAGTTATCAACTATAATCCGAAGCTAGCACTGCGCCAGTTGGGTTTTGTACTAAAGGACAAGCCTTTGGATAAAGAAATATTTGAGTCCGTTTGTTTTGAAAAAGGAACCGATCCAGAAGGTTTGGAGAAAGTAAGGAGTGCGTGGAACAAAATTCATACAGAAGACCGAACTACTTTGGGGGGAAAGAATGCCATTGCTAAGAAAGCTTATACTGAATGGGTTGAAGAAAGAGTTAAGGAGCGCCTGCTGCCTTTCCCGAAGGTTAGCCCTCTATATGAACAACCACCTGAGATTTTAACTGCCACTGTACCAGCTGAGGAGTACAACCAAGTACATGTGGAGAATATCAGGTTGCGAGAAAAAGGGGAAGACGCTAAAATAAAGTACTTCTTGGTGGATCAGAAAAGGGCTGAATTAGCACATGAGGTTAAAATACTGAAAGGAGGATCTTCCAGAGTTCAAAAAAGGGCTAGAACTGAAAAGGGTGAAAGAGCTACCACTGTTCGTATTGAGGACCATCAAAGGGTTATAGAAGAAGCGGTAAAGAAAGCAGAAGAAAAGCTCAAGCAAGAGTACAGAGAAGATTTAAGGGCTCACAAGCTCAGAGTAGAGAAAGAGGCTAGGGCCGAGGTAAAGGGTTTGAAAAAGAAGCTTGAAGAGGAAACCACTCAGAGGGTAGCAATCAAGAAGAAGCTTGAAGAGGAAATTACTCAAAGGTTAGCCGTGGAGACACAACTCAAAGGTAGTCATCTCCGTTCCGCTCGACTAACAGAAGAGAATGCAAAGCTCAGAAACCAGATAGCAGAAATGGAAAGTACATCTGAAAAGAATACCCTCCCTGATTGCAAAGGATGTGAGAGCTTGGTGGCCCACTGTGATATGTTAGATGGGCAGTTGTTTCGCAAAGATGTGGTGATTCAAAGTTTTGTCAAAGGAAGAGACCGAGAAGTGACTAAGAAGATGTTTGATGAAACTAAGAAGTGGAGCGACGAGCACTTTAAACAAGGAGGACCTTTGTTTTACACCCAGATGGATTAGTGTTTGAGCTTGTATTTCGCGACCACCACCAGGCTTGTTGGATGGGGTCCTTTATCTTTTCTGTTGTTTGAACTATCTTGTCAATGTATGGGTATGCCCAAATTCAAAAAGAGATTATTAATGAAATTTGAGTCTTTTTGTTTCCTCTTGATGCTTACCTTTTGTCACATTGTTAAACATTCTTGATTAATATTAAATATTTTGGATACTCTGAAAATGGCACCTCACATCATATGCACACATGCACCTCATGCACATCATGCACAAACAGGTACATCAGATGGTGTTCTTATCTGACTGATCAGGTTTTCTCTTTCAGCAATTGCACCTCCGCCTACACATCGCTACTACACAAGGGCTAATCACTCACTGCAAATGGATCAGTTAAGGGACGATCTTATTCAGATGAGAACTCAGGTTACTGCTCAAATGGCTCAGTTCATGGAAGTCATGCAAAACATGGCTGATCGCCAAGAAGAACTCAGAATCAGGATGGACACAGTTGCTCAGGTTGTTGCGGACCCTCCACAAAGAAACCCTGCTGATATTCGTGTCAATGGTGAATCTGTGATCGGAGGACCTGGTGTAATTCCTCCTGCTGCTAATCAAGGTAATCCTTATGGGCCTCCCCAGCCCATTCCTGAAGGACAAGCCACACAACAAATCAGAAGAGCTGCTGCCATCCCCGTGTTGGAAGAAGATCGACATGAGGATCTATTTCCTGAAAGTGAGTTGGGATTTCCACATGATGCTGGAAGGTTGTTCAGAGGACTGGAGGAAAGGATGAGGGCCATGGAAGGCTAAGGACTCGGTATGGACATTAATGACTTGGGTTTGGTTCCTGGTGTCCGTGTGCCGCCAAAATTCAAAGTGCCAGATTTTGAGAAATACAAGGGGAATACTTGTCCTAAGACCCATGTTCGAGCTTACTACCGCAAGATGCATGTCTATTCTGAAGATGAGGGGCTGTTGATGCATTTCTTCCAAGATAGCCTAACTGGGGCATCCTTGGAATGGTATATGAGATTGGAGAGAGCTAATATCCGAAGTTGGAGGGACCTAGTTGATGCTTTCATAAAGCAGTATCAGTATAATGTTGACATGGCACCAAATCGCACTCAGTTACAGAATCTATCCCAGAAAGCTAATGAGTCCTTCAAAGAATATGCACAGAAGTGGCGCGAGTTGGCAGCTAGAGTCCAGCCACCTATGTTGGAAAGAGAAATGATGGATTTGTTCACCAACACTCTGGAGGGCCAATACTACTCCGCCTGCTCTGCATCCTCAAGTTTTGCCGAGTTGGTTATGATTGGTGAGCGAATTGAAAGTGGGATTAAGGCTGGTAGAATACAGAATCCGAGTGCTGCTAGTTCCTCTTCTGGGGCAGGAGGGAAGAAACCATATAACGGCTTTGCTAAGAAGAGAGAAGGTGAAACAAGTGCTGCTTACTATGGCAAAGGTAAAGGCCATGTTTATCCACAGGTAGCCGCTGTTACTATACCGAGTACTCCTCTTCAACAACAACCACAACAATAGCAGAGGCATCCCCCACGTCAGTATCAGCAAAAGTCGAGGCCACCAAGAGTTTTTGATCCCATACCTATGACATATGCACAATTACTCGCTCATCTCTTACATGGGGACTTGGTGCAACTTCGTACCATGGGCCCTCCACCTGCTAAGCTTCCTCCTAACTATGATGCTAATGCCCACTGTGAGTTTCATTCTGGGGCTGCTGGGCATGATATTGAACATTGCATAGGATTCATGCATAAAGTACAGGATCTGCTCGATTCAAAAGCTATTGAGTTCACCCCTACTCAAGGACCTAACGTTGTACAAAATCCTATGCCTTCCCATGGAACTCATGCCGCAAATGCCATCGATATTGTTGAATACACTTACTTGGTCAAGGATGTTATCGAATTGGGATCGTTGTTGCCATTATTGAAAAAGGAATTATTGAGGATGAGACTATACGCTGGTTGTGGAGAATTCTGTACTGATTGCATGGTCACCTCCTCAGTTTGTGACAAGGTGAAAGATGGGATTCAACAGTTGATAGATAGTGGGTATCTACAGTTTGAGCATGTGCGACATCCAAACTCAGTCAAGAATGAAATCAATGTGCTATCCATCCCGTATACTCCTACTAAGATCCCGATTCCTGCCAGAGCGCCGCCTTTGGTCATCACGTTGCCTGGTCCCATCCCATATACTAGTGAGAAAGCAATCCCATGGAATTATGGCGGAGAAGTTTTCTACCAAGGGGCCAAGTATGAGATTAAAGCACCGGTTGAGAAAGAAGATGTTGATAATGTTGTCGGCATTGGAAGAATGACGAGAAGTGGTCGTATTTTCAATCCTCCCCAGAATACTCGCGATGACAATGCAGAAGCTCTAGCTCAAGCAAAAGGGAAAAGAGTGGTAGAAGATACGGTAGATCCGGGGCAAAGCTCTAACTCTGAAGATACTGTGGCCAAAGAGATGGAAGAGTTCCTAAAGATCATCAAGAAAAGTGAGTATAAAGTGGTTGACCAATTGAGTCAAACTCAATCAAAGATTTCGATCTTGCAGTTGCTCTTGTGTTCGGAGACACATCGAAACGCTTTGTTGAGACTTTTAAGTACTGCTTTCGTCCCTCCAGAGATCTCAGTGAATCAACTTGAAGGGGTGGTGTCAAACATCAATGCTGGTAATGGATTGGGATTCACTGATGCAGACTTGCCCTCCGAAGGTAGAAACCATAATAGAGCTTTGCATATATCAGTGGAATGTAAAGGGACTATGTTATCTCGTGTTCTCGTGGATAATGGATCTTCTCTGAATGTATTACCGAAGTCGTCTTTGATGAGGCTGGATTACTCTGGTGTCGAGATAAGGCCGAGTGAATTGACAGTGCGAGCCTTTGATGGGTCAAAAAGATCAGTATTTGGGGAGGTTGACTTGCCAATAATGATAGGCCCTCAGCTTTTCACTATTACCTTCTTTGTGATGGATATCCACCCGTCTTACAGTTGTCTCCTGGGACGTCCATGGATCCATGCTGCTGGGGCCGTGACTTCCACTTTGCATCAGAAACTCAAATTCGCGACCCAAGGAAAGATAGTCACAATATGTGGGGAAGAAGAACACGTGGTAAGCCATCTTGCGTCTTTCAGGTATATTGATGTGGAAGGAGAGGTCCACGAAACACCTTGTCAAGCGTTTGAGGCTGTCCAGACTATCAAGATCCCTTATGTTGAAAAGAAGAAGTTAGGGGCCCCCATGTCTTCACTAAAGGAAGCTAAAGCTGTGGTTGAATCTGGTCATCCTGAAGGATGGGGCCGAGTCTTGGATCTACCAATCAAGCAGGATAAGGGTGGGATTGGATATCAGTTGGGTCAGAGTTCATCTAATGAGGCCTCCAAGAAGCCCGGAACCTTCGTTCCGATCAAGTTCTCTAGTGCTGGCATCGTCAAGGATCATGTTTGCGCTGCTGATGATGATATGGATAGTGATTATGACATTGAAGAATGGATCAAGCCGTGTGTCCCGGGACAGAAGCTTCTCAACTGGTCATCTGAAGACATCATCTCAATTGCTCTTGATCAAAAGTAATACTGTTTGTTTTTGTTTATCATGCAATAATTCCTGTGTTCTGCCCAAGACACAGTGAACACATGTAGGGCCTCATTTGTTGTTTTTCAATGTTAAAATCATTAATAAAAGGACGTTTTTGCATTCAAATATTTTGTTCCCTGTCTTTCATTGTTTTACTTTTACATTTATAATCAATAAAAAAATAATAAAAATGGCAACGTTTCTTATTCATCATCTTCCCTCTACTCTAAAATAAAGCATAAATCATAATTCATGCAGATCAACTTCTCCTCCAGATTCTGTTGGTAACGATCTTGCTATGCCTCGTTATGACTTTGACAATCCTATCTACACCGCTGAAGAAGGGGATGAAGAAGATTGTGAATTGCCTGATGAGTTGGCCAGATTGTTGAAACAAGAAGAGAAAGTGATCGAGCCACATCAAGAGCCTATTGAGACGGTGAATCTTGGCACCGAAGAGATGAGAAGGGAGGTTAAAATAGGGGCTTCTCTGAATGAGGGTGTGAAAGAAAAGTTGATTGGAATGTTGAAGGAGTATTCTGATATCTTCGCATGGTCTTACGAGGATATGCCTGGATTAGATACTGATATTGTTGTGCACAGGCTACCCCTTAAAGAAAATTCTCCGCCCGTCAAACAGAAACTCAGGAGAACACGTCCTGATATGTCCAAGAAAATCCAAGAAGAGGTTCAGAAGCAGTTTGATGCAGGTTTTCTTGCTGTAACAGTTTATCCACCATGGGTCGCCAACATTGTACCTGTACCTAAAAAAGATGGGAAGGTACGAATGTGTGTCGACTATCGAGATCTGAATAGGGCGAGCCCGAAGGATGATTTCCCGCTTCCTCACATTGATGTATTGGTAGATAATACTGCTCAGTTCTCAGTTTTCTCCTTCATGGACGGTTTTTCTGGTTACAACCAAATAAAGATGGCGCCCGAGGACATGGAAAAGACAACATTCATTACGCCTTGGGGCACCTTTTGTTACAAGGTCATGCCGTTTGGATTAAAGAATGCTGGGGCAACCTATCAAAGAGCCATGGTGACTTTGTTTCACGACATGATTCATAAAGAAATTGAGGTCTATGTGGACGACATGATTGCAAAGTCCCATACTGAAGAAGAGCACCTGGTTCATCTGAAGAAATTGTTTGAAAGGTTAAGAAAGTTCAGGTTAAGGTTGAATCCCAATAAATGCACCTTCGGAGTAAGATCAGGAAAGTTGCTTGGTTTCATCGTAAGTGAAAAGGGTATCGAGGTCGATCCCGCCAAGGTGAAAGCTATACAAGAGATGCCTGAGCCGAGAACTGAGAAACAGGTTCGTGGATTCTTGGGAAGGTTAAATTATATTGCAAGGTTCATCTCACACCTTACCGCCACGTGTGAACCTATCTTCAAGCTATTGAGAAAGAATCAGGCAATAAAGTGGGATGACAATTGTCAGAAGGCGTTTGATAAGGTTAAAGAGTATTTGCAAGAGCCTCCAATCCTCATGCCTCCAGTGGAAGGTAGGCCTTTGATTATGTACCTGACAGTCCTCGAGAATTCAATGGGGTGTGTGCTGGGTCAGCATGACGAGTCCGGTCGAAAAGAGCACGCAATTTATTACCTTAGCAAAAAGTTTACCGATTGTGAATCAAGATACTCACTACTCGAGAAAACTTGCTGTGCTTTGGCATGGGCTGCTCGCCGACTGAGACAGTATATGTTGACCCACACTACTTTATTGATTTCAAAGATGGACCCAATCAAATATATATTTGAGAAACCGGCATTGACAGGGAGGATTGCCCGTTGGCAAATGATCTTGACAGAATATGACATCCAATACACTACTCAGAAGGCCATTAAAAGTAGTGTGATTGCTGATTATCTTGCACATCAACCTGTGGACGATTACCAGTCTATGTACTTTGAGTTTCCTGATGAAGATATAATGTGCGTGGCAGAAACTTCCAAAAGTCAAGATCAAGAGGAAGGACCTGAACCAGGGGCGCGATGGACGCTCGTGTTCGATGGTGCCTCTAATGCATTGGGTAATGGTATAGGGGCTGTGCTTACTTCTCCAACAGGTTTTCATATTCCATTTACGGCCAGGATTTGTTTTGATTGTACTAATAATGTGGCTGAATACGAGGCTTGCATATATGGTATTGAGGCGGCCATTGATTTGAGGATTAAAAATCTCGCAGTTTATGGAGATTCTGCTTTGGTGATTAGTCAGATCAACGGAGATTGGGAAACACGCCACCCCAACTTGATTCCCTATAGAGAACATGTGGTGAAATTGGCTCAATACTTTGATGAGATCACCTTCGATCACATCCCTCGAGAGGAAAATCACTTGGCTGATGCTTTGGCCACTTTAGCATCCATGTTCAAAGTCAAATGGGACAATGAAGCGCCGTCAATTGTGATCAAAAGGTTGGATGAACCTGCATTCTGTGGCGTCATTGATAATGTGCCTGATGAGAAACCATGGTTTTATGACATTAAGAAATTTCTGGAAACCCAAGAGTATCCTGAGGGTGCTTCCCTCACAGATAGGAAAACTCTGAAGAGACTATCTGCCAAGTTCTTCATTGCTGGAGGTGTGTTGTACAAAAGGAACTTTGATTCTGTGTTGCTCAGATGCGTGGATAGACACGAAGCAGCAAAGATCATGCAAGAGGTACACGAAGGATCCTTTGGTACACATGCAAGTGGGCACACCATGGCTAGAAAAATATTAAGAGCAGGTTATTATTGGTCGACCTTGGAACATGATTGTTTCAACCATGTGGTGGTATGTTACAAATGTCAAGTGTATGCAGATAGGGTTCATGTACCTCCGGTTCCTCTGAATGTGTTGACATCTCCTTGGCCATTTGCTATGTGGGGCATCGATATGATTGGGGAAATTAAGCCCACCGCCTCTAATGGACATCGTTTCATCCTCGTTGCTATTGACTACTTCACCAAGTGGGTTGAAGCTGCGTCTTATGCAAATGTCTCCAAGCAAGTAGTGACTCGCTTCATCAAGCACCATATAATTTGTCGTTATGGGGTTCCTGAGAGAATTATCACTGATAATGGATCCAACCTCAATAATAAGATGATGAAGGGACTATGCGAGGACTTCAAGATCACGCATCATAACTCCTCCCCGTACAGGCCAAAGATGAATGGCGCAGTTGAAGCGGCCAATAAGAACATCAAGAAGATTGTGCAAAAGATGGTGGTCACTTATAAGGATTGGCATGAGATGTTGCCCTTTGCTTTACATGGTTATCGTACCTCGGTGCGCACTTCCACAGGGGCAACTCCTTTCTCGTTGGTATATGGCATGGAAGCGATTCTTCCGGTTGAGGTTGAGATTCCTTCATTAAGGGTATTAACAGATGTGAAGCTCAGTGAAGCTGATTGGGTCCAGACCAGATTTGATCAACTGAACCTTATTGATGAAAAGAGACTAGCGGCCATATGCCACGGGCAAGCCTATCAAAAGAAGATGAAGAGAGCCTTCGACAAGAAGATTCGACCTCGACACTTTCAGGTTGGTGACCTTGTGCTCAAGAAGATCCTGCCCATTCACAACGATCCTAGGGGAAAGTGGACTCCGAATTACGAAGGGCCTTATGTCGTAAAGAAAGTCTTCTCAGGTGGCGCCATGATCCTCTCAACTATGGATGGCGAAGACTTCCCACTTCCCGTGAATGCCGACGCAGTTAAAAAATACTTCGCATAAACCTGATCAAAAAATAAAAATAAAAGAAAAGGAAAAGATCAGGAAAAAGAATGAAAAAGAAATAAAGTATACCCGCTAAGTTGAAAACCCGAAAGGGCGACTTAGGCAAAAAGGGGGTCCTGGTGGATTGAAAACCCGAAAGGGCGGTCCAGGCAAAAGAGGGACAAAAAGCGAATGACTGCGTCGTGCATTAGATCCTCGAGCATAGTTAGTCACCATAAATGGAGGGCTCACAAGGGCGAAGGATCAATCCATTCATCCATTTCGGAAAGCAAAGCAGAAGGAATATCAAAGATCTGCAAGGCATAGCAAGATTGGAACCCAATGGAATCTTTTCTTACGTTGCCATGTTTGTAAATTCTATTTGTTTTCCTTTTTGGTGGCCACCTCCTTAAGGGGCCGCTTCCTGGTGTACTCGCCTATGTTAGGCATTTCTTTTCATTAATAAAAAAGATATTTCACTCAAAAATTCCTACATCGTTTTATTTTTACTGTTTTGTTTACAAAAGCGTCCAATTATTTTGGTAAGCATTGCATTTCTAACATCGAAGTCCTACAAAAAGAACATGAACTAAAACAAATAGAATTGCTTAAAGATTTTGAGTACTCGGGATGGTGGACGAGGTAGAACCATCATACCTGGGGCATATTTGCTTGTTTTGTTTTGCAGGAATCTCCGATCATTCAGCACAGTCAGATGCCAGTACCTATGCTTCAGGAACCCAAAGGTCTCCTTTCCTTCAAATACCAGAGTTTATTTCTCTGGAGAGCTCTCATCCAGGGCTCGAAAAGCTCCGCAGTGTTGATTAGACTCCCTTATTCTTCGACAAAGATGTGGAAGTTCAAAAGGGGAGGTGCAATCTTCAAGCTTCAAAACGAGATGACGGTGTTGCCGTTCAAAGGTGCCATCGTGCCTCCTTCCTCACAAGTCTCATGGTGCAAGTTTCCCTCCTGCAGAAGTTACATATTGGAAGTCGGTCGAGAAACCATCTGGTGTGGCCTCGCAAGGTCAGGGCACCAAGAAGAAGTCCCCACAGAGTGCTTAGAACGGAAAGCCCTCTCCGATTGTTCATCCATTATCTCTACATATAGTAATCATTGCATTCACATTGCATCTACAAAAACGCGTAGCATTTCCATGAATATGGAGCATTACGCCACGGAAAAATTCAAACATGCATCAATGCATAGGCCAAGTTCGTATGTGATTCCAAGGCACAAAGTAACATATCCCCAAAAGAAATCTTTCTTTCTCCCTCCAGTGCGGACTGGATACAAAGTCTTTCTTTGTCAAGATCATTACCTTCTTTGGTTATTTCCCGTTTGCAGAGCGCAATCGTTTGGATAACCCACGCTTTGTGTGTGGCAATTCGAACGATCGCTACTCTTGAAGAGTTACACCCCGCCTTTTGGCCTGTGGGATTCAGTCAAGTCCAATAATTATTGGCATCTCCTTTAAAGTCCTGTTGTTACAGGCATCTTTCAAAATCTGGTTGTTACCAGTAAAAGTCCTATGGTTATAGGCACCCTTTGGTTGAGTCTAGTGGTTACTAGCCCTTTCCTTTAAAGTCCTGTTGTTACAGGCATCTTTCAAAATCTGGTTGTTACCAGTAAAAGTCCTATGGTTATAGGCACCCTTTGGTTGAGTCTAGTGGTTACTAGCCCTTTCCTTGAAGTCCTGTTGTTACAGGCATCTGTCAAAATCTGGTTGTTACCAGTAAAAGTCCTATGGTTATAGGCACCCTTTGGTTGAGTCTAGTGGTTACTAGCCTTTTCCTTAAAGTCCTGTGGTTACAGGCATCCTTCAAAGTCTGGTTGTTACCAGCAAAGTCCTGTTGTTACAGGCATCCTTTGGTTAGGTCTGATCGTTGTTGGTCCTCTCCCTCAAGGTCTGGTTGTTACCAGTGAAAGTCCTATTGTTATAGGCATCCTTTGGTCAGTCCTAGTTGTTACTAGTCTGTCCCTGAAAGTCCTGTTGTTACAGGCATCCTTTGGTCAGATCTGAGTGTTATTAGTCCTTTCTTTCAAAGCCCGGTTGTTATCGGCAAAGGTCCAGTAGCTGACTGGCTTTTCTTGTGTATATCAAGCTTTTAATAGTATCCCTTGGTTGAAATCAGTGGTAACTGATATCCTCTTTCAAAATCAAAATTACAAATTCACCTCAGAGTTGTTACTCCAAAGTGCAAATTTTTGGTACTTTTGGGTATTCAATCCACTTACACCTCAAATGTCCAGAACCTGTATCGTTCGTACATTCGGGTCCAAGAAGATTGAATAGGGGCAGCTGTTGCACCCCAAAATTTGCCCATTTTATTTATACCCAATTGGCTTTCATATTACATTCATGTACATACCTCATATAGGTCATTCATACATTCATTCATATCACCGTTACTGCCCAAGAAAATTGACAAAAAGAGGCCGAGGTTGGGGAAATTCTTGGTTAAGAAGAATCAGATCTGAGGCCTTATTGAAGAGGATCATCTCCATTGGCATACTCCTAAAATCAGGGTTTTATTTTCTCCGAGTAAAAGCTCTGGTTAAAAGACAAATTTCAGGTTCATCAGGGTTTTCAAATTGAGGTTTTGACCAAAGTCAACCCTGTTGACTTTTTGGTCAAAATTTAATCAGAAGATTATTTTTGAGTATGAAATCATGGGTGCATTGAGGGAGTATTCATTTGATTCTCATTGAGTTGAAGACTAATTGAGAATTAGATCGGAAGCGGATTAATCAGGAAAGTTCATCTGGAATCGAAAAAATCAGGACAATTGACCTTTTGGTCGAAGTCAAGGTCAACTGTCAACTATTGAAGGTTGGTTGAAAATTGGTAAAAGAGAATCACGAAAATTTTGAAAATCAAGTTTTAACTAAAATTGCCATTTTTGGAAATTAGTTAAATTTGGAAATTGCCAAAAAGGGAAGGTTCTAATACTTTAAGAAATTTGAAAGAGTTTGAGAATGGCTAAACAGCTGACTTTAGGTCTATTTTTCACATAGCTACAAGCATCATTTTGAAACAAGATCAAATACAAAAATGTTCATATCATTGCAAGTTGAAACTCTTCAGTCAGAAGTTTCTTCATTCGAGGCTCAGATCGGAAGTTACGAAGTCCTGAAGTTCATGATTCGAGGTTGTCAAGTCTTAAGTAGTTAGAGAAACTATGCATAATAACAATTGAGTGTGAGCATGTAACTTTGAGGCAAGGTTTCACATGGATGCAAGCTATGTTTCGAGAACTCTTCAACATCAAGATTGTCCTCCCCATGACAATAAACAATGTTGTAGAAAGAATCGTGAGCCAATTCTCCATGAATGGACAGATATACGCATGGAAAGAAACTGATCCGTTGAGAAATGATTGTCAGGCATATAAGATTTTGAAGAGCATTCATGGCGTGGCCAAACGATCGTCTTTAATCTCATTTTCGATACGGTTACAAGCTTTATTTCGGATCAAGGTCAACTACAAAAGTGTTCATTGTATTACGACCTGTAAGTTTGCAGAAGAAATTATTTCCAAATGAGGCTCGGTTCAAGAGTTATGGGGATTCGAAGTCGCTGAGTCGAAATTGTGAATACGGCAACCATCCGGACTTGCTACCAGTTTGATGTCATAACTTCAAGAGTGATTAGCATGATGATATGATCATTGTCTCAAAGCATTTTCAACATCAATATTCTTCTCTTGCATTCCCTCTTCGCAATGTTTCCGAGATTGAGTCAAATGGTGATAGAGGGAATAAGTTACATGTGTATGAAGGTGACCTCATGAGAGTCGGTTTTCGTAACAAGGCATCTGCTTGAATTTCTCGCAGCATGGTCACGCGGGAGGCAAGAATCACTGCTTATGTTATTTTTGCTGCATTGTTCTTATTCACCCTCAGCTGCTGCATATTCCATTAATAGCCAAACAGCACTGCATACATGAAAAGAAAAAAGAAAGTTTACTACAAAAGGAACAACTTGCACATTAAGTTGTTGAAAAAAGATCCACTACTTGCAACTCACCATACACCCACACTCTCACTATATAATTCCAAACCCCTCACCAAGTGAAGACCCCTTCAGATTTTCAGATTTTTTTCTTCTCACTTCGATTTCTCTCTTCACTCTCTCCAAGCTCCCATTTTTCTCTCATCACTCTTCTTTCTCTCTCTACAAAGTTTGTTACAATCTTGTAACAAACTCATCAACCTTCATCCTCATCCTCACACAATCATCATCTTCATCATCTTTCAATCACCATTATGGCTTCAATTGAAACCTGATACAAGCTTCAAAGCATCACCATCATCTTCATCAATCACCTCCATAATCATTTTGTGGTCATCACTTTCAAGAGAAGCAAGTATCCTCATCGTTCAATCTGCAAGTATTAAGTTCACTTCTCAAGTGTGCATTCATTCTTCACTGCAAGCCATCATCATTCTCAAGAAGCAAGGATTGGAACACAGCTGTGGAATTCTTCTTCAAATCTTGATCAAGATTCGCAACAAGTAAGCTCTATTCCTTTGCATTTAGAAGCATATAGGCCTGGAACCCGTCATCAGGGATTGGGTTAGGATTTAGACCACCATGTTTGCATTGAAGGTGTTGCATATCGTGTATGGATTTATTTTGAACATGAATTCGGTTTGCGTGGTATAGCTCTCATATGAATGTATGGATCACGTATTTGAATGCCTTGCGTCGCGAGGATTGCTTTGGTACTCGTTTTGTGTGATTTAGGGAGAGTCTTGAATGTTAGGGTTTTAGAAATGTGATTCGGATCGTGCATTAGAAGGAGAATCAAAGAAAACAGATGCGAGATTCATGATCTACGCGAAATTTCGAGGGGAAAGGTGTGTGCTTTCGTGATTTCTGGGCAAATCTTCCATAGCTCCGGCGGCGGCGCTAAGCTGAAGAAGATGACCGGAGCATCTCCAGCTCCGGCGAGGCCCTTGCATGGTTTCTTTTTGGTTTATTACGTGGCGATCTCTTATTGGCTTGAGTTCCCATTTCATTTCATTTTTGTCTTGTTGTAAATCATTGGTGCATGACGTGGTGAACCGTGATTGGCCCTGGTGTTATTTTGTCCTCATCTCACTTAAAACTAACTTGACCAATTGACATAGTGTACCTACATTAACTCACGTTGCTGCATGTAAATAAAAAAACTATAGGCTATGTGAGTAGTGCTGCATTAGTATTAGAATGAAAATAGTGTATAAAGGATGGGCCACGTGACTAGGGCCTTGGCGCCGTTGCTTTCTGCACACCCCTGTAATAGGCCCAAGCGCTAATTATAAAGGGATTAACTCATGCCAGATTTCGCTTTTACACCCCTGCCTGTTCAAATTTCTTTTATTTGCCATATTGATTTTCTTCATAACTTTTAATTCGTAAACCAGTTTTCCTTCAAATAAAAAATAAATAAAAATATGTTTTAGATAGAATCACATGTGTAAATAATTGTAGTATTTTTTCTAGATTTTTAGAAATTGTTTTCCTATTTTTAATAAATCCTTTCTTTCAACATGTTCATTGTGTTTTTAAGTTTGATCGGTTTTGCAAATTAATTTTTGTTTAATACCTTAGGAGTAGAATTTGATTGCCATTTTTTGTGTGATATCAGTAGGCTCATATACCATATTGTGTGAAAAAAATAAAAGTTTAATTCTATGTTTTGGTTATGTTTTCATTAGATTTTCTATACCCGATTTGTGTGCGTTCCTAAACGGATAACCATGTGAATTTGACCTATAATTTGCTTTGCATTTATGCAATTGACTTAGTTTCTTTTTGTACATATAAGTAGGGATGTTTAGAGGTCCTAAGACCTGGAGTTGAATTTTTCAAGTCATGTTTTCTTATTTTACTTGATTTTTCTTTTTTACTTGTAGATAACTCACCTTTGGTTAACGATTGCATCATAACTTGTCCGAATGACCTATAATTTTGTATGAAACTTCGTGACATGATTCCATGATTGTTTAGACACCTATTAGAGGTCATTAGCTACTGACTTCCATCATTTGATTACATCTTTCTAACTTCACTCCTAATTTCAATTCTACTAACTAGTTTTGACCTAGTTTTGTATAGTTTTGTTAGAACTTTGTTTGTTTCAAGTTAATTGACTAACATAGATTGGTATAAGGTCTTGGACCTATAAATGAACTAATTGCTACTGACTTTAAGCTTTGTTCATGGTTTCATTTGCTTTTTGTTTTGATTAATGGATGTTTGTTCGCTAATGGTTAAGTGACGATTTATGCGATACTTTGGTAACTCTTTGTGAATATTTTCGTGTAGCGCCATATGGCTTTTGTGTTTGATTTAGGACATTTATTTCCTTGATTTGCTACTGCCCTAGGGCTCTCTTCTCATCTTGTTGGAGTTGTAACTCCATTCTTTTGCCATGTTCCCTTAGACTCTTCCTTCTTTGTTAAAAGGAATTGAGATAGGTTAGGATAGTTATCCTTGACCTTAGGGCCATTAGACTTAGATTAGAATAACTTAGATTAGAGAATAGGTTAGTTCCCTTTTTCATTCTCTTTTTCTTTTCAACTTTAAAACACTAATAAATAAAGATACGAATCACATTAAGAAAGTGATAGAGAAATGAGTGGGATTCATTCCCTAATCTGTTTCTCAATCACTTAGTGGGAGAGAAATGAGTGGGATTCATTCCCTAATCTGTTTCTCGGTCACTACTTAATGGGAGAGAAATGAGTGGGATTCATTCCCTAATCTGTTTCTCAAACATTAACTAATGGGATAGAAATGAGTGGGATTCATTCCCTAATCTGTTTCTTGAACATTATATAATGGGATAGAAGTGAGTGGGATTCATTCCCTAATCTGCTTCTCGATCATTATGCATTTTATGTGATTCTAATCGCAAAGTAAATCCCCTTAAAAAATACCCAACCAAAAACATTCAAAAACACTTAATAAAGGCTCGAATTAAAACAAAGTGACGAAGTGGTGCGAAACCTTGTATTGGGTTTTGTTCATCATGTAGTTACATAAAAAACACAAACCCAAGTTCATTCTTTTGCCTTGTTAGGCGCTTAAGAACAAGTTAAGTCCTTTCCAAAACTAGGCGTATAAGTCTCCAAAGGTCGAGCATCGTGGATTGTGACCTTAACCGCTGTTCAACTAAAAAACACAAAACAAATGGAAACTATGGAGCCGAACTACGGTCGTTCTGATTCCTGAAAAGGATACGTAGGCATTGGGTCGCGGGGCCTAAGCGAACACACTTGTAAATAATTCCTTCTTTTCCCCGTATTTCTTTTGCATTCATTCGCATTTAGGTTTAGACATTAGACACCCTTTAGATAGAAACAAACATAGGTGGATACCATCGAGTACGATGGGCGTGAGGGGTGCTAACACCTTCCCCTTGCGTAACCGACTCCCGTGCCCTATTCTCTGGTCGAAAGACCCTGTTCTTGTTCTGAGTTAGGTTTCCTGATATTCCTTTCCCGCGATGGGATGAATATATTAGTGGCGACTCTGATTCCATTTTTCGCGGGGTAGCGACAATGCCCTCGTCACTTGGTCTTGAATATCCGAAGCATACTCGTTAATTTATTTCCTACGATCTCGATCACGCACAATTTCATTTGGGTTAAACTCATTAACCACATTAGGCGGCGGTTCTAATTCAGCTTCTGGTTGCACAACATTCACATTCTCAATACTTGCTCTATCAACCAAAAATCTCTTCTTCTCTGAAATTAAATGATCTTGAATTAATACTCATTTAACATAGTCTAAAATGAAGCAAAATACATTCAAAAGTATTAATTTTGAATGAACAAATACATTCAGGAAGTCTTAGTTTAAAATGAATATATTTATTGGGGAGTCCAGGAAAGTCGGGAGCACCGATGAAATTAATGCTCCAGGACCACAAGGGAGTGAGACACCATATCTCAATTCAAAACCTTAAGGTGTTAGATGAATGGATCTTCTCTCTTATAAATCCAACATTTCACCCATTCATAGGTAATGTGGGACTTTAACCACTCACACTTGCACTCAACAATATCCAAAGTCTTAATCTATCCTGCATCACTAAGGAAAAAATAAATTTAAAATTAAAAGATTTCAAATGTCAAAGAAAATTGTTTCAAGAAGATTTACTCTATATTTTTCCACTTGATTTTGTTGACATGTGAAAATCAAGTATAAGAAACCTTAAGACAAAAAAGTCACATATAGGCTTTTCAATCCTTTGACATTACCTAGCAATTTAATGATCACTACCTAGGAAAATCAATCAATAACTGTGTATGAATACATTCATGTGGATTTACACTTCCATGTATAATGTACTAGTATTGTATTCACCTATTTTGACCATAAATAACATACTTCTTCTATAACAAAAAACTTGTCACAAATTTATTAGTACAATCCAACAAGGAACAACAGAATAATTATTGGTCTTTTTGGCACTACTCAAGATTCTTTGAAGTTTATCTTCTAAAATCTGAATACATTCCAAATCTAATCCTCATGTCAAGTCGTCAAGACAACCAATTATTGCACGATTTGGACATATTTTCTACTACTACATGCAATTCATTAAAAAATAGACAAATTTCACAGAAGAAATAAAGCAAAACTCCAAAACATCAAAGAAATAGATCGTTGAAAAAGGTGACATAGTACTATCAACGGTGGATTCGATAAATCCGACGATGGTGTAGCAGAGAAAGCCAACACGGTGACGTCGTGACGGCCAAGAGACGTACGGCAAGGAAACTGCTCGCGCGCAGATTGTTTACAAGTCAACAATTCTCGACGTAGTCGCGGATTCGGGTTCTAAATTCGTTCTTCCCCTTTCTATTTTTTGCCTTTTTTTACCTCAGACTCAAAAAAAAATTGGACCAGAGACTGGGCATGTGCCCAACCTAGCCATGCCTTAAAACCACCCGTGAGCCAAGGACAATGATCGGGTGATGGGTTTTTCACTGCAGGTCCACTTGACTTTCATTGATCCGGTGTTTGAGAATTTATCTTGCCACCCTCCATTTTATACATGTCACCTCAAGTAGGGCGTTTTTATCAAATTATCCTTGTAAAATATTAGATTTTTGAAATTTTCGGTACCGTACTGAAAATTTCATATAAATACTAGAAATTTTGTTGGATTTACCAATTTACCGTGTCTGATGCTACATACCGAAAATTTAAAATTTCTGGTACCGGATATTTCAAATTTTCGATATGTAGCAGCAGTTAAAATTAATACCGGAAATTTGAAATATCCGGTATATGAAAAATTATCGGATATTTCAAATTTTCGATGTGACTTCAATTCATAAAATTACTAAAAATTTAAAATTTCCAGTAATACTGGGTCTTAATTTTTAAATTTCCGATAGATGGATACCGAAACTTTATAAAAAACAAAGAATTTCCGGTATCTGTCAAAAAGAGGTATTGGAAATTTACTCTGCGGTAATTATTTTTTTTGATGATTTTGACAATAGTAATTGCTTTTTCAAAAAAGATAAAAATTCTGAGTAAATAATATCAGAAACATTTTAGGAATAATATAAAATGGAATGTGGCATGTATAAATTGAGGGGTGGCAAGATAAATTCTCCCAGTATTTATACATTTGAATTAGGCCTTCTTGTAATTAAGTCTCTCCATCTTTGGGACCTAAGGCTTGTCCGGATCATTAATGAACTATTGACGGGAAAAATATCAATTTGTGATGAACCATAAACTACGGTGTATCTTTCAATGTTGAACAATCTAATCTCAAAGCCTAAATAAAAAGTTATTAAAGCATTGCAAGTTGTGTTTAAATCGCACGAGCCAATTAAGCATTAGTATTGC
This sequence comes from Vicia villosa, assembly GCF_029867415.1. Lineage (NCBI taxonomy): Eukaryota > Viridiplantae > Streptophyta > Magnoliopsida > Fabales > Fabaceae > Vicia > Vicia villosa. Next base: position 133,089,782 of record NC_081185.1, read on the forward strand.
CTAATCATATGTATTTTGTAAGGAGGACAACTTCTTTACCCATCACAAAAAGATGAGTAGTGTACCTTCAGCCAATCACATAATACCATTTAACATTTACATGTTTAATTATTTACTAAATAGTATATTTGTTTATTGTTTTCAAGATATTTTACACTAAAGGTAACCTTACCCAACTTGCTGAGTTGGGTAAATAAGAATTCACCTTTTGTAAGTTGTTTTTTTATGTGAGACTTGATGTCACATTTATTCACTTTGAGAAAAAAACTTACTATTAAAAGAGAATTGCTTAAGTTTAAATGCACATGTTTGATTTTATTCAACTTTAAAAGTAAAACCAATTCTACTTTCAAAAATACAAACCTGTCAAATTCAATTTAAAATTAATTGTTTACTACATATGATTTTTAATTTGGTACACGTTTGTTTATACCCATTTCCAAAATTAAAACCAATCATATCTTCAGTAAAAATAACTTTTCAAGGATGTGTATTGGATCGTTAGAGGCGCATCAACATTTGGGAGAGAACAACTACACAGGTGAATATTCATCATGGATAAGAAGATTGAATTGTAAAGGAATGAATAGTCGGATCGAGTTTATATATGAAAATCTGAAGACGAATGGGAGTGGTAAGAGGAGTTATAGCCGTCGATTATAATTTAGAAAATTTCTTTGCCAATCTCCCAACCTTCTAGCTCACCTCTGGTGAAAAACCCAGAATACCCCTGACTTCGGAAATGAACTTCCGAAATGCAAGAAAAAGGTGTTTTCGGAGATGCATTTCCGAAAGCGTCTTTTTTTAAAAAAAAAATTTGACTTATTTCAGAAATGCACTTTCGAAAACAGCATTTCGGAAGTTCATTTCCGAAATACTGCGCGTTTTGCAGATTAAGCAAAACAGCCCCCTCCCCCAAATCATTTACCCTAATCTTCTTCAAACTCAACCCCAAAGAGATTTTTGTGCAAACCAGTTCCAAGCTACCTCAAAGGCTCCATCTACTTGCTCTATTACATTCTAAAGTCCTCCAATCTATTCAATAGGTAAGCATTTTGATTTTAAGATCTAAGATTATAATGTATTTTAGGGTGTTTAGAAATAGCAAAAAATGTATTAGGTTAGGTTTATACTGATATTTAGGATGTTTAGAATGTGTATACATAGGTTTGAATTTTGATTTTGGGGTCTGCCATTGAAGGTTGCAGAAAAGCTCTGCGCAGGGGTGTTTCGGAAGTTCATTTCCGAAAACACCTCCATCCCAGTTTCGGAAATGAACTTCCGAACTGTATCAGAAGTGCAATTTTTTTTTTCATTTGTCTCGCATATTAATCGATTTCGATTTCGATTGTTTACAGGAACATGACAAGGAACCAGCCAGCACGCATCAGACAGGGGAGGGAGTCCCAGACTGCGTCGGCTAGACGCGAGCGGGCGGCGGCGCAGCTGGCGTCGACAGGCGGGCGGGGCCGGGGACGCCGTGTGCGCGTTCAGCAGGACTTGGTGGAGAGTTCATCTCCTTCAGGCTATAGGAGTAGGCTGGCTCAGGTATCTTCTTCCCGCCAGCGAGAGGAGGAGGATGATGATGAGGAGGAGGAGGAGGAGGTCATACCGGATGTTGACCCTCCAGTCGGGGAGGAGGAGGAGCAGGAGGAGCAGGAGGTGGATAGCTATCCGGGAGGGCCTTTTGACACTTCCCTGCTGATTCACTACCAGGATCACGTCGCTCGGCGGATCTGGGAGGGAGAGGTATTTTTTTTAACTTAGCCGTTTATTTGTCACCATTTTTTATAATTTTACCGTTTATTTTTCGCTTATTTGTTTTTTTTTTGTAACAGGAGAGAGAGCCATTGAAAATGGTGAACCACTCCAGGAAGATTTTCGGTCTGTTTAAACCAGCAGCTGAGTGGTTTAACGACCATGTGCGAGGTTCAGGGCTCAGCGGGCTCTGCATGACGGGGTACACCACCATCAGCACCGGCATGCAGGGGGCATTTGTGGAGCGCTGGCACAAGGAGACGTCATCTTTCCACCTGCCGGTTGGGGAGATGACGATCACCTTGCATGACGTCCAGTGTCTTCTCCACCTGCCTATTAGGGGGCCGCTGTTGACCCACTCCAAGATCCAGAGGGTGGAGGCCATTGAGTGGATGACGCTATATCTGGGCATGGAGGAGGAGGTTGCTCACTTTGAGTGCGCCACGACTTGTGGGCCTCATGTCCGGTTCACTACACTGAAGATCTATTTTGAGTTCCACCTGGACGCGGCGGCCGAGGCCGAGGAGGCGGGTGACGAGCTATTCACACAGTATCACCGCGGCTGCGCTCTCCGGTGCTGGTACATGCATGTGGTAGGCGCTGCATGCTTTGTGGACAAGAGCGCCAGGTACGTCGACGTGACCTACCTCCGCTATTTCATGGACATGGATACCGTTCACCAGTGGAACTGGGGGGCAGCTACTCTGGCATATCTCTACCAGAAGCTGAATGAGGCCTCCAACTGGCGGACGAGGCAGCTGGTCGGATCCTGCACTCTGCTTACGGTACGTTTGATTTTAACACATTCTCGTATTTATTTATTTATTTATTTATGTTTCGTATTTAATTTTAATACATTATCGTATTTATGTTTCAGAGCTGGATCATCTCCTACTTCTCCCGCATCCACGGCTTCCACATCGATCCTGAGTATGTGGACCCCATGTCCAGGGCCGCCAGATACGTTCTCCAGAGGGGGAACGATGCGGTGGGACCATACCGCCTGTACCTGGACCGCACGATGCACGACGACGTCACCTGGAGGCCGTTCGCCGACTACGCTCAGATTGTCCCCTTCGACGGGGTTGCTCTATATTCAGGCTGGTTGGCATGCAGGACCGGCATCATGGTTCGGTATCTCCCGGAGCGGTGCATGCGTCAGTTCGGATTCGTGCAGATCATACCCAGGTCACCCTTCGAGGCTGCTCCTGACACAGTGACCAGAGTGCAGCTCACTGCCATATGGGAGCATTGGGAGGATCATGTGGTACCGCTGGAGTACCGTCGCATGCGGGTCACCCAGGACTGGCACAGTGTGGAGGGATACGTCACATGGTTCTACCGGGTGTCCCATCCTCTCTTGAGACCCGACGTTCCCGGCGCTCCTAGGCCAGCACACGAGGAGATCCTGGAGAACCAGCAGGCCGAGGATGATCACGCCATTGATCTCATGCCGATCTGTCAGCGGATATCGATGATTGGGCGGGACGCGTTGGATCGAGGTATCGTGGAGCGGGGCGGTCCAGAGGCAGTCGCGGTGATGGAGATGATCGTCCTTGATGCGGACCGTGCGGCGACATACAGGCGGCAGAGGAGGGCCCAGGGTGAGAGGGTTAGGCACACCCAGTAGTGGTCGGGTTTATTTATTTTTTGTTTTCGGATTGTATCTTTAGCACACTATTTTTATTTGTTTCGGTTTGTATATATTATTTTCATCGGATTAGTATTTTTTTTGTTTATTTATCATATTAGTGTTTTCAGTCTATCTATTGTTTATTTTATTTGCCGGTAACGTTTAATTAAAATGCGGTTGCGTTTAAGAAAAAACATAAAAAAAAACACAGTTTCTGCATAATTCGGAAATGAACTTCCGAATTCACCCCCCATGAGGTGTTTTCGGATGTTCATCTCCGAACGCACCCCCCATGAGGTGTTTTCGGAGATGAACTTCCGAATCAAGGAAATTTTTTTTAAAAAAAAGCGCTTCGGAAGTTCATTTCCGAAGCAGGGGTAGTTTGGGAATTTCGCTGGAGGTGACCCCCCATAGGGAGGTGGGTAAAGAAATTTTCATAATTTAATCAATGGATGATGATAGCGATCCATGTCATCCTCTTTGGTTTGTTTTATGTTGATCGCTTATGAGTGGGCCATTGAATTCGTCACACCTAGTTATACTTATATTTATGAAAATTGAATTAAACTTGATGAGTTGAAAGTTAATCAATTTAAATTGTTCATATGTTTGGAATTCAATTAGTAGTTTGGAATTTGGATCATCATTAGACTAGTTTTAGTTTTTTTTTTTAAGTAATCTGTTGTTTGAGTCAATCTTTTTATATTGGCATAATAAATTTTCTCAAATTTTTAAAATATCAATATTGGATCATCACTTAAGTTTTAACCCAATAAATTATTCTTATTTTCAAATTTATTAAAAATGAAACAATTATGTTCCTATTTCGACCGAGGTATAGGAGTGGGAATAGGTCAGGCCGGCCTATAGGGGCATATGGCCTAGCCTATATAAGGTCAGGCCAGGTCAGACTTATTTAACAAAAAGGCCTAGCTTAGGCTTTTTTAAAAGCCTATTTAGTAAAATAGGCCAGGCTTAGGCTATTAAAAAAGCCTATGAAGCCTTATAGGCCGGCCTATATTTTTATGTATATTAAAAATAAGTTAAATAAATCGGCTTATATTTACATGTATATTAGAAAAAAAGGCTAAATAGGCAAGCCTATATATGCATATATATTAGAACAAAGGCTAAATACACCAGCCTATATATGCATATATAGGACGGCTTATAAGATTTTTTAAATAATATGGATTAATTGAAAATCATAATGAAAAATAGGCTTTTAAATAGGCTTTCAAGGCAGGCCACAGGCCAGGCTCAGGCCTTTCAGGTTTATCATAGGCCAGGCTCAGGCCTTATAAAGCCTAGCCTAGCCTAGCCTATTTCCACCCCTACCGAGGTAGAGTTGAAAATAACATGTATTGGATAAAAGTACAATGAAAATAATAATTTATTACACTTGGATTTTTAGCTGGGAGACTGTTAACAAAGAATGTCAAAATGAAAAGACATTTGTTCATTAGAAGACACTAATGAAGTGTTGTTATTAATGAAATGTTTAAAAAAATATTTTGATAATAAAGCGTCGACGGAGAATCTATCATGGTGTCGATGAAAAGAGAATATGATTTAGATAAATCTCAAGAACAAATCCAAAAGATCAAGATCATATGGAAAATTTGTCCTGAATTTTGAGAAGGGTAGTCGACATGATCCTTTTCTACGTCAATCAAGGTATCGATGAAGGAGAACATAACAGATCCACGAGATTATGATCATCTAGAAACATGTCCATAATCTTGAAAAGGGCAGTCGACGAGACCCTCTGTGCAACCAACATATCAATCGACTGAGCCACAAAAGTTTAAGACTTAGTATTTTTACAAGTTAAAAAGACCTTTGCAAGCAACGTCGACAGTGCGGTGGACAGTTTTCCTCGGAAGTTCGTAGGGAAGTTTGAAGCGATTATAACTCTATAGGGTTATAACTCAATGTGGGTTATTTGACTAATATGATTAATTATATCGTCAAATGTGGCGGAGGTATCGCCACGAAACGTAGGAGACCAAAATCCTTTTTATCTAAGTTTCACATTGCCACAGAGAGAGCAGCCTTATGGCATGCCAACTGTTATGATGGAAGGCGTACACCCTAGTGCATCAATATACTAAAAAATGTGATAGTTATGTCTACGTTCTTCAATTCAAATTAGGCCACCGAGTCTACTTTTGGGCAACTTTGGTTGAGCAAGACAATCGCCTGGAGGTGTAGGATATTTCCCTTCAGTTACGTCGCCTCTAGTCAATAACTTTGTCCAAGCCATGAGACAATAAATGAACAAGAGTAACCATGATATGGTCAACATGCTTACGCAACGAGAATTAGAAAATAAAATATTTTTTTAACTCGTTAATGAAAAATGCCTTCACGTGGTTTACCACGCTACCTCCAAATCTAATCTTTAATTGGAATTAATTGGAGAAAGTGTTTCACGAATAGTTTTACACGGGACAATAAAAGATTAGTCTCAAAGAATTGGCTAGTGTAAGACGAAAGGTGGCAGAAAATATTAATGACTACCTCAATAAGTTTAGAACCTTGAAATTGAGATTTTTTATATAACACCTCGAATTCAATTAAATTATTTAATTGAATTTCTATTGGTTTATTTAATGATTTAAATATTTTTATACAGTGGAGGAGCCAGAAAAATTACGAAGCTTGACTTCAAAAAAATTACGAAGCTTGGGCAAATTAGAAAGTGCAATAAAAAACAACCTCACAGTCCCAAATATGTCGAGCGGCATGGTCATGCTAGTATATCAAGACGGACGTGTCTGAAGGCCCACCCGGGTAGCCACCATCATGTGCGTCTTGAGCATCATCCTGACTATAATCGTCATGCTCGGGGTGAACCTCAGGTACCTCCTCCTCCTCGTGTATGTTCTCCTCCTTCAAACTAACCTCACGAGAGGAAAACACTCGAGACAATCAACTCCTTGATGCAGATGAGGATCCTGCAGGCGCCTCATCCATCTAGACTGGGACTCGGACTCGTCCCCGTCCCGAGTCACTCCTTGCTGCGCGGCTCTCCCGCACCGAGCTGAGGCTGTCTGTGTGTACCTCCCATATCTAAGTCGATTGATCGATACCTGGTTCTTAGTCATTTTCCTGAAATTATGAATCAAGTCAAGTATATGAATCAAACATTTAATCAATCAAGTATGGTGAGATTAAGAATCAAGTCATAAGAAGACCAATTATCATAGCCCAGAGTTTTAGGAAAAGTATACAAACATGGATAAAGTGAACACATAAAGTGAAAACTAAAAAAAATAGTTAAGAGCCAATTTCGGAAGTGCATATTCGTAACTGGTCAGAGGTGTTTTTCGGATATGCACTTCCGAAATTACATGCAAACAACCATTTTGACAGTTTCTATTTTTTGCCCTAACTCATACAAAATCCATTTTTTATCATACAAACACTATCATTGAGCATCAATAACTTCAACCTACACCATTATCCTAATTTCTAACAGCCCTAATAACATTTCGAAGCTGGAGTGAAATTTTTTGGAAACTTACAATTTTTTGAAGCTTTGAGTAACACTTGAATGGAGCCTTGAGCCTTTAATGAAAGTTGTGGAGTATGAATGTCTTGATAGGAACTTGATATCAATGAGTTTGTAGAAGAAATTTTGTGTTTTGAAGAGAATGCGAGTAGTGGTGGTGGTTGTTTGCGTTTTTGTGAAAACTCCAAAATACTTGGGAGATGCATGTCCGAAATCACCTTTATTTTAAAAAGGAGTCTTCGAATATGCATATATAAAATATATGGGTATTTTGGGGGTTTCACCGAGAGTCTGTTAAAATGTAAATGAGTACATAAATAAATTCCCTTATATGACAAACATGTTGGGCTTTCCCTCCTATTTGGAGAAGCTCAAATTAATGTGGGTTAGTGATTCATGTGCGTGTAAGCTTTTGTTGTTATCCAACAAAGAGAATCATGTCATTCATTAATTCTGTTAGAGAAACAACAAGAAAAGTTAGAGAGAAAAATGAAATCCCACAACCCCAATTCTACACAAATCAATATCAAAAAATTGAAGCTAGCGCAAAATTCAACGGTCGGATCGTCTTGAAAATTTAACACAACGTTCATGACTTATAAGAGCACATTTTGAATAGTGGTCATCTTTAAGGTAAGAATTTCTTGGTGTTTTTTAGTTGTTTTGTCTCTCTTGATTCTTGTTGTATTCCAAGATTAATTGCAAATCTTGATGATGTTGATGTATACCTCTAACTAGTGTTACAGAGAACCTTGTTTGTACCCATTGTTGATTATAGTTGAGATTTTAAGTGGCATATGGGTCTCGTGATTTTATAGTGCAATTCTAACCTTTTAAATTGGGAGAAGGAATAAGAAGAATAAAGAGTTCAAAGAACAGGTGGGTGAGATTTAGTATTTTCAATTGCAATTTTGACCTCTGTAGTTGGGAGAAGGAAGAAGGAGTTTGAAGATCAGGTGGATGTGTTTGTCAAATGAAAACCATTAAATTCAAATAAAAGTTATTTTTGATTTGTAAATTATTAGAGGTAATGAATGATTGATATGTAATAACTAAAAATTTCATATAAAAAAAGACTCACTATAAATTTCCCGCACTTTATTGCTAATGTGACATAAGATTATATTTTATTGTCCAATTAAAATGACTTTATTAAAAAAATCAATTATGTGACTTCACCGTTGAAACTCCCTATCAAATATCAATTATACATTTCTATTAATTTTGATGCTACCCAAATATAATCAAATATGCACTAATTTTTTGAAATTTTAGTTTTTTAAACTAAAATTGAATTTAAATGTTACATTATTTTCTCTAAAAATATATATGGACTAACTTCTTTGTAAGCACGTATAAATTTTATAAATATGTATTTGAACTTAGTATTTCATTTATAAAACTCTAAAATTAAAAGCTAACCGAAATTGAATCCAAATCCTATTATCACTCACGCCCCGTTCCTTACAATAAAATTATATTTTGTATCCACTGCCACGTCATCGATCCGGAAGAAAAGTGCTATTCGAGCATAACAACATCAAAGAAGGAAGGGATACTGTCCATCGTATAACATCAACGGTCATGGACAAACCAAATGGGACGACGCGGATCGCCATTCTCATCCATTGATTGATTATAATCGACGGCTCAAAGTACTCTTCCCACTTGCAGTCTTCATATATAAACACAACCTGAGTAATCTTTTTCAATCATTCACAATTTAATCTTCTAATTCAAATCTTTATAGTTGATAATTTTAAGAGAAAAATGTCAGGTCGCGGCAAGGGAGGAAAGGGTTTGGGAAAGGGAGGAGCAAAGAGGCATAGAAAGGTGCTTCGTGACAACATCCAGGGTATTACGAAGCCTGCAATTCGTCGTTTGGCTAGAAGAGGTGGTGTGAAGAGAATCAGTGGTCTCATCTATGAAGAAACCCGTGGTGTTCTCAAGATCTTTCTCGAGAATGTTATTCGTGATGCTGTGACATACACTGAGCATGCTAGAAGGAAAACTGTCACTGCTATGGATGTCGTTTATGCTTTGAAGAGGCAAGGAAGGACTCTTTACGGTTTCGGTGGTTGATTCTTGTTCTCAAATTAGGGTTTAAGATAGCCCTAGCTTGTTTTGGTTGTAAATGTTGGTTAATTTCGATGCATTTCAGCTGTTCTGTTTTAGTTTATTTGATTAGATTAGTTGTAGATCTGTTTCAATTGAACTGGAACAACTTGTTCTATGTTTCTGCTATGTTGATTTGTAAGAGTTTTTAATTATGAATGATGAAACTCTTTATGATGTTCAACGTGTGTTTCTCCCCTAAATCATTTGTTCTTCATCTCAACTAATTATGTCTCTTATCTCTCACTCACTAGGAAATTGTGAATAATTATTGTATTCTTTCATTCACATTAGATATTAGTTGTAAGGTCTAAATTGTGTTGGTATAGGTAATTTGCTGTGTTATGTGAAAATTAAAATGGTAATATCTTCTGGGCTCCGTACATCTTTGGGTTTTTAGTCCATGACCCTTTTGATTGATGTGACATTACTAGATACATTTATTTTTTTAAAGACTACGTATCTCTCCAATAGAGAGAAAAAAATAAAGAGAGAAAATGAAGAGTATCTTCTCTCCTTTTTTTCTTTAGCTTTATCTCTCTGTTTCTTTTCAAAATGGATCCTCTCCTATGGCCTCTCTTCAGTTTTTAGTGCGGTTCCAAATCGAAGGGTTGATATGCATTAAAGAAATGATAAATCGAAGGCTTGCCATCGTCATCGCGCTGAGGTTACATCTCAATCATGAAATTTGGTTATTTAAGTAAACTTTTTTTAAACTTGATTTTAATTTCAAAATTTGATTGTTGATAAAAAAAATTCCAAAAATGAACTGACAAGGGAAAAAATTGTTTGGTAAAAAAAGTAGTTGATTGATAAGCTAGTTTATAGCTTATAGCTTATGATTGATGGCTGATGACTTATAGCTTATAGCGGATGGTTAAGATTGATAGCTTATAAACTCATTTAAGTGTTTGATAAAATTAGCGGTTCAATTAACTTCTAAATGTAAAATGACATTAAAGATATTTAATATATAATTATTTTATTTTAAATTAAAATAAATTATAAGGGTTAAAAATGGATTTTAATTAAAATAATAAGAATAAAAAAGGAAAAATTATAATAAGCTATAAGACATAAGCTAAAACGCTATTTGAAATAGCGTCTGGAAAATAAGCTATAAGTTAGTAAAATAAGCTATAAGTTCGTGATGAAAAGACCGTTATCAAACAGGTCTAAATTATCAAATGAGCTTATAAGACATAAGACATAAGCTATAAGTTCGAAAACATGTCTTACCAAACAGAACCAGAGCCAAAGTACTATGAAGCTTACTGTTCTAATTGAACTTTTTTTTTCCTTTGCAAAATTAAGGTATAATTATATCACGGCTTTTTTAAGTTATTTTATTGTAATACACTAGTCTCTTACTTTTTTTTAATAATTTAATTTTTTAAGTAAACAAATGTGTGCAGAGTTACCATTTTTTTAATTTTTGATTAAATTAATCATCTAAAATATATAATATAAAATATATAAAGTTGCAACAAAATAAATATATTAGCATCCTAAATATATTAAGTAACATTTAAAATATATAAAATCAAATTTTAATTCAACAAAAAAAAAATTAGAAGACCAAATTATTAAAAAAATAAAACTTAATAAATGAACCTGTCCAAAATTAATTATAACGAAGAAGACTGTGTTAAAGTTGCAATTGAGTTTTTGGTGTTTGAGATTGTCTTGATTTTATATTAACGTGGAAAAACTTAAATGCTATTGACAACATACAGACAAAAATATATAGAAATCATTATGCAATACTTAAGCCATCCCATTGATAATTTGTTTTTTTGGTAAGATGGACATGAAAGACCCTAAAGCAGATTTTAAACCTATCTCGTCTATTTTTGGTACTGATTGAGTTTTTAAAATATATTTTATAACATACTGTATAATGAAATATAGTTCAACTGCAAAGTGATTTAGTACATATTAGTTTAATAAGTGCATAGAATATAAAATAGAAAGTGACTTGTATAAAAGCACAAGTATTTTTCATGAAATGCAAGATGTTATCTTCTTTAATAAAAAAAATGGTGTTGTTAATTTATAAAATATAATCTTTCAATATGAACTACTGGTAAGGTTTGACAAATGAAATTGGTTGTCAAGGATAAAACAATGCAAGTTAGTTGTTATTGGGGCAACTTGTGTTTGGAGTATTTAGAAATATAAAAACAATAAGATCTTTCAAAATGACAAGACTCAATAGTTGAGGTAAAATTATCGATTGGAAAGTTGTTTCGAATAAAGTCAAAATCAATATCAAACGACATAGCTATGTGGTATATGAACTCTAAGGTATGCTTAGGCATCCCAATCACTTGATCAAGAGGTGTCGATGGTAGCATTTCCAATCGATTCAGTTTTGACTTTTATTGACATATATTATGTGCCTGAGTTGTTGCTTGTAGGTAGCTTTGTGGTGTCTAGGGTGAGTATGCGCCGTTGTGGTCAATATTTCACACTCATTTTCATGTGGAGGTTTTAGTTGTGGTATAAGTGTTAGTGCTGGAGCTGCTTTGTTGTAGAATTTCTTTTACCGAGGTGCCCCAATAGGTTATAATATAGGAAATTTCTTTACCCATCTCTCTATTTTCTTGGTCACCTCTGATGGAAGACCAAAATACTCTTACTTCGGAAATCCATTTTCGAAACGCTTTTTTTAAAAAATTTGTCTTATTTCGGAAATACACTTCCGAAAACAGGAGAAAAAGGTATTTTTGGAGATGCATTTCCGAGAACACCTCTTTTTGGGAGAGGAGTGTCTTCGGAGATGCATATCCGAAATATTCCAAGACCAAATTGGTCTTGGAATGTTTAGGATATACACTTCCGAAAGAATTCAATAATTATTAAAAAATTAAAATCAAGGTGAATCAATACTATTAATAGAATTCAAAATTTTCTAAACAATTTTAAAGTTAAAAATTATTTTATTAACTTATGTAAATCAAAAACATTTTAATTTCATAAGTAAATTTTGAATTATATAGAATTAAATATAAAATTTATTCATTAAATAAAATTAAGACAAAATCTTTTTTTAATTTTTTTAAACTAAATAAAAAATTACAATTCATTTTTAATTATGAATCAGAATAGAAATATATAAATATATAATAATAATTATTAATTTTGTAAGTGAAATATATAAATATATAATATATAAATATATAATAATTATTATAAATTAAAACACTCATTTTTTAATTTTTATAATTATTATATAAATATATAAATATATTTATAATTAATATATAATAATTATTATATAAATATATAAATATATAATAATTTTTATAAATATATAATAATTATTATAATTATTATATAAATATATAAATTAAAACACTCATTTTTTTAATTTTTTTTGTAAATATATAATAATTATTATAAATATATAAATATATAAATAAAAAATTATAACTCATTTTGTAAGTGAAATTATGTTAATTATTTTAATTAAAATTATTTTAAATTTTAAAATATGAATCCGAATAGAAATATATAATAATTATTATTCATAACTCATAAATTATATTAAAATATATAATTATTATTCATTACTCATAAATTATATCAAATTTATGATATATAAATTAATTAATATCCTAAAATTAATTTTTGAGATTTTTATATTTTTTTTTTGTTTTTTCGGAGATGCATCTCCGAATTAATCAAAATCCCAATTTTTGGGATTTTTTCGGAAATGCACTTCTGAAGTCTTTAAAAATTTAGAAATTTTTTTTTTCGGAAATGCATTTCTGAAACAGGAGTAAAATGGGGTTTTCGTTGGGGGTGACCCCATAAAGAGGTGGGTAAAGAAAAAACCTATAATATATCATTTCATGTTTTCAACACTCAACTGCTTTATTAGTATATTTTCGAAGTTGCGTCGTTTTCTGCCCCACTAAATTCAATATTTGTTTCCCATGTATAATCCTTGGTTTGGAAGGTTGAAGCGATTGTAAGTCAAGCAGTGTATATTTTTTATTTGCATTTTATTGTTTTTAGAGTTATGGTTGTGATGTAATTAGTTGGAGAATGTATAATTTGGTAGGGCTTTTAGTTTTTTTGGCATTTTCTATGTTGTTATTCATACAACCAATGTGCGCTAGTTTCTATGATCTAATTCTATTATGTTCTAACTTTGTCTTTACACGACTCATGCTTGAGGGGCTACTTACATGTACAGTCTTTTTGGACGAGCTTTGGAATGAGCCAAAGTCAATCTGAACCCAATGAAGCTCTCCCAATTTAACAATATATCTAGAAGAATGAGGTTTAGATGAAATAACTAATGGTCGAGATTGGTTATGTCAGTCCAAGTCTAGTGCATGTAAATATTTGATTGAGAATGTATTTATTATTGATGATGGATATCATGATTAAGAACATAGACAATCATGCTTGATTCTAATCACCACCAAGAGGTCATACCAATTGAGTGAAATCACATTAAATTGTCTCAGATAGGCTTTTGTGTAAGGCGGGTCAGAGCTCTAATATAAGGAGAAAGGCATGAGAAAAATACACACACACACACAGATATATATATGTGTGTGTGTGTGTGTGTGTGTGTGTGTGTGTGTGTGTGTGTGTGTGTGTGTGTGTGTGTGTGTGTGTGTGTGTGTGTGTGTGTGTGTGTGTGTGTGTGTGTGTGTGTGTGTGTGTGTGTGTGTGTGTGTGTGTGTGTGTGTGTGTGTGTGTGTGTGTGTGTGTGTGTGTGTGTGTGTGTGTGTGTGTGTGTGTGTGTGTGTGTGTGTGTGTGTGTGTGTGTGTGTGTGTGTGTGTGTGTGTGTGTGTGTGTGTGTGTGTGTGTGTGTGTGTGTGTGTGTGTGTGTGTGTGTGTGTGTGTGTGTGTGTGTGTGTGTGTGTGTGTGTGTGTGTGTGTGTGTGTGTGTGTGTGTGTGTGTGTGTGTGTGTGTGTGTGTGTGTGTGTGTGTGTGTGTGTGTGTGTGTGTGTGTGTGTGTGTGTGTGTGTGTGTGTGTGTGTGTGTGTGTGTGTGTGTGTGTGTGTGTGTGTGTGTGTGTGTGTGTGTGTGTGTGTGTGTGTGTGTGTGTGTGTGTGTGTGTGTGTGTGTGTGTGTGAAAAAATACAGTTGTGCGTGTTACCCCTGCAAAGGCCGGGGTACTTAGAGACCTAAGTAGGTGTATAACAAAAATTGGTAGTTAGGGTTTCCCCACAGCGGTGGGTAGCCTAGTTTGATGGTTTTGTGATGGCTTTAGAGAATCTGCTCATGTGAGGTGAGATGCTCTGTATTTCAGCGTAATGCTTATGTATGAGTGTGTAAGTTATGATATGTCCTTCTTCATTCTAAGAATGAGATATTTGTAGAGACCTATTGGGCTTAGGCTATAGATTCAAATAATGGTTTACCTTAGCTTTGTGACCAAGAAATATGGTCATTTGAGGACTTGGTCTCCTTTGATTATAGGGAAAGTAGTTTCTCCATTTGACAGCCCACTCATAGGGACCTAATAAGATAATATAAGTATACAATCCCTCAAGCACGAGGGCTTGAAAAGGGCGAAGTGATTTAATCTAGACCAAATATGCTTTATTGTTGGGAGAGACTTTGTATCGAATCCCTCCGACTCTTTTAAGCTGAGTCTTTCAAACAAAACTTTTAGTTGAGTCTTTAAAGTGAGACTTTAAGTTGGTTCTTTTAGGAGAGACTTTATGTTGAGTCTCTTAAGTGAAACTTTCGGTTGCATCTCTCAAGCGAGACTTTATGTTGCTTTTCTCATGCGAGACTTTGAGTTGGGTCAAGTTTGAGGAGACTTTGCGAGGCATTTAGGCGAGCCTGTTTGATGGGATTCTAGGTCCTCCATGAGATATTATATATTGATCATGTCTAATGAATCTATAAGTCCCTCATGCGAGATTATTTATTAATCCTCCCAGTCCCTTAGATTAGATTATATGTATGGTGAGACTATAAGTCCCTCATGCGAGATTATTTATTGATCCTGATTGTTGAGACTTGAAGTATCTCAAGTAAGACGTTTAGATGAGCATGTTCAATAGGACTCTCAATCCCTTAACTGAGATTATATACTTAGCCTGGCTAATGAGGCTTCAAGTATCTCAGGCGAGGCGTTGGGTCATCGGGCGGGTCTTCCTTCAGTCCCTCAAACAAGAATTTTAGTTAAGTCTCTTAAGCCAAACCTTAGTCATGTACTTGAGGCAAGACTTTTAGGCTGAATCTCCCTGAGGAAACTTTGAGTCCATTAGGAGAGGTGTTTATATGAGCCTTTTTTATGGGACTCCCAGTCCATTAGGAGAGATTATATGTTTTGCCTGGCTGATGAGACTTCAAGTCTCGTGAGAGGCGTTGGGTTACTCGGGTGAGACTTCTATCTGACCCTCAAACAAGACTTTAAGTTAAGTATCTTAGGCCACACTTTAGTCGCGTCTTAGGGCGAGACTTTTAGGCTTGATCCCACTCGAAGAAACTTTAAGTCCCTCAAGAAAGGTGTTTAGATGAGCATGTTTGATGGGACTCTCAGTCCCTCTGGTGACATTATATGTTTAGTCTAGTTGATGAGACCTCAAGTCTCTCAGGAGAGGCGTTGGGTCACTCGGGTGGAACATCTATCAGACCCTCAGACAAGATTTTAAGTTATGTCTCTTAAGCCAAACATGAGTCACATTCTTTGTCTGAGACTTTTAGACTGGATCCCACTCGAAGAAACTTTAAGTCCATCAGGCAAGGTGTTTATATGAGTCTGTTTGATGGGACTCTCAGTCCATCATGTAAGATAAAATGTTTAGTCTGGCTGATGAGACTTCGAGTCTCTCAAGCGAGGTGTTGGACCACTCGGACAGGATATCTTTCAGACCTTCAAAAAAGGATTTAGGTTAAGTCTCTCATGTCAAACACCAATCACATCCTTCGGGTGATACTTTTAGGCTAGATCCTACTCGAGGAAACTTTGAGTCCTTCAAGCGAGGTGTTTATATGAACTTGTTTGACGGGACTACTAGTCCCTCATGCGAGATAATGTATTTAGTCTAGGTGATGAGGTTGTAAGTTCCTCAGGGGAGGTGGACCTCTATGACGAGACTTCTATCAAGCCCTCAAACAAGAAGTTTAAGTTAATTTTTTTGTGTTAGACTTCAGTCGCGTCCCTTGGGCGAGTCTGTTTGATGGATCCCCTTTAGGCGCAATTCTTTCAAGTACTGCTTAAGGAAAGTTTGCTTCTTCATATCATTCATGTTGTTCATAGTCTTTAGCGTTGAATAAGTAGCTTATTAAGACGTCAATGATTCTTCTACGATGGTTTAATGATGTATTCGCCGCGTAGGGCGACAAAAATCCTTCAGTGAAGGTTTGACATTTTTATTAGCCTTGTAGGGTGACAAGTATATTCTAGTGGAAGTCCATCACTTGTATTAGCCTCGTAGGACAACAAGGATCTTCCGGTGGAAGTCCATTATTCGTATTCATCTTATAGGATAGCAAGTAACTTTCGGTGGAAGTTTATCATTTGTATTCCCCTCGTAGCAAAAAAGTATCTTCCGATGAAAGTCCAACATTTATATTCGCCTCGTAAGGCAGCAAACATCTTCCGATTAATGTCCAAATTATTTTAATATAATAGAGTTTATTTAGTTATTGCTCATTTCATAATTAAATTATTTATTTCATATTTTTATGTGCATCTAGTAAAAGTATGTACCATATCATTACATTATTTATAGATGCATTTTAATAAATTTACCCATGCACCTTACTAGTTGATGATATGATTGCAAACTACATCATAAAGAACCATCCATTGAGATTGAGATTTGAAAAAATGCCAAAAGAAGAAAATAACTAGAGAGCGAGGACCCAATTAAAGGAATCAAATTAGGAACTCCAAAATACAATAGGCCCAAATTTAAAAGTTAATTGTTATGTCAATGAAGTTCAAAAAAAAAAGTTGATTGAATTAGTAAAACAATACAAAGTTTGATATTCCTTAGACTATGATGACGTCTGTTGTCTGAGACGAAGGTAAATCAAGCACGAGATTTCTTTGAATTACTATTTCAATCCTGTCAAATCAAGCCAAGCTCTAGAAGTTAACTTAGTAAAACACCGGAATTCTTTGAAATTCCATTTCAAGTATTTCAAACCTGTTAAGCAATCCAAGCTCTAGAAGTATTCATAAGACATAAAAGATGAAACCAAATGGCTGCTCAAGGTAAAGTTCATGAGATCATTCGGGTACGTCGAATAGTTGGAAAACATTGTGCCAACCATCGAGAATAAAAGTGGTAAGTTGCGAGCAGCACCAAAAGATGAGTATTGTGTTCAAATGGCTGACATGCTCCTCGGTAGAAGATCGAAAAATGAGATCTTGAGTTGTTTAGAAGGTCATGTTAAGTACAACCACATCTTTATCGACAGTCATAAGAATGTTTTCAGAATCTTTGATTAGAAATTTTATAATTAAAAGAAAATAAAAACAATCTGGGAATAAAAATGCAATTGAAGAAATGAGAGTATTCTTCATTAAGATAAAACTCCAAATACAAGAATCACAACTAATACTAACAGATCAGTTCAAACAGATCAAGAATAACTAAACTAAATGAACCGAAACAAGAAAACAACTGCATAATTCTTTGAAATAAACCCAACATTTACATCTAAACGCAGCTAGTGCATACGAAACCCTAGACCGAAAACTAGAATCAACCTCCGAAACCGTAAAGAGTCCTTCCCTGCCTCTTCAAAGCATAAACCACATCCATGGCGGTGACGGTTTTCCTTCTAGCATGCTCAGTGTAGGTAACAGCATCACGAATAACGTTCTCAAGGAAGATCTTGAGAACACCACGGGTTTCTTCATAGATGAGACCACTGATTCTCTTCACACCACCTCTTCTAGCCAAACGACGAATTGCAGGCTTCGTAATACCCTGGATGTTATCACGAAGCACCTTTCTATGCCTCTTTGCTCCTCCTTTACCCAAACCCTTTCCTCCTTTTCCGCGACCTGACATTTTTCTCTTAAGATTATCAACTCTAAAGATTTGAATAAGAAGATTGAATTGAGAATGGATGATATGAATTTTGGGGGTCGTGTTTATATATGAAGACTGCGAGTAGAAAGAACACTTTCAGCCATTGATTATAATTTAATCGATGGATGACGATGGCGATCCGCGTCGTCTCGTTTGATTTGTGTGCTACCGTTGATGTAAGGTGATGGACGGTATCCCTTCTTTGATGTTATAATGCTCGAATAGCCCCTTTCTTGCGGATCGATGACGTGGCAGTGTCTAAAAACATATATGCGATATGACTTAAAACTTAAAAGGATGCGTGATAATATGATACACCTGGAATAAATTCATAGAATTATTCAAATACCAACATACTGAATTCAAAGTGTTTAGAATAAAAATATTTAAAATAATTTTCTCTACTTTAAATGAAATTATCTTTACAATAATCATTTTCAATTCTCAATCATAGTTTCTAATTAATATTACTTTTTACATTATCTTTGACATTATATTTAAAAGTATGATTTTTTCTTTTATTTATATATATTTTCAAGGAGAAAATTTACTTATAATTCTTTAAGCATGGTTTATGCTATTTGTCAATTAAAATATAACAAATATATTTTAATATTAGTTAATGAATGAAAATAAAAGAAAATTATATATGTAAGAAAAAAATATATATTTGTCATATTTTTATTAGAAAATAATATATTTTTTATTAGAAAATATATATTTTTTTAACTTTTATTTTTTTTAAAATTTTATTACTGCTTTTATTATGAACACCCCCTGTAATATTAGTGAATTTTTATTTACCCCTCATAATAAAAGCAATAACAAAATTATTAAAAGAGATTAATTTTCTTTAAAAAAAATTATAAAAAAAATTATTCCATGTGGATTTATAAAATAATTTTAAAAAATCCATGTGGACTGCCACGTAGGCAGCAAGAGAGAATCTTTGCTGCAATGTGGCAGTCAGAGAGGTATTTGAAGGAATCTGGAAATTACAAGGGGGGATTGAAAAAAAACTTTACCAGGAACTAAAAACAAAATTTGCTAACATTACAGGGTTTTTATATTTAACCCTTAAATTGTTGATAAACTCAACCTCAAACTAAACAATTAGAACTTAATTGCAAAAAGATAAGAACCATGTATTGCTAAAAGTCTCAAAACGTGTTTTAGTTATAACACTTCATAGGAATATGACGACTTTCCTAATACATAAGAAACCTATGTGATTTTTAAAAGTGACCGATTCAGAAAAATTAAAAATATTGAGCAATAATTTAAAAACCACAAATTTACATTTTATATAATATATAAATAGTGATTTATTAAAATAAACAAGACTCGTTATTTTGTCAAAAAAAAGTATAGTTTAAAATAAAAGAAATGAAACATAACCTTACCGGAGCTGCGGAGCATACTCATTAATTTGTTTTCTAAGACCTGGATCATGCACAATTTCATTTGGGTTAAATTCATTAACCACTTTAGGCGGTGGTTTTAATTCGGTTTTCAATTGCACAACATTCACATTCTCAATACTTGTTCTATCAACCAAAAATCTCTTCATCTCTGAAATTAAATGATCTTAAGTTAATATTCAATTAACAATTACATAGTTTATGTAGAGTATAACCTCTTGTAAAAACTATTGTAATAATAAAAACATCTTTTGCATAGTCCAACAAATAAATAACTCTCTGTTTTATTTTACATTACTTATTACATGTAAAAACTAATATAACCATTAATAACCAACAATCACAAGACCAAAATCGCATATGCAGTGTTGTAGAATCACTTGATTTTAACTATATCGAAATATAAACCACTACCAAATATAATGTTTTATCTCATAAATATAATGTGTGACTCATCTATTTTCCTAATGTAGATAGTATTATATATTTCAAAATTTTATAAAGATGTGTGAAAAAGAATTAACATAACAGGAGAATGATAACAAACATAAAGCATATTGGCACCAAAAATGTCAAAAAAATAACTTCAAATTTAACTAACTCATTTGTTTCTCCTAATAACAAATAGAGCGACTGCGGTTCAGCAACACTACTAGCTAACAGGTAATGATAAACCTTTTAAAATTTTTTTCCTATCCTTAAACATGCATAAACACATATATAGACAATCAATTGATCAAACACTTTGGGTGCATACCACTCTAACCAAATTTCACAGCTTCGTGGCTCAAATTTCATAGATTTTAGAGGGAAAAAAAGTTGAACAAAAATGGTAGGCACAATTTCTCGGTCAAATAGAGTAAAACTAAATGTAAAAAGCTGAAAAAGATAGGGAGAGTGAGCCTCACTCACTGATGATGGAGAAGAGTTGTGATAGGAAGACAGGTGTTTCGACGGCGTGCCTGTGGTGTTGTTGCAGAGCAATTCTCGGTGGCGTGGGTACAGTCGTGTTTCAAAGTCCCGACGGTGTTATATGTGTTTTCTTCGTTCTCCCCCCTTGTTTTCTTGTTCCAGATGTCCTTTTTTAACCTATAATTTGTCTTTTTTTCCTACAATTTGTCCCTTTTTTACTTCAGAATCTAAAAAATAACTGGGCTCTTTTTTTATCCAGAGCCTGGACAGTTGCCAGGGTGGCCGGACGTTAAAACCGCCTATGATTCCTAAGGTGTTGTCCAAAATGATCTCAGTGAAATATTATCCTAGGTCATACTTCTATTGGTTCTTTTAAAAGAAGAATGAAACATATAACCATAAGTATAATCACTAAAGAGAAGATCTCGCCATCTCCTTTTGGTTTGAGTCTATCTCTATTAGAATCATCGCAGCATCCAAAAGGTAAAAAAAAAACAAAATCAGAAATAAAACACAAAATAAAAAGGTATTGAAAGTTAACTATATGAATTTATTCATCTATATTTTCATGAAACAAAAGGTTACAATTAGTTGTTTATATGTGCTATTGTGGGCCTAGGAAGTAGCAATAAATTAACTAACAGTAAAGCTAAAAATGAAAGAGAGATAGCAACCTATAAAAGTTTTTATGCTAAACCCTATATCTAATACTCCTCCTCAAGTTGGAGAGTGAGGGTTATGAACTCCCCACTTGGACAAGAATTCATGGGATGTCTTAGCTCCTAAAGATTTGATGGAGATGTTTGTATGTTGCTGATGTTTTGAAACATGAGTTGTAGTGATGACGCCTGATTGAATATGATCTCTTATGAAATGACATTCCACTTCAATGTGTTTAGTTCTTTTGTGGAAAACAGGGTTGGCGGCTAAACGAATGGATGCTTGATTATTGCATTATAAAGGTGTAGGACGTGTGCATGGAACTTGAAGAGTATTTAGTAGGTTGCATAGCCAAATAATTTCACTTGTGGTATGTGCCATTGCTCTATATTCAGCTTCACTATAAAAGTAGGAGATGGTAACTTGTTTATTTGTTTTCCATGAAATTGGAGTGTTTCCAAGTTTCATCAAATAACTCGATGTAGATTTTCGTTTTATGGGACATGATGCCCAATCCGAATCACAAAAGTCAACAAATTGTGGATTATTGTTTTTAGGTAAAACAATGCCTTGACCCGAGGAGGATTTAAGGTTTCGTAAGACTCTCATGGTTGCGTCCAATAATCTTAAAGAGGTGTTTGCATGAACTAGCCCAACACACAGATAAAGTATGTTAATTTTGGCTTTGTGATTATTAGATAAATGAGGTGGCCAATTAATTGTCTATATTTTAACGGATGGAGTAGGGTGGTCCTTTAGCCAAAGCGAGTTTGTGGTTTACCTCCATTAGGAATGAAGAAGACTTGGAACGAAACATGTTATTGTTTACCTTGGAAATTGGTAAACAACATTTGTCTCTTTTTAAAGGTTACTTGCAAGATCGACTAGAGAATCTCAAAACAACGCTTTTGATTCAAAGAGTTTTGTAAGAGTTTTTTAGTACAATTGTTCTGAAAATGAGGTGTTCGACACAGTGTCAAACGCTCTCAACATCGAAGATGGTGTTTTTGTAAATGACTAAATAGAATTAAACAATAAACGTATAAAGAAAACAACAAAGTTTTGATGTAAATGACATAACATTAAAATTTACAAGAAAGTAGGTGATTCAAACGTACATAGCCCTTGCGTGACTCATTTCGCTTGTTCGCTTAGATACTCTGAGTGTTTAGCATACGAGTGTTTGTAAGTTTGAACCCCTAAAACTATGTATAAAGTTCCTTATTTATAATAAAAAAAGATAACTACCCCATGGTAGTTTTCGACCCACTGAGAATCCACGTACTTCATTCTAACTTCCCCATGAAGACCCACACTCTCCATTCATATTTCATTTCCCTCCAAAAATATTACTTGCATAGTTTTGGGTTATATAATCTTTGGGCTTTTGGCATTTTTAGGCCCAATTATGACAAAAAGGGGGAGAAAGAATAGTACATTTTGATGAATATTAAAGTTGCTTGCTTGATTGAACATTTAAAATGAGATGAAGTTTACTTGCTTAATTATTATCCTCTCATAAAATTGTTCCATCAAAATACATGGATTTTGTCATCATCAAAAAGGGGGAGATTGTTAGAACAAGATTGAGAATCTATGTTCAGAATCTAGTTTTGATGATAACAAGCATATATTTTGTGAGTAACAATTTTATTACTAATGGTTTCATTTAGTGTGCAGAAATTATGCTTATACAGGTTGCATCAGAATCACAGAAACTGAATCAGATATGAAAGAAGAACCAAACATTCCGAAGATTAACTAAAGTCGAGACATCAGTCATCAGATGTTCTGATCTAGAACACGTCAACTGGCTAAGACAGTAGATCAAGAAGCAAACAAGCGAGATGGAAAACAAGGTTATTTAGAAAGAGCACGCAACATCAGAAGATCATGCAAGAAGAAAGATCAGAAGTTCTTAAGCAAGAAGTTCTGAAGACACAAGGCATCGACATTCAAAACACAAACATCAGTTGAAGTCATATACAAGCCAATGAAGAATCTACAGCTCAGCATACAAATTAAGTAAAATATAAAGAGCTTAGAATCTAAGGGAGAGCCGTTAGAAACATCATCACGTGCGAAACGGTTACAACATTTAAAAGGAACAACCCCTAAGGTTGAAAGAAGAAGCAAGCTACATGCAAAACAATGAAGAAAGAAAAACCAGAATAGCACGCCAACTGACATCAGGATAAGGTTATGCCATGAACACATGCAGCCAATCAATACGAAGCATTAAAATCCATACTCAACCCAGATTGCAACGGCTAGATTCCAACGGTAACCACTCATCAAGCTATAAATAGAACCAATCTTCAAACTTGATGTGTATGGAGTGACCACGGTATATGGAATCCATCCATCTTACTCAAAGTGAAAAATCAATTTATCCATAGTGCAACTACAAAGTGTAGAAAAAGAGAAATCTTATGAGAAAATCTGTAGAGAGAAGTTGAGCATGAAAACACAAAAGAAGACATATGAAATCATGCATCAGAAGAGGCAACACATACTCAGTATGTGATGAATTAATCCTTAGTGTTGTCACACACTAACTATAAGCCAATGTGAAGAAATCATAAGAGAGTGAAAAAGAAATCTATGTTGTTAAGCAATATTCTCCACTGGAGTTATCAAAAGTTCACTAATACTTGATCAATTAATACATTGCTCACATTGAATTACTTGAGAAACTGAATACACTAAGTCGTTGCTCGAGAAGTGTTTCATGTTTGCTTATAATCATTAAATGTGTCATCAGCTGTAATAAGCTTCATGATCAGTAGTCAAGAAGAAGATGAAGATCTACGCATGAGAAGCAATCACCATGAGAGTTGATGCTCCATATCTGATTGAAGAAGAAAAGAAGATGGTCTTATAAGAAGGAATTAAATTCAAGAGCTGAAGCTCTAATCTCCTTACTCTGATGAGAAAAGACCAAACTGAAAGAAGCAATTAATACAAGAGTTGTTGCTTTTAATCTGCTTTCAGAAGAAGATGAAGATCACTTGAAGAAGCAACTCAAAATAGAGTTGTTGCTCTAATTCTGCTTAAGAAGAAAAAGATGAAGATCAAAGAAGAAGTTATCTTTACAAGAGTTGTCGCTCTTAATCCGCTTACATAAGAAGAAGATCCCACACAGAAGTTGAAGACAAGAATACTGCAAGATATTTTATTCTTGTATTTAAATGTAAAACACATAGAGTTGTTGCTCGTAGTGTGTTATATCTTAGAAACTTCTTATAGACTGTTTAAGCACCAGAAGTGACTTTAAGTCAGTGTGTCGTAAACATACGTATTGAGAATAGGAGACCATCTGCTTAATTAAGAAGCACACCTATAATCTCCAGAAGATAGATGAACGTTATATCCTGCTGGGATCCCTAAACGGTTCATCATCTAAGGTTAGTCACAGTGGTTTGCTGTGCAGGGTTAGTCACAACAGGATGGTTGTGCATGAAGTCAAGGGATGTTATATCTCGGGGAGATCACTGAACAGTCCTATGCAGTCAGTCACGAGCAGTTGGCTTGTGTAGGGTGCCTGGGTCAATGAACGTTATATCTCGCAGAGATCACTGAACGGGTCATTGTACAGATGGTTAGTCACAGCAGTTGGTTGTGCAGGATAGTTTGTCACGACGGAGGATCGTGCAGTTGTAATCAAGTTTGGTTATAGTGGATTAAGACCTTCGTTGAGAGGCAAATCACCTGAAGAAGGTGGACTGGAGGTAGCCTTAGTTAGAAGGTGAACCAGGATAAAAATGAATGTGTCTTTTACTTTCTGCACATGTGTTACCCTGGGAAAACTCTAGAGACAAAGCAGAACACATGTCTCCAGCAGAAGACCATTTCCTTCTAACAAGAAAATTTACAAGCAAAGAATAAAGTGAATGTCGAAATAGAAGGGTGTCAAGGTCGTCTGCATTCAAAGTAGAAAGCGAAAGTCGAATGTAAAGATTCCATACTTAGATTTTCAGACCGAGCCTTCGATTGTAAAAGAGACGTCGAAACTGGAGACGGTTACCAGAAGTTGCTGAAGCGCGAGAATTCAAATTTCAAAGTTTGAAATGATTAAGGGACGGTTATCATCCCAAGGTCGTGTGTCAAGAGCGTCAAACACAGAAAGCAGTTGGTGCAAACTCAAATCTTAGCCGTAGATTATGTTAGGTAGTTATTTCATGTAAATCCTATATATAGATCAGAATAATGTAGAAAAAGTGTGTTCACTATTACAATCAAACCGCTTGCTTACACTCTGCCCAATTTTCGCCCTTAAGGAAACAAGAGTTGCTGAAAGTCTTGATGTATGTGAATCACCACCTTTATTTTCAATGCAAATCCTTTACCTTTTAATTGTATGTTTAGAAGATTTTACTTATGTGGTGTTCTTTAACCAGCATTTGCTTTGTCTTTTAATTTTAATTTCAACCAAGTAGGCTGAGACCGGTTGTTACGATCAAAAAACAACTTCTGAGTCCACGCTGTCTGGTGGTCACGAGTCCCCCCAGAAGGTCAAGGCCAAAACGTTCATACTTTTACCAAAAACCAGTAGGTCTAGGTTTGTCCCGTCGGTCACGAGTCACCTGTCGGTTAGATCTAGCATTTCAGTGTGGAAAAACGATGTGTTTGTTATCAGTCTTAGAAAACCGTTTCTCAGGCAGACACTTCGACAAAACAGATACAATTCCAAGCTTTAGCACTTGGTCTTAAGATCAACTGGTCGATCTTGCAAGTAACCCTTAGTTTTGAGGCTTTGGGAGGACCAGCGGTTGTTTACCAATTTCCACAGTAAACAACATGTCATTTTTTAACTTCGAACACTCAAACAAAAGTTCTTCAGAACTGTACTGAGCAAGTCAGAAGTTCTGATATCCTTTAGAAGTTAAAATGAACATCTTATTGGTTATGTAGTTCTACATCTTCATGTTTCCGCAACATCAAAGCATAATCCAATAGATGATTAAACAAAAGAAAGAAAAGACGTTAAAGTAAAAGAATCAGAATTTTAATTGATAAAGAACACAATTCAATCCCCCCTTTCTTGTGTTTTTCTCCACCTTCACACGCCACTTTGATTTTTCGTGTTTGGAGGAGTGATAGGCTGAACTTGTATTAGCGTTAACGCGTGTTTTTGTGTCAGTTTTCAATCGTGACTCCTCTCGTTGTATGAGATTGAAAACACAGCGCAATGGTGGAAGAGGATCAGAGATGAGGATGATGCCTTTAATTTGAGCAAATTGGTCGTCGTTAAGACTACTAAGAAACAGATGAATGTGTTAATCATCATCTCTTTTGCTATAAGATTTAGAGGCTCCATAATTGCATATTGGTATCGGTTGGAGTCCATCAAACTCGTCGAAAAGGCTTTTGAATAAGGTGTAATATTCCGTTATACTCATGTAAGAATCTTTCTGCATAAGGCATATGGTGCACCATATTTGATGAATGTGTGGTGCATTGATCAGAGCAAGTCGTTCTTCAAGGTCGATCCAAATGTCACGAGTAGTTGATGCGTGAGAGATGATTCCATGCAGAATGGGATTGATCGCGTTTGCAATTCACACCATGACCATGGAATCAACATTCTCTCAATTGGGAAAGTTTGCATAATCACAGTTGGTTTCTAGATAGAACCATCAACGAAACCGAACTTCACCATTACGTGTAAAGCCATTTTCTTGGTTCGAAGCTATGTGCAGTAGATGTTGCCATTCAAGGTTGCGGAAACAAGAAGGGTTCCTGAATTATCAGAATTATTCATAACATATGGAGAGTGGCTTGGGTGAATTTAATGTGAAGTGACTTTGATAACATTGCTTGGTGTAATAGATGAATGAATAATAGTGAATATTATATTGGTGTGAAAAAAATAAGTTTTGAACTAAAGTTATGAAAGTAATGATGACACAGTCAGTGAAACCTAATCCTAAATATGCAGGGTTGGGTGGGATGATAATGAAAGGAGATTCTATTTCAGAATCATCATCATCAATATCGTTGTGCTCGGATGTCATATTAAAAGTTACCTATAGATATTTACACATCTATATAAAAAATTACAATGGGTTGTTTATATATGAAATTATGGTGCTAAGTAGCAACAAACTAACTACCCGTAGAAAGAGAGATAACAGCCTATAAAAATGGTTATGCAAAACACTATCTCTAATAAAAGGAAATAAGGATATACCTTTTGCAAACACTTAAATATGTGTGGCAAACAGTTACAATTCTGTGAGTACTAGTTGAAAACATGTTCAAGTATACTGTGACATACATCAATCTAAAGAAGACATAAATCAACCTATATTGACTAGAATTTTAATGCGTAGAGCTAAAGAAAACATGATCTTTATTATCGTGCGAGTTCAGTGATTATATGAAACGGTTAACAGAAACCAAAACTTCTTCAAAAATATAATGTAGTCTTTAGATGGCTTATATGAATCAAACGGTTAACAGAAACCAAAACTTCTTCAAAAATATAATGTAGTCTTTAGATGGCTTAAACCAATAATCGTAAAAGATTCTTCTT
Organism: Vicia villosa; assembly: GCF_029867415.1. Lineage (NCBI taxonomy): Eukaryota > Viridiplantae > Streptophyta > Magnoliopsida > Fabales > Fabaceae > Vicia > Vicia villosa. The sequence goes on from NC_081185.1 coordinate 133,117,367, forward strand.
TTAATAATAACATACAATGTCAATACATAATTTTCCTACAACTGAAATTGAAAATGTTCGCAAGATATAGATGTAGGTATAATAAGAACAAGTTGAAATAGATAAACAGGTTACAAAAAGTCCTTTCAGAGAGTACATATAGATTCAACACTTATGCTGAAATAGCCGTCACAAAAATTATGTATTAAAAACGCAACATAAGAAGCAGAAGCAAGAAACAAGACTAAATATTAGCAATTTTATAATTGAAAAAAATCAAAACAATTTGTGTATAAAAAGCAATTGAAGAAGAGAGTATTCTTCATTAAGATAAAATTTCAAAAACAAGAATCACAGCTAATGGTAACAGATCAGTTCAAACAGATCAAGACTACCCTAATTGAAAGAACCGAAAGAAGAATACAATTACATAATTCCCTGAAATCAACCCAACATTTACATCTAAACGCAGACAGTGCATACGAAACCCTAGACTGAAAACAAGAATCAACCACCAAAACCGTAAAGAGTCCTTCCTTGTCTCTTCAAAGCATACACAACATCCATAGCAGTGACGGTTTTCCTCCTAGCGTGCTCAGTGTAGGTAACAGCATCACGAATAACGTTCTCGAGAAAGATCTTGAGAACACCACGGGTTTCTTCATAGATGAGACCACTGATTCTCTTCACACCACCTCTTCTGGCCAAACGACGAATTGCAGGCTTGGTAATACCCTGGATGTTGTCACGAAGCACCTTTCTATGCCTCTTTGCTCCTCCTTTACCCAAACCCTTTCCTCCCTTACCGCGACCTGACATTTTTCTCTTAAAATTATCAACTGTGAAATTTTGAAGAAGATAGAATTGCGATTGAATGAAATTAATTACTCAGGTCGTGTTTATATATGAAGACTGCAAGTGGAAAGAGTATTTTTAACCGTCGATTATAATCCAATCGATGGATGTCGATGGCGATCCGCGTCGTCTCGTTTGGTTTGAGTGCTACCGTTGATGTTAGAAGATGGACGGTATCCCTTCTTTGATATTATAATGCCCGAATAACGTTTTTCATGCGGATCGATGACGTGGCAGTATCAAGAAAACACAACAAATGATTAAAAAGGGTGCGTGATAATATGATTTGTATTTGATGGTAAAAAGAAAAAGGATTTAATAAAGAATTCACCTTTAATAAATAAAACGAGTTTTTATTTCATTATTTATATAAATAGATACAGATACATGTCATCATTTCATCTGAGATACAAATTGATTCAAATATATAACTAGACGTAAATATATAATTAATCACAGTTTTACGGTTAGATTTTTTTTTTATATTTAACTTAGCCGACAAATAATATATATTTTTCTGTATCTTAATTTATTTTGGTCTATTAAAAATAATTTATATTGGTTTATTAATTTTTTAAAATGTATTCGGTTACATTTTCATTGGTTTTAATTTTTTCGTTGCTAATTAAATAAAAATGACTAATATAATATGTTTTCAAAAGTTAAGAAACTAATATGAACTTTTTTAAAATAAGAGGTCAAAATAAATCATCAAGTTAAAACACGGAAAAAAAAAAAAAGATATTAGGCCTATTAAAAATGATTAAATATAATTTTTATTACAAATTTATATATCAAGGGACAATCAAGTCGTTGATAAACCCTATTCCAAATTGTATAAAAATAGCTCAATCGCAAAAAGATATGAATTGTATATTTCTGATAGTCGAACAACTTGTTGCAGTCATAATGTTTGATAGCAATATGACAGGTTTCCTAGTACACAATAAACTTATAGGTTCCTAAGAGTTGAGAAATAAGTGAATTATGTTGAGAACAAGTGTGAGTTTTAAGTCTCACATTACTTAGAAAAATGAAGGTTGAACATTTTATAAGTGAGTGGATGTAAGAACAAGGTTTGTTTAAGCAATAAATCTCTATGTTTTGACAATAACAACACATATATTTTGTATGTAACAATTTAGTTTCTAATAGTTTTCTTGAATGTGCAGATATTATGTTCAAAGAGATTCTGAATTGTTGTCCACAAAGAATCATCAGAAACAATCTAGGCAACTCAGAAACACTATTTGTTGCTGAATGATCATCAGAAGAAGTTACTGTGAACTTCTCCACAAGCTGCTGCTTCAGAAGTTACAAGTAATCAGAAGGAGTCAAAGTCAGAACATATACTCCAACATCAGAAATCATAAGTTGAGATTTGTTCGTCAGAAGAGCTGCTGCCTCCATTTCTGAAGACAAAGTCGAAGATTCTGAATACAAATCAGATACATCAAAGGTCAAGTCAATCATAAGAAGATCAGACTCAAGGATATATTGAAGACGAAGATTCAAGAATCAAAAGTTCCTTCATCAAAGGAATAACTCATTTTCAGATTGGCTGCTGTCATAAATATCTGAAAAGCAAGGTTCCAACTTTAAGGACTCTGAAGCGAAATCTGGACAAGCTACAATGTTAGAAATCTACTCCAGATCATAAGTCAAGTATCGTTTCTTCAGAAGAGATGCTACTGTAAATTCTGATAAATGAGGCTCTAACTCTCATGGGATAATGATTCTCTCTTCTCTCAAAGTAGTTTCTGAACTACACATCATAATCATTATCGGAAAGAAGAAGACAAATTAATCTCCTCCAAGCTTACTATTTCAGAACCAGAAGTACATTATATGAGGATAAGATCAAAAGAACTTGGCCAAGAAGGAAATATTACAGTAGTACATCTCTCAACCATCTATACGTACTATTCCTCATAAGCTGTCTCCCATCAACTGCAACATATCAAGCTACAAGACGAAAATAAATTATTATTCAAGTACTATCCACAACAAAAGCTTGATTCTATCCGTTAGGAACTAGTCGTTGGGATTCAAAAGACCTTCTTAACCTTCAACGTCTCTTTTTAAGAACTATATAAGAAGATTGAATCATCCAACACAGGGTAATGACACTTGGAACACCTTTGTTATTCACATCTATGCGTAGCCTTTGATGTCGCTGACATTGCTACAAAAATAGATGTCACGGTTATGTTCTTACTGCTATAATGGTTGTTGTCGTTGCAGTTTTTAATTGTGATTTGCTACAAAAATAGAATTGTCCTAACCTATTAACCAAGATGTCCCATGAGTTGGGTAAGACATGTTGGTGGTCTATCGTGGAAGTAAGATGAGATTAAATAGAATTCTATAATTAGTTATTTCTCTAGTGAAGGTTGTACACTACAATCAAGTGTTATACAACGACCAAGGGAAGTACTAAATGTGTATAGGAAAAGAATTTCATAAATTTGCACTTGGAATACCTAATGTGAATGAGATGTAAGGACTACAATTGCACAGTGATTGGTAGAGCGACAAAGTCAACTCATCTGTTTCACTTTAAGTTGTCTTTGAGGTTGATATGACTTCACAACATGATTAGCAGCGAGTTAAGATACATGCGAGAAGATGTGTATGTCAAGATATTGTCCTGGTCATATACTCTATTACACAAACACAACCTTATAAAGGGGTAAAGGGACAATGATGGTCCATACATTATGCTCGACTATGAAGGACTCAGAGTAGTCAGGGTCTACGAATTATAAGGAATATATGTCTAGAATGAAATTTCCATATTGTGAGGATATCATGATTTAGTCAAACAACCCAAACAGAGGATATGAAGTACCTCTAAAGTCTCCATTGGACCTAACACATATGTACTTACCAAGAAGTCAAGGTTGAGGGTGATCGAGATTCATACATCTAATAATTTTGAGAAGGGGGTGTTGTAGTACGAAAGTAACCCTTGAATAACATGATGCATTTTAGCAAGAATCAAAGAAGCTCAAGATTTGTATAGAGAAAATTCATATGTGTCGCGAGTCAGATTATGGAACGCATGTCATAAGATCTAGAACTGGTAGGATTACATTAAGAATTTACCTAACATTGAACTTGAGATTGATCATGATAATCTCTAAGTTAAGACGCATACACACTTACTAATATCATGCAAGCAGGATGCATTGAGATTAGCATGAAGAAAAGTGATGGTTAACTATGTAGATAGAATGTGACTCTTTAAGTAAAGACGCACATACACTTACCAATATCATGCAAGAAGGATGTGTTGAGATTTACATGAAGGAAAGTGTTGGTTAACCATGTAGATAAATTGTGACTCCAAGGATGAGTTAGGGAAGTTTATAGCCACTGAATTGCGAGCTTAGACAACAAGTAATACCAATCCAACTTATAGAGAGAGAATAAGAGTGTGTCGGCCGAACCTCTAGCGTGTTGGAACTAAATTTGTTCATACTCCTTGGCTTTTGATGATTATAAAGTACTTAAAGATCAATTACTAACATTTGTTTAAGTGTGTTGTGCAGGATCATTGATCGGTCACCATTTCTAGTAAGTTTCCGCACCTTTTTCCGACCGAAATTCGTAATCTTGGTAATACTAAGTGGCATTGGCATATGTTTTTAAAGTAAGTTTCTTGTTTTTCGGTTGTGTGATTTTGTTGCATGTTAATGTGTTTTGAGTATTATAAAAGTGTCGTTTTATGCGCTGGTTGTTAGTTTGTTTTTGGCCAGGTTGATGCACGGGAGAGATAGAAACTTATGGCGCGTACGAGCGGAAAAAGAAGCCGAAAGAGCCAAAGCTGAGGTCAACACGGGCACCCGTGTGCATGCACACGGTCCGTGTCAAAAAGTGGCTGGAAAAGCATTTCTTGAAGGCAAGGCAAAGGTTTCACACGGGCACCCGTGTTCCTGCACACGGTCCGTGTGAAAAGATGCGTGGAAAGTGAATTTTTGACAAAGGAGCAGAGGAACAACACGGGCACCCGTGTGCAGCAACACGGCCCGTGTTGTTGAGGCGTGCTGATTTTATTTTCTTGACTTTCCTCACTTGAAGGGGACCGGCAAGGGTATTTTTGGTATTCCCGTTGCAACCTGAATGGAAGTGAATGATAAGAACAACCTAGGGCAAAGGGAGAAGACACTTTTTGATAGATCGTAATAGAGATTTGCAGAGAGAAAAGAGACGGAAGCGAGATTTTGGAAGGCGAAGAGATTCAACGGTGGACACCATTGAAGATCCTAGTTCTCCCAATTGATTGTAATGTCTAAACTTTTTCATTTGTGCTTTTTGAATACTATGATAGGCTAAACCCCCCAATGCTAGGGGGTGTCCCTGATTCGATCTGTAATAACTCTGGATCTGGTATTTCGTTAATTTAAATTTGTATTGTTCAATTCAATTGTATAATGTTTATAATGCTTTCTTTATCGGACCAATAAGGATTGTTCTGTGGTTAACAATTCATAGGACTACAATTGTTAGGGTTTGTATACAATTGAACCTTATGAACATCACCTAGGACTAGGGATATAATCTGGTTATTCGGAAATTCTTGATAAATTAATGATTTGGTTTTGTCTGATTTCTCTAAGGACTTAAGTAATCGGAGTTTAAATCAAATAAGATTGTCACTAAGGACTTAGGACAATCATACTTGAGAATGAATAATTGAACCATATGAACGGGTTAACGAGATCTTCATCCAGAGGAATTAGAGAGAGAATCACACACCCTACCTTAGCATTATTTTCTCATATTAAAAAGTTCAGTTTTAATTTCCTTTATTTCTTAGTAGTTTAATCTCTTTTGTCACTTATTTGAGACAACACTCATATGAACTTTTGTTTAATTGACTGGGTCCAATCACTTGTATTTCCTACGCAATCCTCGTGATCGATACTTGGGGTAAAACCCATTATTACTACATCGGTAAAAATAGTACACTTGCTATTTTTCCGATCAAGTTTTTGGCGCCGTTGCCGGGGATTGCCAAAATATAAGTGTTAACTAGTCAATTAAAATTTTATTGCTCTGCAATTAAAATTTTATTTTTGCTGAATTTATATTTGTTTAGTTTTATTTATTTACTTCAAACTAATCGACTTCTAATCTTGTATGCGAGGTAAGGCCTCAGCTGAACTTCTTTTTGACGCAGAACCAGAAAGGCTATTGCGAGCACGACTCCGCGAAGTTAAACGGAAAAGACTGGCTTCAAAAGGAGAATCCCCTATAGTTTCAGAATCAGAAGACGAAGAAAGAATATCTATTTCATCCGAACAGTCAGAATCTGAGCCTGAAACTATGGCAGCTGATCCACCTCCCCTAGAGAGGCTTTTAGGAGACTATGGAAGGGCTATTGCCCCGCTTGGAAGAATGACCATCGTAAACCAACCGGTCAACGTGGCACACTTCCAACTCCATCCTTCAACTATCCGACAGTTGGAGAGCAAGCCGTTTGCGGGAAGAATCAATGAAGATGCAAATAAGCATCTACAAAGATTCCTCACCACAACAACATCATTGAAGATTGAAGGCCATTCTAAAGAAGCCAAGAGACTCGTGATGTTTCCATTCACTTTATCTGAAGACGCGGAAGAGTGGTTTTACTCACTTCCAGCTGGAAGCATCACAACATGGCAACAAATGGAAATGGCTTTCCTTAATGAATATTTCTCTGCATCAGTCTTTATTCGAAAAAGATATGATATTGTGAATTTCAAGCAGAAAGAAGGGGAATCGCTGGGAGATGCATACAAAAGGTTCAAGAGGTGTTTGGTTGCTTGTCCTACTCATAACATGGATCCAACCGAGCAAATGCAGACTTTTGTCAATGGTCTCCGACTTAAGACAAAACAGCTTATCGACACTGCTGCCGGTGGCTCAACTAACTTTTCAACAGCCACTGGTATCAAGAGAATCATAGAAGCGATTGCCGCCAATGAGCACATTGAGTTATATGACCGCGCTATGAGCCAACCAGAAGGAAAAATTGATTTGAAGCTTGCTGATCAGGTAGTTAAAATGGAAGAACAAATTGCTGCTGAGGTAGAGAGAAGATTGAAGAAAATGAACATTGGTGAACATAATATTGTGCCTCATGTCCGTACTTTGTGTAATACAACTCCATCTTGTCTACTGTCAGATTATGGAGAAAGTCAACCAGAGATTCTAGCACAAGGCTCAAGGTTGTTTGACACGACTTCTTTAGTATGCTCCAGCATCCCTATAGTCGCCTTACTTGAGAAAGACACAATGGACAATTTTTTTTCCTGAAGTTGAAGATGCTAACTGTACCAACTTCTAACGCCTCTCTCTTGGAAACTGCTTCTTCAGCAAAGACACTCGTGCAAGTTATTTTCCAACGTTTCTTTTGTTGCCTCTCTATAAGGAAATAGAGACAAGATATTACAACAAAGCACTAGAATTGATTTGATCACCAAGCTTTCGTACATAGTTGTTGTATTGCACAGGGAGTTGAGATTTCTTACATTTGTACATCTTAGAAATCTCAAATAACAAGGTCTTTGTTTGTGTTGTGTTCTTTGTACCTTTGATTATATATCAAGTAAATCTTGTTGTAAATTCTAAACACTTTTTTTAAAATTTGTAAAGTCTCAGACAATTTGTTTGAGCAAGAAACTCCCATAATATATATATATATATATATATATATATATATATATATATATATATATATATATATATATATATATATATATATATATATATATATATATATATATATATATATATATATATATATAGGGGACGACTCAAGTGAGAACACTTGGTTATTATGAGAAATGAGAACAATGAATCACGACCATTAAATTTTGATTTTGTTGATTTTAATGGATTGGATTGGTTTCTCTTTCTATATTGATTTAAAATAAATATTAAGGATCGTAGAAAGAGAAACCAATCCAATCCATTAAAATCAACAAAATCAAAATTTAATGGTCGTGATTCATTGTTCTCATTTCTCATAATAACTAAGTGTTCTCACTTGAGTCGTCCCCATATATATATATATATATATATATATATATATATATATATATATATATATATATATATATATATATATATACACTTCAAGAGTAAGTGTAGAAGAGTTACTGTAAATCTTAACCATTAATTTTTATTAATCTAACGACTTTAATTGATCATTTAGTCTAATTATTTTTTGGAAATTTTTGTTTATATAAAAAATTAATTAAAATTGTTAGATTAATAAAAATCAATGGTTAAGATTTGGAGTAACTTTTCTACACTTACTCTTAGAGTAAGTATATATATATATATATATATATATATATATATATATATATATATATATATATATATATATATATATATATATATATATATATATATATATATATATATATATATATATACACACACACACACACTCTCAGGAGTAAGTTTAAAACACTTACTCCAAATTTTAATCCTTAATTTTTATTAATACAACTGTTTTATTATTTATAATAAAAAAATATTTCCAAAAATAATTAGATTAAATGATCAATTATATTAGATTAATGAAAATCAAAATTTGGAGCAAGTATATTAAACTTACTCCTAAATTAAAAATATCAAAATCAATTAACAATAAATTTCCATTAATTCACACATTGATTTTATTAATTATCGAAATCAATTTAAAACTGCACTATATATAAAGTTTTTTTATCAAAATCAATTTAAAACTGCACTATATATAATGTTTTTTTCAATATTAATATTAATAGTACCGAAATCAATTAATAATATTTCTTCATTAATTGATTTTATATCTTAATTTTATTAATTACCAAATTCAATTTAAAATTGCACTATCTATATCAATATTTAAAGCAAACAATATAATAATAAATTGAATAATATATTTTATATAATGTCTTTTTAACATATATTTTAAAATTGGGAAAGAAATTGTTCTATGAAAATGATTATATAATAAAAAAATAATAATAACCTAATATCTTACTATTTACATTAATTTGTTTGATTATGAATTAGGCCTTTTTAAAAATATTTTTCGATCAATATTTAAAAGTTATTTTTCCACAAGTATTTAAAAGTTATTTTCAACGTTAAAGAGTTTATTTGACATCTCTACGTAGAACTAAATCAATTGTAGTCACCAGCGAACAATATCAGTAAGAAAAGGAATGTGTGCTGTTAATACGAATGAAAGTCTGCTAAGAATCATGGAAAAAATCCCATTTTTTGAATTTAAAAAACTATAGTTCAGGCCTAATAACCGACCATAATTCACAATGCTGAATAGTACATCTGTGAACACTGAGAAAAAGACAATGATAAAACAAAGGAGGCAGGGTAAATGAGGAAGATATTTCACATATACAACCCTTCTGGCACCCCTTCTTTCTTCTTAAACATGACTTTATCTTTTGCCTTCTTGAAGTCAGGATGTGTCACCTGAAAAAGAAGAGAAACAATTGATAATAAGGAAGGGGTTTAAAACATTCCAATGCATCCATAAACGTCAATGATGATGATAAATGACCAATACAAATGTCAGAAAATACAACAAACAAAATAAAAACAGAAGGATGGAAAATCACAAGTAGATCAAAGGAAAGCCATTGTGAGAATAACAATAACTCGTAGTTCTTGAATGAAAACTAAAATGAGGAGAACATCCAAAATAGAGTTTGTGATCAAGAGAAAAATGGGTTGCTTCCTTGCTTGGCCAGAACTATGCCAGCAAGCATATGGATGTACCATCATAACATAACAAGGGTTTTTAAAGTATTTAACCTCTTCTGATGAAGAAAGGGAGGAATCTTGAAATAACCCAAAAGAGTAACTGCACAACAAAGATAAAAATGGGGCCACATGGGCTTTCTGCCCCAATGCACAGTCTAGGTGTATTTTCTACCTGGCAATGGGAATTCTGTGGCAGCCTCAGGATGGGGCACTGAAACTGCGGAGCTATTAATAACAAGGGCTTATAGGGTAATGATACATGTACACCTCTTTTTTGTATTACACTCATACGGCAATTAAATAATCACATGTAAAAATGTGGTTAATTCAGTGAAACATATGGCTAATTCAGTTCTGTCAATTGTGGTTCATTCAAATACATGAATAAGCCATATTTACACATGATTAATCAAGTGCCGCACAGTGTACAGTAAAAAAAGGGTGTATGTGAATCATCTTCCTAATAACAATGGTACCTAGGAAAAGAGCATGATTTCAATATATGGCCCCAAATCCATCACCTCCATTTTTCCAGCCACTTTCTTCAAAGGTTTGGTATTGTACACTCGAGATATCTGACCAATCTACGCTATATTTTCTTATTTTAGCATAATTTATGAATATGGGCCATAAAATGCTCCTCTCGAATCAGTAGTACAAAATTCAAAACTACAAACAGCAACAAAGTACCAACAAATATTTCCACAGGATCAGTGTTTTGGCCAAAAACAGTACAAAAGATATAGAAGTAACTTCTAACCTTCATGCGGCGTTCTCGTAAAGCAAGTAGGCCAGCTTCGGTACATATTGCTTTTATATCAGCTCCAGAGAACTCATCCTTAGTCATAACAAACTCTTCTAAATTGACATCATCTGCTAATGTCATCCTTGAAGTGTGTATCTAAATTTCAAAAAAACGAAAGCTTTTAGCCATGCAAATAAGCAGAATATACATATAAATTACCACAGTATCAGATAACACAGCAACCAATGTGCTTTTTAAATAGTAGTCATGCCTACCTGGAAAATACGTCTTCTAGTTTTTATATCAGGGAGAGGAAATTCAATCTTCCTGTCTATTCGACCTGGTCGCAGCAAAGCTGGATCAAGGCTTTCAATTCTGTTGGTTGCGAGAATAACTTTAACATCTCCTCTAGAATCAAAACCATCTAACTGGTTAAGCAACTCCAACATTGTCCTTTGAATTTCACGCTCTCCACCTGAGTGAGCATCATACCTGCAAGGCGCACAAGAAAAATATAATAAGACATGATCCAAATATACCACTCTTCTACTAGCTCCACACCTCCTCTGTCCTAGACAAAATACCACATTCAAGAGCAGATTTTTAAAACAAGTGACTCCTAAAGTTGATACCCAATAACATACCTTTTTGTTCCAACAGCATCAATTTCATCAATGAAGACAATAGAAGGAGAAAGATCATCGGCAACTCGGAAAAGTTCTCGCACAAGTTTTGGACCATCTCCCAAATATTTTTGTATCAATTCACTACCAACAACACGTAAGAATGTTGCTGATGTTGAGTTGGCTACAGCCTGACAGCAAACAAAGCTTTGTATTTAGACCAAACCGATAGTGCAAAGTGATGTGAAGTATATATAAAATAAAATACAATTTCATCACTGCACATATGTCAAAGCAAACTTCTAATAAAATGAGACAGCAAACACTAAGCCGAGAAAATGAAAAACAGAAAAATGAATTGTTTAAGACAAAAATTCTATTTCAACAGCCCTGTCATAAACACACAAATGCACACCTTAGCAAGCAACGTCTTTCCGGTTCCAGGTTCTCCATATAAAATGACTCCCTTTGGAGGCTTGATACCAATATCTTCATACAGTTCAGGATGTGTCAGGGGAAGCTCAACAGCTTCTTTGATTTCCTGTATCTGGGCATCTAAACCACCAATGTCAGCATATGATTCTAAAGGAGCCTTCTCTACCTTCATGACAGAAACCATTGGATCAACTTCATCTTGAAGAAGCCCAACAACAGAAAGAACCTGTTAAAGAGTCATTCATAAAAGTATTATTCTTCCAGCAAGACAACATAATAAAATCATGGAATTATGGAATCTCAAATTGCAAATTTGACTACCCTAGTCTCAAGAAACAAATACTGTATTGTTCAAAATATTTAAAACCCAATGAGAAGTGTATCATTTAAAGCTTGACACAATAAAAACTTAAATATTACTAGTTGTATTTAACCTTTCTTCTAGTGGGACTGCAGGTGTTTTAACTAAAAATATTCACCCTGCTGAGGAAAGATTTCAACATGAGGTGGTACCCTAATATCATTATCAATTAATGAGAAACATATCAAATTTCTCTTAAAATGCAATTGAAAATCCTAACTGAGAAAGTACACAAGGTATGCATTATATGAGTTATTAACCCAGCATTATCTGATCTTTGTCCCACTTTACATATTGATTATAATTATATCAACCATGAACAGAAACCATATCTCAGACACAAAATTGTTTATGTTAGGTTTTCATAATACAATAAGTGTTTAAACTTAAACCCTAGTGTATGTTACCTACCACTCTTGATTCAAATAATATATGTTCAAAACAACTTGAAATAAAACTCTTAATAAGATAAACTTTCAAAGAAAAGTGTTTTCCCTAAAAAACAATCAAAATACAAGCCTTTTAGCCTGGGTTTCCCAATTAAATCACCAACTGTTCCTCACTTAGATTTCAAGGGTTCCACAAGTGTAAGCATAGACAAAGCATATAGAATTTCCATCAAAGAGAATCATTTTACAATGAAGTTCGGCTGAAAGATTATATTCAGTATAGATCACGAAAATCCACTAATAACCAAACTTAATCTATGCTACTTTGAGTATAAGGGGCTACACATCAATTTGTTATTTCCCAAACCCTAACCCTAAAATTCATCGCAAACTTCAATTAAATCCAAACAAAACCCTAAGAATCATGTAATTAGCTTAACAAGTAAAAGAAAAACGAAAAAAAAGTGCCAAACCCTACCTTGTTATGCATCAAAATAGAGCAACCAGGTTCCAACTGATCCTTATCAACAAAAGACAATATCCCAACATAATACTCAGGTCCAACCGAAGAAGAAACAATCGCATGATTCTCATCGATAAGCTCTTCAAGGTTCCCAACACTCATAGGCGAACCCCTAAGATCATCGACCTTAGATCTATCCTCTTCCGCCTTCTCTTCTTGAGGCTTAAGCCGTTCCTGATTCGCTACAAACTCTTCTTCCATCAACAAATAATCTTTGATTCGTTCGAGTTTCAAGAGCCTCAGCTTGCATTTGGAGAGAGGGGTTACCGTCGGCAAACGCGAAGCTGATTCGGAACCTTTCTGTTTTCGCTGTTTGCGACCGACCCGAGCCGGTGGAGCTGCCGGTTCGAACTTCTTGTCTTTTTTGTCGCTGCCGTCTGGTTTTCGGTCGCCCGGGAGACCTTGCCGGTTCAGACCGCCTGGTGTTCCTTGACCCATGGTTCGTTTTTGAAATCGCGAATCTCGAAGAGTGAACGAGGAAATGAGAGAGAGAGAGAGAGAATGATATTAGGATGATGCGTTCTACTTGGCTTTGTAAGCAAGTTAAAATGAAAATCGTTGACGTGCTTTTTAGCTACTTTTTTAGTTGGGCCTGTTAATTGTGTGATCAAAAGTTAACAAAGGTCAGTCCAACCCCTCTATGCTGTTTTTGCTACTCACACCCTATTTTCCTTCGCTTTTTCTAATGTTACTTCTACTTCTAGCGGTGTGATTTGGATCAGTTTTTGAAGGTAAAAATTCATGCGAATCAAAAATAAATTTATTTTTGGTCTGAATTAATTTTGAATGATAGATTAAAAAAATTTAAATTTATTTGATTCAATTTCATACAGTTTAATTTGAATCGGTTTTTAATATCTAAATTACAAAATATATTTTTTATTAAGATTATTAAAATGTTAATAAATATATATTTGATATAATATATAATATATAATATATAAAATTAATGTTATAAAATAAGAATAATTGATTATGGATAAAATAAATTAAATAATAAAGATAAATTAAATTAAATTAATAGTTTAATTAATATGTACCTGTAAAAAAATTCATCTTCAATCAGTCAATTGTAAATAAGTTAAAATAAAAGTTTAATATTTCAAACTAATCAACCTTTGTGATTAATTAAGAGTGTAATTTTCTTTTACACCGTTAGTGTATTTCAATTAAATTCTTAAAATAAGCTAATAAATAATATTAAAAAAATAAGCAGTATCGAATAATAAATTAACAAAACATATCATATTAATAAAAATAAATAAGTATAAAAATATATACATGCGGTCAGTTTGGTTTGGTTTTGAAAAACCAATCTAAAATATGATCCAAAACGAACTATTTTTACAAAATTACATCAAAACACATCCAATAATATTCAATTTTTTTGAATTGATTTACAATTTTTTTTTTGGATCGGTTTGAATTTGAACATCCTTGGTTATCTCATTCCTTTGGGCTTTTTCCTTTTCCATCGTCTATTTCCTTTCCTTAACTGGCAAGAGATCTCTTCTTTTTACAAAACACAATAAATGAGTTCAAATTAAAAATATTGATTAAATATAACTTATACGAGTTAACACAAAAAATAATTTACCTAAAAATCTCATGAGCAAGAAAAGTCTCTCTCATACCTCATCAAATTCTTCACTCATAGGCCATCGCCAACCTTATCAAAATCATAAACAACAATGAATAAAGGTGCAACCGTTCAATGGAGGGGAAGCCATTGGGTACCATCATAATTAAAAATAACCTCGAAGCAATTAATGACACCCCGAACTCATATGAACTTATCTTTCTAATTTTTATAGTTGAACGAGTGAGGGTAAGAATGTCTCTTCCAGGAACGAAACCTACAAAAACCCAACCCTTTTTGCTATCTTTGGTCTCGTGGAAATTAAAAAAAAAAGATACTCATTATAACCGTTCACGCACAACTTCTAACAACTTCTAACGATACCATTTTCATAACTTCCTCTGTCAAGTTAATGAATCTCTTCACAGGGCTGTTCTACTGCCTATTGAAAAAAAACAGTTAAAATTATGACATTAAGTCTTGGAGTGTCTAACTAATCAGGGGTGGCCCTAAGCACGGGCTCGCGGGGCGGGAGCCCAGGGCCCCATAATTTTAGGGGCACAAAAAAATATTTTTTTTACCCCTATATATATTAAAAGAGAATTTTCTATTATAAAAGTACTTGTTCGATTTTTTTTGAATACTTGCTAACAAAATTACAGGGGCACTGCAAAGTCAAAATTAATAAAAGAATGTAATTTCCCATAAATAAAATATAGAGTAGAATAAAATCAATTAATTCCCCTAAAATAAAATCAATTAATATATCCATAATTTTAACCACTAAAGAGTTTAATTGAGGCACTAAAATTAAAATAATGATATAGAGAATATTTTATATTATTGATAATCTTACTTAGGATAGTTTTTGTTACTAGATATCTAGCTGAGCAAAATTTAGCATTTTGTGAAAAAAATGAGAGGATTAATATGGAAAAAATGGAACCTTTATTTCTCTTTAAAATGATTGCTAAATGGGATCTTGTCATGCAAAAATATTTTGAACGTATTAAGAATAATGAAATTCATTATCAATATCTTAGTCATAAGGTTCAAAATGAATTGATTAACATGTTAGGTAATGAAGTCAAGAGTGCAACAGTCGAAAAAACCAAAGAAGCAAAATATTTTTCTGTGATTCTTGATTGTACTCATGATGTAAGTCATCAAGAACAAATGACTCCCATTATACGTTGTGTGGATGTTTTTACAAGTCCAATAAAAATTGAAGAGTTTTATGTAGAATTTTTGAAAGTCTATGACAGAACAGGTCAAAGATTGTTTGAAGAATTACAAAATGTATTGGAAACTCTTGGTCTAAATATTAATAATGTGAGAGGATAAGGATATGATAATGGATCAAACATGAAAGATAAACATCAAGGTGTACAAAGAAAATTATTAGATGTTAACCCTAAAGCATTATACACAACGTGTGGTTGTCATAGCCTTAACTTGACACTTTGTGATATTGCAAATTCTTGTACTAAAGCTAAAGATTTTTTTGGAGTGTTACAACGTATTTATACTGTATTTTCTCATTCGACAAAATGTTGGAAAATTCTTAGAGACAATGCGAAAGTTTAAACTATTTATCCATTGTCACAAACACGTTAGGAAAGTCATGTGAATATGCAATTAAATCTCAAATTTCAGATGTAAGAGAAGCACTACTTCAACTATTTGAACTAGATAATGATCCCAAAATTAAGAGTGAAGCTGAATCTTTAGCAACTCATGGAATTGAAAACTATGAATTTTTAGTAGAGCTATGATTATTTGGTTTGAATTGTTAACTGTTGTTAATGAAATTAGCAAAAGTTTGCAAAAAAATACATGTGCATTGATGTGGCTATAAAACTAGTAAAAAGTTTGATCAAGTATTTGAAAAAATATAGAGAAGAAGAAGGAAAATAAGTCTCTTTATAGTGGTTTATGTTTTGATGTAGTATAAACATTGATTCAAAGATCCATACTTGTATTCTTTTTGCACAATGTCAAATGAAAATGTATTTTTTATCCAATTATTTCTTTTGTCCTTATGTATTTATTGTTTTAAGAAAATTTAGGGGTATCACTCTTTTGATTCTCCCAAGGCACCCTTATTCAAAGGACCGACCCTGTAACTAATAGATAGCAGAAGTAGAAAGCTAAATCCCTGCTCCATCAAGAACTGAGTCAAATCTTTTAGTCCACTCCCTTCATTCATGATATCATGAAATGCCTACATAATAAAATTAAGCATTAGAAGCAATTTTAAGAATCATAATCAATCGAACAAAATATAAAAATAACATTGCAAAAAGATTTAAAAGTATACACAATTCATTCACGTAAATTGGATCATTAATGCTAGCTTAACCAAACATAGCAATATGGAATTTAATTAATTGATATTATGTTCACGAAATAACCAAACATAGCAATGCAATACTGACTTTAGTGCCAGTTCAGTTAAACTTTCTCAACACTAATCATGTAACTACTATAAGTATTTAAAAAAAAATAAAATTATAAATTGAATTTAGGTTTTACATCTCAGGCTTAATAAGTTCTCTATTAATAATCACTTCTATAAGCATATATCAGGGTGTTTTACTAAAGAAAAAAACAAAGATTTCATTTGCTGATATAACTTAGAAATTAATCTAATCCATATATATGTAAAGGGTCATGCTAACATGTGCCCTTAGGGCACATGTTAAAGATACTATAATTAGAAATCCTGTAAGCAACAAAGTATGAGAAACATTAATTATCATACCCCATAAACATAATATGCATAGAATCCATCAGAAACCATCCTCTGGCACTCAGACTTCAGCAATGTAAAATTCTATCTTTTTCTTGCTTTGCCCAGCTTGACCATCAACAATTTCAAGTTTCTCATTTTCCCCATTCATCCATTCGCGCTTCAAAAGAAGCGAAAGTGATATTGTTTAATGTTGTTCACTCCTAGTAACCATTGTTAATTCCCTAATTTTACCAGAGATGAAAGAAATGAAAGAAGTGTGAATTAGGAGAAGAAATTTGTCCTATTTATATAATTGAAATCAACAAAAATTGAATTGAATTACCTGGAAAATTGAAGAAATGACATTGATGATGAGATGAACTTGCATTGAGAAACTCAATTTAGAAGTGAACCGGCAGTGTTGTTTGAATTCACTGGTGAAATTCTATGGTTTGTATTGGAAAACAAATTTGAAAGTGAACATGCATATTTGTTATCACGGTTCCAAATAATTCATTTATGTATTGAGAAACTGAATTGGAGGTTTCCTTTTTTAGTGTTTTCAAAGTCTAAATTAATAAATTATTATTAGTATTAAATAATAATGAATAATAAACAATAAAAATAAATAGTAGTTAGGAATAAATAAGAAATTATTCAATAATTAAAAAAATAGAGATTATATTAGATTATGGGAATTAATTAATTAAATAATAATAAAATAATTAAAGTTAATTATAGGAAGTTTACTATTAATAGCAAATTTTAAAATGGCAAAGCTTCTAAGAAGATGACACTTGACAAATTTGCCAAAGAACTCATCTTGCTTTATTATATTGTATGATCAATTTTAGATTAAATTTCAGTTTTAATTCTCCTATTTTGTTGGACTCACAAAATTAATATTTTTTAAGGATGACATTTTGGCTCATACTAAGTAGATACCTATAAAAAAAAGTTCATAATGGATAGAGTAAAAACCCACAAAATGAATACATACACAAACAATTATCCATTAAAATAAACGGGTCTGAGTGTAGACACGTGTATCTTACTACTCACTCTGCCCCATACTCGCAGTACCTATTTATATAATGTCATTCATATTAATATATGAAAATACACATTTATCAATTTCTTTATAAAAAAATATTACTATTAAACAGTTACACATTTTAATAAAAGTGTTTATTTATTTTTGACTCAACAATAACATATAATTTTTTAATATAGTTTTAAAATTTTAAATTATATGATATTTTATAATTAATTGATTTAATTTTAAAACAAACGCGAATAAACGGACACGAGTACGAATATTGAGTATGAACATTAGTGTCCAAACGGATTTGAGTTCGGATACAAAGATTTTTTTCAAACTACGAGTATGAGAACGGTACTATATAGTACCCTGTCCATGATCATCCCTAATTTTCTTATTGGTGTAAATTACTTTTAATATGTGGAATTTTTTGATGATGTGACATTAGACTTATTAATATTTTTTTATTATTCACGTTATTTTTATAAACAAATTATTCATTAATATTTTCATTAAAATTTTTTAGAAATTCATATGGGTATGGAAATTAACAAATAGAAATTTTAAAAACATACTAATTGGGTTGATTTATATACTCAGTCTATTTCTTCCGCCCACCGGTAGTTGTTAATATGTGTATGATATATTATATACAATCAAATTAAACATAACCCTATGAGACTCCTTCTATACGCATTTTTCTTCTATAAGCTAAACAAACAGTTGCAAGAAGTTCCAAGCAAGAGAGAAAACAAATCAGAGTTCAAGAGCTCTTTACCAGAACAGCATGCTCCTAACTAGAGAGAAAACTCCCCTTACTAATTCTAATAAAATCTATAAATTCACGAGTCATCCTAATGTAATAACATACACCATTACATTTACGGTAAAGATTAATGTCACGAAGATAAATTCGTGAATCATTCACAAATTATGTATATCAGTGAAAAAAAATGCATATTACTCTCATTTTTTCTTGGTTTCCAACCCCACTTGCATTTTCTTGGTTGTGTCAACTTAATTTGGCGGTGCTTAGGTCATTGTTGTCATGATGTCATATTTAGGCGGTGATAGAATAATAACTTAACGCTTCGTTTAATATGCAGATAAGAGACAGGATATGATATTTGTATCATATTCTATCTCAATCCAGTGTTTGCTGACACAATAGGATATAATAAGTTAATTCTGAAACTTATCATATTCTGTTTCACTAATTCAAATTGTTATCCTGAATCTGAGCTGGGTTAGAATCCGACAGAATAAGATAAAAAAATGATTTATTAATTTATCCTTATAAAATATAATTTAAAATAAAAAATTAAATATGACAAAATATAAATAAAATTTAATTTGATATTAAATTAAAAATATTAATAATAATTTTTAAAATATATATGTATGTGATTGTCAGAAGGATAATTTTTTAACTTAATATAATATAAAAAATTAGAATTTTTAAAAATAAAATAATTATTAAAATTTTAAAAATATGAATACTAATTTTATTTTTTATCATATTAAATATACGTTCTTGCAAGGGTAATATAGTCATTCTTGCATAATCTCTTTTTAAGTAGAGTTCTTCCATTTTTCCTTATTATCATACCATTATGGTTCACAAAAATCAAAATTGGGAGAGAGGTAGAGAGTAGAACGTGAGTTGAAGAGGAAGAGGAAGAAAGTGGGTTCAAGCTTCATCATCAACTTGCATGTGCAAATCAAGAGTGAACCATTGAAGTAAGAGTGGTAATTCAACTTGTTCAATATCCATATTCTTCTTTTACCATCATCTTCGTCGAGTTCAAATAATCAGGTGAGTCCTAGTTAGGACCTTGGGGAAATTTGTAGGCTATAAACATGTTAATTTCATGATAAATAGCCTGAAAAATTGTCAGTGATATGATTATTGAACTTGTATGTACTGATTTCTATATGTTTTGGTTACCCGAACATGTTATTATGTGTTAGGGATGAATGAATGTTATTACATGTTAGGGATGAATGAATGGTGGATTGGGGGTGCTAAAATTGATGTTAAAACGGTGATTTTCGTGAAAATTGTTGTCACGCTCGCTCAACCCAATCTGGGGGTGCTCATCGCATCTACAACCACCTTTATGGGGTCTTCAAGCATGCTACATGCATGACATTTTCTTTCAATGGCGCTTAGCGCGCTTGGTTTTTGTTTTCTTCCCTAACATTATTTGTGATGTAACTTTAGTTTTGTAACTCGAAATGAGGCACAGTCAGAAGCGTTGGATTGCTATTCCAATGATGCATCTTTATATGGTTTAATATCATGCTTGTATGATAGTTGGTGATATGTGGTAAGCCCATGTTTGATTGCATGTTGAAGGTTAAGATTGAAATGCTTTGATAACATGTAAACGTGATATTGTTTCATTGTGTTAATCTAATGTATTGATGTTGGAATAATAATATAATGGTATAAATTTATTTTATGTATGATTCTTGTATTTATTGACATATTTGGTGTACACATGATTGAGACCTCTCTCAGCGAGCCTCAACAAATGTAGTTTTATTAATACTTCCCAAATGTTGTTCAGTTCTGTGGCTCGGTACGAAATGTTGTGTTATGTGAATAACCTGAGACTTTGTGATGTAGTGGAGACTATGACGTCTCCACTTCTTTTTCATGTTGTCTATTCATTCTGGTTGAACATTTGGATATGACTTGTTTGCGTATACTTGAATCGAAGTGTGCCTATACTACTAGATGGAAAATCACTTGGGGACTCATCGGAGATATCGAGCGATGTGCCTGTGGGGGTCTGATGCGGTGTATACCCACTTGGTGTTACAAATTGGTGTTATCGATTAGTATGCTTGTATTTCCATATAGAGGGATTACACTTGAATTACTCACCACAAGTGTGCTTGTGTGGCCATATAGGTGTAAATCACTTGGTGACTCACCCGAGGTATTGATTGGTGTGCTCGTGAAGCCATGTAGACGTTGTGCACATGTGATTCAGATGCGTTGCCGATTGGTGTACTTATGTAACTATGTAGGCGGATTACAATTGAATTACTCACCACATGCATGCTTATGTAGCCATATAGGCCTAAATCACTTGGGTTTCCGGACTTAGATTCTGATGTACTCACCTGACTCATTGAAAGCGATGTGCATGTGTATTCTCTTAATGTTATGCAATTGGGATATGGACTTTGAGTCCGACGTCACTCACCAATGGTGTGCTTGTGTGGCTTAGGGATGACAAAAAAATGCGTACCCACGGATATCTGCAGATAAAATCTGTCATGAATACGGGGAAATTAGCTTAATAGATATCCACAGATAAAATAAATAGATATTTAAATACCATTTTTTAATGGATATGAATTTAATGATATTCGTATCCGCGAATATCCGTATCCTTAACTAATTATAAAAATTATTTAAATATAATTAGTTTAATATGCTTTGTTTGTTCATTTTCTAAGAAATTATTCTCCACATATATTTTTTTAATGTTTTCTTTCAAGAAAATCTTTTACATTCCATACAAAATTTATTGGTCATTTCATATTTAAACTTCTTATATACTTCATACCTTACTTCAACAATTCCATCGTTCAACCAACTTGTACCACCATTCATTCGTTCAACCAATGACTCCCTTCCCATTTCTCTATTGTCTGTTCTTCTACAATACTCACAATCATAATGTCTTTAATTTTTCTATTAAAAAGAAAATGTATGAATATTATTGTGTTTTGTTGAAAAATAAGTAAGTTAATGTGATGAAATTTTGTTGTTAAAATAAGAGCAAAATATATGGATGTTTTAGGATAATAATTTTGTCTTTAAAAGAGTTGATTTTTTTATAAATATTTTTTAAAAAATGTTATCCATGGATATCTGTAAATATTCGCGGATACCTTAAAATCTGCGGATTACCCGTTTAGCAGATACCCGCAAATATATGTGGCGATTATGAATATCATATTTATCCAACATGATGGACAAATATATCTTACTACCCACTCCCATGGATATCCATTTACATCCCTAGCTAGTGTGAGAAGGCATATACCACTTCTGGATTCTCTCATACGTGGGTACAAATATGCATACTTGGTTCCACTAACTTTTGTGTGGATTAATGATTCTGGATTTGTGTAGTCAAGGACTCCCAGTTGATGTTGTGTGATTTGGTGATTCTATAATTTGATGGTCAAGAGACTTCCAAGCCGATGCTATGTGATATATGTGCATTTTCTTAAAAATGGTAAGTGAGGAGTTGGTTCAGAGCTTCTCATCACAGTACCTATTGATCATCATCAGACTCTGATTATCCATTCAGAAGTAATCATTAATCTTTTACAAAATGCATGTTCAAATTCTTTTGGGTTAAATATGTTTTTCGTCTCAATAAATTAACCAACATTTAATTTTAGTCCCTACAAAATTTTTCTTCAATGGATGATCCTTCTAAATTTTTTCCATGCATTTTTAGTCCCTGTTATATTTTAAAAATTTAAAAACTGTTAAATTACCCTTTAATTTTTAAATTTTTGAATAATTTTTTTTACACATGTTTAGAATCCTGTAAAATATTTATTTACCAAATTTTATAATCTTTTAAAATGACAAGAATTAAATATGAATTTTTTAAATTTCAAAAAATAATGATAAAAGTAGTGAAAATTTCGACTTAAAAATCAAATTTTGAGTTTTTTTTTCTAGAAACTTTTTAAAACGTTCTCAACATGTCTCCAAAAGAATGATTAAAAAATACATATTGGTTTAGCAATAGGGACTAAAACTACGTGTATAATAATTTTGTAGGGACCAAAACATGTCATTTGTTTTTATAGGGACCAAAAACAAAATTTGCTATTTTCTAGAGACCAAAAACATATTTAACCCAATTTTTTTTAATGAAATCAAATTTTTCTATGGTAAGAGGTTTCGTAAATATATCAGCCCATTGACGATGATCAATATCAATGAACTATAAATCTATTACGCCCTTTTGAATATAATCTCTAATAAAATGATGTTTTATTTCTATGTGTTTAGTTTAAGAATATTGAATAGAATTCTTTGTCAAACAAATAACAACAACATTATCACAAAAGATTAAAACACTCCTACAAATCAAATAATCTTCCCAATTTATCTATTATAGTAACCTCAATGTTGAGTTTATCTAGAGACAAATTAACAAAGTTGTTCATAGTTTAACTAAGACGACCACATCTCTAGCTAACTTTCAATTATGATAAAGATATCCTATTGTATTGAACACATTTTGCTTAATAAAAAATAAGTTTTTCCATTAAAAAAAGAAAGAATAAATAATTATGTCATTTTTTTCTAGTCTCTTATCTTCATTCATTTTATTTAAATTATTTTATCTTCTATCTCAAACAAACACAATTCAAACTTTAAATTTCTCATGTTTTTCTAACCTTCAAAATTAATTTATCAAATATTCATTATTTTTTAAATAAGTGACCCATTTCTTAATAGTTCTTAAGAAAAAATATTACACAACAAAGAATAGATGATGATCAAAATTGAAATAAATTAGCCTAAGATCATATCACATTCAATTCTCAAATCAACCCAATTGAATAAACGATCAACAAAACAAACAGAAAACCTGAGACCCATTCTTAAATCATATTCAATTCTTAAATCACCTGTGCAAAATCAATCTACAAACACCTCATACCTTATGCCCTTTATTTTTTCTTCAGAGTATTAAATGTCAAGTAAGATATTTTGATAGCAACAAATATTGTACAATTTGTGGGTCTCGTATACTAACTTTCCTCCACACACAAAAAATAGCAAAAATAAAAAACCTGAGACTATGTTAGGTGTAACATAGAAGCAAGAATAAATAGTAGGGGATGAATATTTAATATCTTTATGTTTCAAAATGAATAATGAAATGAATCAATTCACATAAATTTAAAAAATATGATTAATTATTTTTATTTTACTTTTGGTAAATTTTCATTATCATAACTATATAACAGATATAATGTGCATAATAGTAACTAAATGTAGTTAAATAGTACAATTAAGAAATAAATATTGTGGAACGTTTGGAGGGAAAATTGAATTCCATGATAATTGAATTTCATGATAGCTGCCATGCTGAGTGTTGTCAGGGACAGGTTGTAAATGCAACACAGAGCCTGTTGCCATCTGCAGGATGTAAATTGGTTCCTGTATTGCTCAACAAGTTCTACTCTCACCATTTACGACTTCACCAAACTTTCTCTTGTAGTTAATATTGGTCAACAAGTTCTACTCTCATCCTATCCTAGTAGCATGAGAGCCACTTCTTATCCAAAAGATTGAATATTTTGAATTCAAACATGTCTAGGACTATTTGTTTTTGTCGTTTATTGTAACACTATACTTTAAATATATAGTAAATAATCAGTATCACCTGGCTTTAATTTTATTTTTACAATTTGTCTAGCATGTGAGGCATAGGATTAGGTGAGTGTTTAGTGTTTACTCTAATTTTTATTTTTTTTAAAACAAGTTGATTAAATCTGAAACATAAATAAATAATGTGATTTTGAAGTTTTCATTTTGGTTTAAGTTGTAACTTATATGTTTGATGGTGATTTTGAAAATATTTTTGCATTTAATTTGGGATTGAAGTTTGATTTTTATTATAAAAATATTTTGAAAATATTTTTGCATTTGATTTGGGTTTGAAGGTTGATTTTTGTTATAAAAATATTTGAATATTTAATTTGTAAGAAAAAGTAAATGAATATATAAAATGATAATTTAAGTTAGATAATAGGAAAGGAAATGTGTTTGAAATGTAAATGACTAAAAATTAAAGGGTAAATGTTCACTTCTTCATGTTTTGTAGTAGAATCAATATTTTCCGTTAAAATGCGATTGAGTGTCTCTCGATAAAATTAACCAGCCAACAAACATTTGTTATTACGAATTACGAAATTCTAATTTCCTCATTGCACATGAGGATACGTAGGTACAGAATTTTGAAATCTTGGTGAGCACAATTACAAAAATTCCAAAATTATCTTTCTTTCTTTTTTTATCGCATACTAGACTAACTAAATGAGTCTCATTGAGTACAATGAATGTGAGGGGTGCTAATACATTCCCCTTGCATATCCAACTTCCGAACTCTAATTTGGTTGCGATGACCATTTGTCATTGTTTGTGGATTTTATCGATATTTTTCCTTTCCTTTTGGAATAAATAAAGTTCACTGGAGACTCGGGCATTTTTCGCGCCGCGACATGGTGAAAAAGAAAAATAATTAGACAACTCAAGATTTAAGATTTGGTACACCAGAAAAGTTAGATCGAAAAATGGTGGGGATCATAGTCGAGAAAGAATAGAAGAAAGATATTATGGATGTGAAAAAAGTAGGAGATCAAATCATAGCCTTAAAATTTGTAGTGGAGCATAACACCTTTAATGTTATTAGTGCTTACGCATCCTAGGTTGGGTTAACATAACACCTTAAGGTAAAATTTTGGGAGGATTTAGAAGGATTACACCAGGATATAACCAAGGAGAGAAGCTTTTTCTAGGAGGATATCTAAATGGATATGTAGGGAGCGTAGAAACGAGTTTTGAGGGCGTGCATTGGGTGGTATGGTCTAGGGGAGGGGAATGCATAGGGTAAATCCATCTTGGAGTTTTCGTTAACTTTAGATATTACATTATCAAATACCTAGTTTAGAAAAAGAGATGGGCATCTTATCACATATAAAAATGGGGCGACATGTTCTCATATATATATATATATATATATATATATATATATATATATATATATATATATATATATATATATATATATATATATATTTCTCATTAGGAAGTTAGACATTAAGATTTTATTGGACTATAAAGTTAGTCTAAGAGAGAACTTAAGTACCTAACATAGAGTATTTTTTATGGTGGAATTTTAAGGGTGAAAAACAAGGAAGTTTCCAACACAAGATCTTGGAGGGAGGGTTTGGACGACCTCAAAGAAGTGAAAATTACACGTGGAATAAGATTTCCTAAGAGAACATAAATATGACTTAAGAGACGTTGGGAGGGTAAAGAATCATGGTGGTGGAATAAAAGTTAGAAAAGTATAAGAAATCTAAGAATGAGACCAAGAAAACAGTGAGTGAAGCAATGACCTAAGCTTTTAACGGATTATACATATTTTTAGGAACCAAAGAGGGATAAAAATATATATAGGCTTGCTAAGGAAAGAGAAAGAAATACAAGAGATTTGAATCAATAAAGTGTGTTAGAGATAAACAAGGCAAAGTCTTTGTTTAGGAAAAAGATATAAAGGATGGGTGGAAGATATATTTCTATATTTTATTTAATGAAGGATATGATATCTTACTGGAATCTAGTAGTCTTGACATTAGAGAAGGGGATTGAAACAATAATTACTACTGTCAAATTCAAAAACAAGAGGTAAAGGAAGCATTGAAAAGGATGAGCAACAATAAGGTGGTTGGACTAGACATCATACCTATTGAAGTGTGGAAAATTATTAGAGATAAAGTTATTGAGTGTCTTACCAAACTCGTTAATAAAATTATGAGGTCAAACTAAATGCTAGATGAATAGAGAAGAAGCACTCTAGTTCCAATCTATAAGAACAATGGGATATACAAAATTGTGCAAATTATATGGGGATTAAACTTATGAGGCATACCATGAAGTTATGAGAAAAAGTGATTGAACAAAGACTAAGAAAAAATAATCAATTGACTGGAAATCAACTTGGTTTTATGTCTGAAATGTCGACCATAGAAGCGATTTATCTACTATGACGTGTAACAGAGCAGTATCGGATGGATCAAAAAGACTTTAACTTAATTTTTACTGTCTTGGAGAAAGTGTGGGATAGAGTGCCTAGAGATATTTTGTAGAAAGCTCTAAAGAAGAAAGGGGTTAGAACTGCATATATTTGAGTTATCAAAGATATGTATGAAGGAGCATTGACTAGCCTGCAAACACAGGGCAGAGAAATAGACGATTTTCCAATTACAATAGATTTACATCATGGTTCAACCCTAATACCCTATCTTTTTACCTTAATTTTGGATGTACTCATGAAACCCATCCAGGAGCTAGCACCGAGATGCATACTTTTGACAGAAGATATAGTCCTACTTGGAGAGTTGAAGGAGGATTTAAATGAGAGGTTGCAAACTTAGAGACGAGGTTCAAGAACCCATGGTTTTTCACTTAAGCAGGAGTAAGACAGAGTATATGGAATGTAAGTTCAACAAAATAAGAAGCATTTCTAAATGATGAAGAAATAGAAGGTGATGTAAATCATCGAATTCAAGTTAGATGGCTGAAATGGAAGATTGTTTCAAGGTTTCTATGTGACGTAAAGGTACCACTCAAGTTGAAGGGAAAGTTTTTATTGGACTACAATAAGACGTGATATTATACGGGATGTTGGGTAATTAAGAATCAATACAAGAATAAAGTAAGTATGGCATAGATGAGGATGTTGCATTGGATTTGTGGTAAGACTAGACATGATATATTAGAAATTAAAATATTAGAGAGAGTGTTGTGAAAGCACCTATAGTAAAGAAGATGGTGGAAAATAGACTTGGATGATTTGAGCGTGTAAAAAGAGGACCTGTAGATTATGTGGTAAGGAGAGTAGATCAGATGGAGAGAAGTAAAACAATTAGGGGGAAGGAAAGACCTAGACAAAAGTTATTAAGAAAGATCTTCATATTAAAAATTTGGATAGAAGCATTGTCCTAAATAGAATATTATGGTACAAGTTGATCCATGTAGCCGACTCCACTTAGTGGGATAAGGCTTGGTAGTTGTTGTTGTAACATAATAATAATAATAATAATAATAATAATAATAATAATAATAATAATAATAATAATAATAATAATAATAATAATAATAATAATAATAGTAAAATAACAATTATAATAACAACAACAACAAAAATAATAATAATCATAATAATAATAATAATAATAATAATAATAATAATAATAACAATAATAATAATAATAATAATAATAATAATAATAATAATAATAATAATAATAATAATAATAATAATAATGTGTTTATTATTGTTATCTTTGGGTGAGCGGTTATGACCTTAGTTTTTATTTTTCTTTGTTTTGAGATTTTTAAATACGGCATGCGTGTCAGGCCTTTCTCTATTCTCTATATGTAATTTATTTTCTCATTTTATTCTCTCGTATGTAAAATGAGTATTTTTATGTAATATAATAAAGAAAGAGAATAAGACAAGATCAAAGGAGAACAACAATAGAGGTGGAAAAGCATAAACCGCCCTTAGGTCTAGCTAAGGTTCTCTAATTGACTTGAGGGAACAATTGTTTTATGGGGGGCATATCCATATCATTTTATATGTATGTTGATGCATATAAATATTTTTTAATGCATGTAAATGTATGTTGATGCATGTGAGAGATGATTTATATGATAAATAATCAGGTGAGATCAAATTAATTCGAAATTATCTCAAAATAAATATTAAGTTTAACCTTTCCAATATTTAGCACTCATCAAAACTAATATCAAATAATGTAAGTTTCGCCCATAACGAGGTGCATGTTCTATATATGAATATGTTACGGGATATACTTAATATCCAATTGTTAAAACTTTGAGTTTAACTTAACTAAGTTAATTATAATAAGATTATATGTGTTTAGAAGCAAAAATTGAGAATAATCCACATGAGGGGTTAGAATAAGGATTTATTCATCAAATTGATAAAACTAGAAAGTTGTATTAGATACAATTGGAAGAAGTTCCTACCTAATAATTGAGTTTTGTGTAATCATCCTACCATTGAGAAAATCATCCAATGAGATTTTTTTAATCAAATGTTAAAGTTCATTTGGATAATTCCTAAAGTTGATTCTCCCACCCAACTAAGGTATTTTCGTTCAATCACACTAGTTGGCTCCCTATATAGGCTTGTGGCAAAGGCCCGAGTTGCTAGAATAGCAAGTGTTATGGATAAAATAATCTCCCCCCCCCCAAAAAAAAGTCCTATTATTGGTAAGCCAAAGCTTTATCGATTATATGATTAATAGGTGTGGTTTTCAATACAAATGGTATATATGGATGTATACATACGTGTTCTCTTAAAATATTTCCATCTTTGTTAATGGTAGTCCCATTCTAGAGATTAATATTCAAAGGGGGTTTAAGTAAGGAAAATCTTCTAGCCCTGTTTCGTTTTTTGTTAGTTGTGGAAGGGCGCAATGGTCTGCTTGGTGGAGCGGTGGATTTGGATCGCTTAACTAAGTTTAAGGTGGGGCGTTCTAGTTTGGAAGTTTCTTATCCATACTATATAGATGGCCGTCATATCTTGATAGAGGCTACAATGGAGAATATTTGGATAATCAAAACCACCCTCAGGGTCTTTGAAATTAATTTTGCTAAGAGTTGGAGACAATATAACATGAATTTTATGGATTTGATGTAAAGCTTCCTACATTGTAAAAAGAATTCTTTCCTTTTCAAATATCTCGGCCTTTTGGTGGGTGATAATCGTAGTTCTGAATCATCATGGTAGCCTCTAATTAGGCTTATTTCTATACGACTTCTTTTGTATAGTCATCTTTATTAGTTTTGGGGGTGGTTCTCATCAACTCAGTACTTAATTTGATCCATATTTTCTACTTGTTTTTCTTGAAATGTTGGTTAAGTTTTGGAAAAGGATTGTGAGGCTTTAAAGGAGGTTTCTTTGGGAGATGAATGAAATATGAGTTAAAAATATCTTGGGTTAGGTGGTATGATGTTTGTAAGTCTTAAATTAAGAGAGGGATAGATGTTCCTGATCTCTATTTGGTCAATTTGGCATTTCTTGGAAAATGACAATCAAAATTAATTTCAGGTACCTCGAGACTTTGATGAAAAATTCTTTCTGCAAGATATATGACTGTGGTCATATGCTCTCTTAGTGGGAGAAGGTCAACTGATTTTAAATCAAATTTTACTAGACAAAAGGGGGTTTCATTCCTTGTCTTTGATCATGTCGTCCAAGATGACTCATTTGTGGAAAGTGAGACCAAAAAAGTGGGGAATGATCAACTCACTTCTTTTAGGATGACCCTAGGTTGGGTCTAATTCTGTTGAGAGTCTATTTTCCTGAAAACTTTCATATTTCTATTCAACATAATCGTAAAGTTGGGTACTTAGTTAATTGGAGGACATGATACTGCTTTAGGATCTTAGGTGGAGAAGGAGGCTCTTTGTATGAGAAAAAGAGTTGGTAAACGACTTTCATTTAGTTACTCATGGTACTTTTTCCCCCGAAAAGGATCTTTGGTAGTCGATTATATACCAAGTGTGAAAACCTCTACTAGTAGAATTGCTCATTCTTTGCCTAGTATTTGGAATAGCTAGATTCCCTATAATGTGATTGTCTTGTCACGATAACTCCTCTAGGATATGATCCCCACGAGAGAGAAACTTTTCAAACGTTATGTCTTTCTAAACCTAGAAGGAATCTCATGCACTCTTTGTATCTTCAATCCTTAGGGTCAACTTTTTATCTCTTTATTACTTTTGGGTGTGGCACCTAGTTTGTGGTATATGGTTTTTAGGTGGTTTGGGTGGGATTTGGTTCTTCGTAGAGACCTCTCATCATAACTTGAGGTTACTAGATCGTTCAGGATTAAGTCTAGGCATATAGTCAGTTTGACAATGACTTAACACTCCATGGTATGGTTTATTTGAAAATCCCATAATGATTCTAAATTTTTTATTGGGTTCGACCATGACCGTGGAGGATTTTGTCTGTAGGAGAAAATTCTCTTCCAAAAAGTGGCATTTTGGTGAGACTTTTGACTGCGTTCACACCTTCTATGAGTGATTGAGGAACCTTATCTTCAGCTTAAACCGATAACATGTTGAAAGTCAGTTGTCTCAATTAGTGATCTAATAAATTGTTGTTTTTTTTTCTATTAGGTGTTGGCCATCCGAAGCTAATCTCCTGACTTTTTTGCAGAGATGTCTTTGATTTTTTATTCTTTCGTATTAATAGATCAAAATGAACACGATACTGGTGAATTCTCATTGAAATATAATAGTTATAAGCTAGGTTCTTATATATAAACATGGTGACTTGCACCATAAGTAAGCTAGACCCTAGCACACTATATTAGAGCTTTTAGTGTGTAACTAATCCTAACAACCAACTAACTATATTCTTACTGATTTTCAAGTTAGTTAGTGATATATGGATTGATTATCATCATGTTTTTAGATTGACATGGTTTGCATGATTCAATATCCCCCCACAAGTTAAAGGTTGATAGATGTTTATCATCTTCAACTTGACTAACAAAGCATGAAATGGTTGAGGATGGAGAGATTTTGTGAACAAATCTGCAAGTTGGTCTTTGGACTTAATAGGAAGTAGCTTTACGACTCTTTGGCTTTGCTTCCCTCAAACTATGGGGCAGTCGAATTCCAAGTGTTTCTTGAATTCATGAAAGACGGGATTCGAAGCAATGTGCAACGTGCTTTGATTATCACAATTGATAATAAGATTTTTAGTACGTGTGACATGTAAAACTTTCATGAGGTATAAGAGCCATTGGAGTTCACATGTGGTAGCTGCAAGGGCTCTATACTCAGCTTCAGATGAAGAACGTGACACAATCAATTGCTTCTTTGTTCTCCATGAAATGAGGGATCGACCAAGGAAGAAGCACTGGCCAGAGATAGACCTGCGTGTATCAATGCAAATAATGAATGATCTGAAGAGGCTTGTTTGTAATTATGCTCAACAAGGAATGTTGTGAGCCTTTCGTACCATCTTCTACTGGCTTGCTTAATCCCATATAAGGATTTAACAACCTTACAAACTTGGTTAGGCTTGCTTGTGGAAACTCCAGAAACTCCAGGAGGGATTATCATATATATATATATATATATATATATATATATATATATATATATATATATATATATATATATATATATATATATATATATATATATATATATATATATATATATATATATATATATATATATATATATATATATTCTCCTTAATTTCTTCATGTAAAAATGCATTATTGGCATCGAGCTGATGAATATGCCATTGTTTGTATGAAGCTAAAGCAATAATAAATAATCAAGACCCTTAATTTGATTATATCCTTTAGCTACTAATTGTGTCTTAAATCTGTCAATAGAACCATCAACAATGTATTTAATCTTGTAAACCCATCTGCAGCCTATTAGTTTAACACCTGGTGGGAGATCAACAATCTTCCAAGTGCTAGTCTTTTCAAGGGCTGGAAGTTTAAGTTGCATGGCTTGCTTCCAACATTCATGTTTGGATGTCTCGGTGTATGTTTTAGATTCAATGTTGAAAACCAAAGACAATGCATAATGGGAATATGAAGGTGACAAATATTCATATGAAATGTAATTTGACAATGGATAAGAAATACATTGGGAAGCTTGATTTGAAGTAATAAGAGAATTACATATATAATCTTGCAGGTAAGAGGAAACATGTCTCATTCTTGAAGAGGTTCTAGGAGGTGGAGGTTCATGAGCAGCAATTACTAGAGTAGAGGGTGGATCATTTGCTAAAGTAGAACGCGGGTTTGTGTGAGCAATCTGGTCATAAATGATGTTAGCTTGGTCATCAGGGATGTTAGGTATGTTATTTGTGTTGATGCATGGAGAGTGGTCAGGTGATGATGGTGTGGGATTGTGAAATGTATCATCATGTGCATTTGTGTTAGGTTAGTGTGTGGAAATTTCAGGTGAAGTGGATGTGGTTTGATTAGGAGAGTTTTTATCAGATTTGGATGGAAAATATGACCAAGAAGTATGTAGTGTTTGGTTGGTGGATTTGTATGGTAAAATATGTTCATGAATGATAACATTTCTTGAGACAAAGATCTCATTTTTATGAAAGTCGAGTAAGATGTAACATTTTATACCATGTTTATATCCTAGGAATATAGATTTCCTAGCTCGATGATCTAGCTTAGTTCTATGAGCTTGGAGTGTAGATGCATAGCATAAGGATCCAAAGATATTGAAGGTGTCTAAGTCAGATATTTTGTTGTGTTGGTAAGATGATATATCATGGAGAATGTGTGTTGGTACTCTATTGATGATAAATGTTGCAAATTGAAGGGCTTGGGACCAATATGTTCTTGGTAGTTTGTTGAGGATTTTCAACATAGAACCTGTGATGCATAATACCTTTAAATATATAAAATTGGTGTCACACGAACTCAAATTCATTATCTGACCTGAAAGTTTGGGGAGTGATGTATAGATGATTATCATATTTTAGATTAACATGGTTTGCATGGTTCAATATTTAGCATGACTTAGTTATTGGTTTTAGCACTTATTTTTATTGTCTGTTTTACTTCGTTTATTTACTCAAGAAAGATACCTTTGGTATCTTTTGTTTAGCCCCATGTATTCAAAATATGTTTTCAAAGGAGTCAACAATAGGGATGACAACAGGTCAGATCGGGTGCGGGTTTCACATTATCCAAACTCGCACTCGAATTCGAACCCAAACTCAAATGCTGTTTTAGTGGCAAAATAACACTCACGCTCATACCTGTTGGATTCAGATTTTTTCACCCAAACCCGAACACACAGCAAAATATATAAAATATATTTTTTCTACTATTTTCCTACAACTTTTCACAACATATTATATATATATATATATATATATATATATATATATATATATATATATATATATATATATATATATTTATATATATATATATATATATATATATATATATATATATATATATATATATATATATATATATATATATATATATATATATATATATATATATATATATATATATATATATATATATAAGCAAGTGTGAATTCGAGTTTCTCAAATTTTCATCTGTTGACTCATGTTCGAGTGCGGGTGGGCCCGTGGATGCGTGTCTGCCATCCCTAGTCAACATTTGTTTGGAGTATTTAGCCCGGAATAGCACCATATTTTTTACTCACTTGGGCAGGTCGAAAGCAACACCAAATTAATATTCAACTATGTATATATGCAATAAATATATCTCAACCCTCCTATACGTGCACTAATTAAGTTTTCTTTTTATAGTAGTAATTGAGTTTTAATTTCCATGTGAGAATTTACGTATAAATTAATTTCATATATTTGTAATTTATCTAGTATATTAAAAAATACAAATTAACTTTCTTTCATAATCACGGAAAATTTGTACAAAATTGAATTAAAAAAAATAAAAAAATATTTAGATAAACATAACACATCATCATACACATAATTAATTATTATTTTTTTAAAAATAAAATTATATCTCTCCTCCATAATTACAAATATCTCATGATTCTAATTAAAAACAAAATTAAATTAAATTTTTTTTTTCTTATTGCTTGTTCCTAAAAGTATAGATTTAAGTTTGTTTTCATGCAAGTATTTTTCAAAAAAATTGTCACTTATTTCAAAATTTTGAAGTTATTTTAATTTAAGTATTTTCGTTTTTCAAATTGTAACATCTTTTGTCTTACAAATCAATTATCTAAAAATAGAGATCAGACCCGCATCCGCGGGGCCCACCCGTACCCGAATCCGAGTCAATTGGTGAAAATTCGAATTGACTGAGTTTGAGTTCGAGTGTCACCCGATATTTCAGGTGTGAATTTGGGTAGTGTGAAATCTGTACCCGAAATCACACCCGCTATATATATATATATATATATATATATATATATATATATATATATATATATATATATATATATATATATATATATATATATATATATATATATATTATTGCGGGTTCGGGTTTGGGTGAAAAAACCTGAACCCAAAGGGTGTGGACGTGGGTGTTATTTTGCCACTCAAACAACATTTGGGTTTGAATTTAAATTCAAATGTCGATTTCGAATGCAGATTTGAGTAATATGAAACTTACACCTAACCCAATCCGTTACCATCCCTATCTAAAAACGAATTGGACCTAATATACAAATTCAATACAGTGTCAGAGTCTATTATGTGGACCATTTTGTAAAGATGAATTATAAAAGCACCACTTGAAGTTATTAGTTTTTACCTTTTCATTTATAATAGTAAATATGTTAATTTATTAAAGTTCATTGATATATTTTATCCATTTAGTTATAACATCTTGAATTGAAGGTTGAACCCCATGGGGCCATATCATATGATGAAAGAAAAAGAGGAAAAAACATAAAAAGTACAAAATTAAATAAACTCATAAATTGCTTGCATTACTTGCAAAAAGGACACATTACAACTTACAAAAGTTACCACTAATTTTCAATAATACTAATAAATAATAAACAAGAAATGCTAGCTAGCTAGAATACTTTAACGATAACAACACATCCACTGAAAATAAAGAGTAACAATTTCAAAGAAACAAAGAAAAAAACCATGCAAGTTTAGTTGAACGTTGATGATCTTAAGGGAAAGGAAGAACACCATTTCCACCACCAACACCACTTCCAAGTCCACCACCACCAATACCAGTTCCAAGCCCACCACCACCACCTCCACCACCAAGTCCGCCTAAACCACCTAAGCCAGCACCACCACCACCAAGTCCACCACCACCACCTAAATCACCACCAATACCACCTCCGATCCCACCGAAAGGTATTCCGTTGTTTCCTACTCCATAAAAACCACCACCGTATGTCATAAAGTTCTTCTGGTCCTTGAGACCAGCATCACTTGGTACATCTCTTGCACTTGTTGTAGCAACAACAACAAGAGCAAGAACCAACAAAAACATACACCACTTAGCCATATCCCTCTCTTTCTCTCCCACTTCCTAGGAATGTATATCTTATATGATAACTGCACTCACTCACTCACTCTCTCTTACCCTGAGTAGTTGTGTGGCGAAGTGTGGTTGGGGGAGTGTCTTTTTATAGGGAAAATACTAAGACCTGATTGGTGAGAGGGTAGTTGAGCATGGTAAATGAAATTTATTGCCATTGCAGAACTTTGCTATAGCTGTCACCTTATCACAGACACGTTATTATACCAGCAATAATTTTCGCAAACTGGAGTATATACTTACCCTAATATACGTATGTGTATGTATAATTTTGAGCAGCTATGCTATCTTTACACTCATTTTTCCATACACAGTATCTTACATCCAAAATTTTAACGAAAAGAATACTTTCTGCACAAAATTCAAAGCAAAATAAATTATTTTAAAAAGAGAAATTATAAGCTTACATTGTTTTGTTACACCACACCGTATTTTCATACGTATAAGACCTATTTTTTAATAATTTATCTTGTTTCGAATTTTGTATAATAAGATTTTGCTTTGTTAAAATTCGTATAAGACCTATTTTTTAATAATTTATCTTGTTTCGAATTTTGTATAATAAGATTTTGCTTTGTTAAAATTCTGGGTGTAATATAAGGGTGTATGAAAATAAATTATAAGAATAGCATAACTCTTTTAAAAATATAAATTATACATACACATATCAAAAACATATAAAAAATACGGTGTTGGAGTCATAAAATGGTATAAACTTATCCTATCTCAATTTTGAGTGGATCAAAGATGGTAACTTATAGTTATGTGCAGGACCTTACTTTTGCTTTAGGGTGAAGTTAAATTGATCTAGTTAGATAGATTGATATTGAATTTGATTAAAGTAATATAATATTGCAAAAAAAAAAAACTTGTTAGAATTTTTTTAAAAAAAATATTGGCTAACAAAATTATAGAGGCACTACAGAGTCAAAATTAATAAAAGAACATAATTTTCCAAAAATAAAATATAGAGTAAAATAAAATCACTTAATTCCCCTAAAATAAAATCAATTAATATATTCATAATTTTAGCAACTAAACAATTTAATTGAGACACTAAAAATAAAATAATGATATAGAAAATATTTTATATTATTGATAATGTTATTTATCAAGCTATATATTTTTTTTAATAAGTAATTTGGGCCTAGCAGGATTCAAACCTGAGACCTTGAAGGGAACACACCCTCAAGACCCAAGCGTTCACCAAAAAATCAAGCTATATATATTGAGTTCTTTAAACATTTTTAATTATTTTCCTAATGTATGCATAATTTATAGAATAATATTGACTATTCCTATCAGAGTTGCATCTGCTGAAAGAAGTTTTTCTAAATTAAAATTATTAAAATTTTATTTGAGATCTACTATGTCACAAGATAATTAAACAGTCTTGCGTTGATTTCAATTGAAAATAATTTTTTGAAGAACCTTGATTATGACCAAATTATTAATGATTTTGCAACAAAAAATGCTAAGAGGATGATAATTAGATAATTTTAAAGGTTTGATCAATTTTTTTATAGAAAAAAGATCGAATCAAGAAGAAGAACTCTCTTTACAGTGGTTTATGTTTTGATGTATATAAACATTGATTCAACTATCCATACTTGTATTCTTTTTGCACAATCTAAAATTAAAATGTATTTTTATCCAATTATTTCTTTTATCTTTATGTATTTATTGTTAAAAAAATTATAAGGACATCACTCTTTTAATTTGCTCAAGGCATCCAAATTCAAAGAACCGACCATATATATATATATATATATATATATATATATATATATATATATATATATATATATATATATATATATATATATATATATATATATATATATATATATATATATATATATATATATATATATATATATATATATATATATATATATATATATATATAAAAGGTAACACGGTACCCTATGATTATAGGTCTTCAATGCTACAAAAAGTATATACTATGACTCCAATCTTAATTATTTTTATTTATTTTTTAACGGTTGCATAAAAAAACTTTGGTGAAAGCTCTTAGTACTTATGGATTCGAATCTCAGCGCCAACACATTTATGATTTCTTTAATATTATAATGGCAAATTTCTTTTTAATTTATTTTTAAATTAAATACAAATCGGATTTAATACACTTGTTTAATCCAATTATAGTGATATAAGATACCTCCTTTTATTTTTTTATAGTGGCATATATCTTTTTATTTTTTTAATCTGAAAGTAATTCAGATGTCATTACGGTTGATTATATCAACCGTGGTGATATACTTTCCATTTTATTTTTAAATGGTTAAAAATTGACGCTTTTATAAAATTTAATTAAATAAATTAGATATTGCCTCGATTGATTTAATCAATTGTGATAAAATGTTTTATTCAGAAACAAGAAACTTAGATTATCTTGTCATGTCTATTCTTGAGAAACCATTTAAATCCTAACACATTCAGCGTTGAGAAACCATTTAAACCATAACCATTTTTTATCTCCATTAAAGAAATGAAACACTCACACAACTAAACTCGTTCCACATTATTTTTATACCTACCATTAATATCGTTCTTTAGTGAACGTGGAAAAAACGTCATCAATATCGTTCTTCAGCGAGCGTGCAAAGCAACGAAAACGCAAAAAACACGAAGGAGGAGCACGAAGAAACTTGCAAGAAAGAAGGACGAAACTCACAATATTTAGTTCTTTTTACTTCTTCACTGCATTCTGGTACGTAAACTTTTCTCTACCATGCATGTATAGTAAAATATTGATCATGAGGGTTGTTGTTGCTTATGTTGTTGTTGATGAATGTTCATGTTCTTGTTGTTTATGTTTATGTTTATGTTTATGTTTATGCTTATGTTTGTTAGAACAAGATTTGTTCTGATCAATTATCTTAGTTTTGATGATAACAATAATATGAATTTTGCTTAAGATAATATGGTACTCTAATCCAATGCAATTTCCTTTTCAGGAAATATATAAAGAGTATGCATAATTCAGCGCTCAGAAGCTTTGTCTCAAAGGGTTCAGCATGCAACATCAGAACATGGTCTGGCAAGACATCAGAAGATGGTCGAAGCAGAATCAGAACATGGGTCTATGGAAGCATCAGAAGAACAAGAGAACAGAAGCACTGAAGTTCTGATGGTATCACGCTCAGAAGCACTTCAAGGTCAGAAGATCAGAAGATGCTTTGCACCAAGCTGTTTGACTCTGATGATATTCAAACGTTATATTCACAAACATCAGATCAGAAGGAAGTACAAGTGGCAAGCTACGCTGACTGACAAAAGGAACGTTAAAAGCTATTAAAGGCTACGTCAGTAGACACAGCGTGAACAAGGCTCGAGGTAGTTGACAAAAGCGTATAACATTAAATGCGATGCTGTACGGAACACGCAAAGCATTAAATGCACTCAACGGTCATCTTCTCCAACGCCTATAAATATGAAGTTCTGATGAGAAGCAAGGTTAACCAATTCTACACCTATTCTGTGAATATTAACTTGCTGAAACGCTGTTCAAATCAAAGCTCAGAATCTTCATCTTCATCAAAGCTCACTACATTGCTGTTGTAATATATTAGTGAGATTAAGCTTAAACGTTAAGAGAAATATCACAGTTTGTGATTATCGCTTTTAAGAAGCAATTGTAATACTCTTAGAATTGATTACATTAAGTTGTAAGGAACTAGAGTGATCGTGTGGATCAGAATACTCTAGGAAGTCTTAGAGGTTATCTAAGCAGGTTGTAACTAGAGTGATCGTGTGGATCAGTATACTCTAGAAAAGTCTTAGAGGGTATCTAAGCAGTTGTTCCTGGAGTGATCAGTGTGTGATCAGAAGACTCTGGAAGACTTAGTTGCTGACTAAGTGGAAAACCATTGTAATCCGTGCGATTAGTGGATTAAATCCTCAGTTGAGGTAAATCATCTCTGCGGGGGTGGACTGGAGTAGTTTAGTTAACAACGAACCAGGATAAAAATAACTGTGCAATTTATTTTTATCTGTCAAGTTTTTAAAGCTACACTTATTCAAACCCCCCCTTTCTAAGTGTTTTTCTATCCTTCAATTGGCATCAGAGCGCCGGTTCTAAGGTGCAAGCACTTAACCGTGTTTAGAAAAGATTCAGGAAGAGAAAAACGCTTCAGTAAAAGATGGTTGATGAAAGTGAAAAGTCTACACCTGCATCTACATCTGGCTCTGCTGAGCAATACAACGGTAACAATGGTTATACTAGACCGCCGATATTTGATGGTGAAAACTTTGAATACTGGAAAGATAAACTGGAAAGTTACTTTCTTGGTCTAGATG
The DNA here is from genome assembly GCF_029867415.1 of Vicia villosa. Lineage (NCBI taxonomy): Eukaryota > Viridiplantae > Streptophyta > Magnoliopsida > Fabales > Fabaceae > Vicia > Vicia villosa. The sequence continues at coordinate 133,157,637 of NC_081185.1, forward strand.
GTGATCTATGGGATCTTCTGATGGATGGTTACAAACATCCAGTAAATGCCAGTGGCGTAAAGCTGACAAGGCAAGAAATGAATGATGATCAGAAAAAGCTTTTCAGGAATCATCATAAATGCAGAACTGTTTTGCTGAATGCTATCTCTCATGCTGAGTATGAGAAGATATCTAACAGGGAAACGGCCTATGACATATATGAGTCTTTGAAAATGACTCATGAAGGAAATGCTCAAGTCAAGGAGACTAAAGCTCTCGCCTTAATCCAGAAGTATGAAGCCTTCAAGATGGAGGATGATGAAGACATTGAAAAGATGTTTTCAAGATTTCAAACTCTTACTGCTGGATTGAAAGTTCTTGACAAGGGATACACCAAGGCTGATCACGTAAAGAAGATCATCAGAAGCTTACCCAGAAGATGGGGTCCTATGGTGACTGCATTCAAGATTGCAAAGAATCTGAATGAAGTTTCTCTGGAAGAGCTTATCAGTGCCTTGAGGAGTCATGAAATAGAGCTGGACGCAAATGAGCCTCAAAAGAAAGGTAAGTCTATTGCATTAAAATCCAATATCAAGAAATGCACTAACGCTTTTCAGGCTAGAGAAGAAGATCCTGAAGAATCAGAATCTGAAGAAGAAGATGAACTGTCCTTGATCTCCAGAAGGCTAAATCAACTCTGGAAGACCAAGCAAAGGAAGTTCAGAGGCTTCAGAAGTTCAAAGAAATTTGAACGTGGAGAATCTTCTGATGACAGAAGATTTGACAAGAAGAAGGTCATGTGCTATGAATGCAATGAGCCTGGACACTTCAAGAATGAATGTCCAAAACTTCAGAAGGAAAATCCCAAAAAGAAGTTTCATAAGAAGAAAGGTCTTATGGCAACCTGGGATGAGTCAGAAGATGATTCAGACTCTGAAGATGAGCAGGCTAACTGTGCGCTGATGGCGACAGAAGATGAAGGATCAGAATCTACATCAGAATCAGATTCTGAAGAGGTATTTTCTGAACTTACTAGAGATGAGTTAGTTTCCGGTCTAACAGAACTTCTGGAATTCAAGTCTCAGATTAGTCTCAAATACAAAAAGCTGAAAAAGCTATTTGAATTTGAAACAAAGAAGCTTGAGTTGGAAAATTCTGAATTAAAAGAAAAACTTTTAAAATTATCCAATAATGTTGGATCTCCTTCTGATTCAGAAAAATCCACTCCTAGTCTAAACCATATTCTGAAAGAATATGATTTAAGTTTCAGGAAGTTCTTATCTAGAAGTATTGGCAGAAGTCAGCTAGCTTCTATGATATATGCTGTGTCTGGAAACAAAAGAGTCGGCATTGGTTTTGAGGGTGAAACCCCATACAAACTTGAACCTGTTGATGAAATGAAATTCACATACAAGCCATTGTATGATCAGTTCAAGTATGGCCACTCCCATGATATTAGGCACACTTCACATGCTCAAAGTTTTCACATAACACACACCAAAAAGCATGTGACACAACCTAGGAAATATCATGAAACTCACATTAAAAATTATCATGTTGTTCCTCCTATTGCTTACAATGTTAAACCCAAGTTCAATCAGAACTTGAGAAAATCTAACAAGAAAGGACCCAAAAAGATGTGGGTACCTAAGGATAAGATTATTCCTATTGCAGATATCCTTGACTGCAAAAAGGACAAAGCACAACATGTCATGGTACCTGGACTCTGGATGCTCACGACACATGACAGGAAGAAGGTCTATGTTCCAAGACCTGGTGCTTAAGTCCGGAGGAGAAGTCAAGTTTGGAGGAGATCAGAAGGGCAAGATAATTGGCTCTGGAACTATAAAGTCTGGTAACTCTCCTTCCATTTCTAATGTACTTCTTGTAGAAGGATTAACACATAACCTCTTATCTATCAGTCAATTGAGTGACAATGGTTATGATATAATCTTTAATCAAGAGTCTTGCAAGGCTGTAAATCAGAAGGATGGCTCAATCCTATTTACAGGCAAGAGGAAGAACAACATTTATAAGACAGATCTGCAAGATCTTATGAGTCAGAAGGTGACTTGTCTTATGTCTGTTTCTGAAGAGCAGTGGGTCTGGCACAGAAGATTAGGTCATGCTAGTTTGAGAAAGATTTCTCAGATTAACAAACTGGATCTTGTCAGAGGACTCCCTAATCTGAAATTCAAATCAGATGCTCTTTGTGAAGCATGTCAGAAGGGCAAGTTCTCCAAACCTGCATTCAAGTCCAAGAATGTTGTTTCTACCTCAAGGCCATTAGAACTCTTGCACATTGATCTGTTTGGCCCAGTCAAAACAGCATCTGTCAGAGGGAAGAAATATGGATTAGTCATCGTAGATGATTATAGCCGCTGGACGTGGGTAAAATTCTTGAAACACAAGGATGAGACTCATTCAGTGTTCTTTGATTTCTGCATTCAGATTCAATCTGAAAAAGAGTGTAAAATCATAAAGGTCAGAAGTGATCATGGTGGTGAATTTGAGAACAGATCCTTTGAAGAATTCTTCAAAGAAAATGGTATTGCCCATGATTTCTCTTGTCTTAGAACTCCACAGCAAAATGGAGTTGTAGAACGAAAGAATAGGACTCTGCAAGAAATGGCCAGAACCATGATCAATGAAACCAATATGGCTAAGCATTTCTGGGCAGAAGCAATAAACACTGCATGCTATATTCAGAATAGAATCTCTATCAGACCTATTCTAAATAAGACTCCTTATGAATTGTGGAAGAATAGAAAGCCCAACATTTCATATTTCCATCCTTTTGGATGTGTATGCTTTATTCTGAACACTAAAGATCATCTTGGTAAGTTTGATTCCAAAGCACAAAAGTGTTTCCTTCTTGGATATTCTGAACGCTCAAAAGGCTACAGAGTATACAATACTGAAACATTGATTGTAGAAGAATCAATCAATATCAGGTTTGATGATAAGCTTGGTTCTGAAAAACCAAAGCAGTTTGATAATTTTGCAGATTGTGATATTGATATATCAGAAGTTGTTGAGCCAAGAAGCAACGCATCAGAAGCAGAGCTTCTCAGAAGCAAAGAATCTGAAGATCAAGTATCAGCTTCTCTGGAGAATCTAAGCATTTCTGAAGAACCATCTGTCAGAAGATCATCCCGACTCATCTCTGGTCATTCAGAAGATGTCATTCTTGGAAAGAAGGATGATCCAATCAGAACAAGAGCATTCCTTAAGAACAATGCAGACTGTCAATTAGGTCTTGTATCTTTGATCGAGCCAACTTCTGTTGATCATGCGCTAGAAGATCCAGACTGGATAATTGCTATGCAAGAAGAACTGAATCAGTTTACAAGGAATGATGTTTGGGATCTTGTTCCTAGACCAGATGGATTCAATATAATAGGTACAAAATGGGTCTTCAGAAACAAGCCCAGAATTAGAAGATGAGAAGTTCTTATATATGGGTATCTTCTGAAATGAAATCTTTTTCTTAAGAAGTTCTGATTGAAATCAATTAGAAATTGTGATTCAGTTATTACTAACGTTTCATTGTCTAAGTTGATTCAGAATCTCTTTAAAAGCAAAACAGCTGTAACTGGCTATCCAGATGGTAAACACGTGTTCACTATTCCTGGACAAGCGTGCGTGCAGTTGAGGGGACGTCTACTTAGGTAACTGTGCAAATCACGTCTTTTGTCATTATTATCTCTCCTCACGTCACGTAACATTAAATGCTTTTCATCATTTACTCTCTTTCAGTTTTCTTTTTATATTCTTCAAACGTTTCTTTTCCCTCTTATATTTCTCTCACTCTGCATTTAGTTTCTTTTTCGTTCTCTCTCTTTACATTCATATCATAAACCCTAGCAGTTTCAAATATCTGCAACTTCATCATGAATCCACCGTCAAGCTCTGGGAATCAAGATAATGATCGGAAACTAAAGAGAAAGGCAACTGCTGATCCAGAAACCAAACCAAAAAGAGTAAGGATCACCTCCCTTGACGGTACCCCTCAATCACCTCCCTCTTCAAAGACCTTCACCACCTCTTCCTCCTCATTCATCCTCTCGGAACCACCTTCTTCACCATCTGATATCTCCTCTCCTTCAACCCATCCATCAGATATTTCTTCATCTCTCTCACACCCTTTTCCCACCAGAACACCTAATCCCTATAGTGTTGTTCTTCCCGACTCCAGGTTCACTGTCAACCCTCCAACCCCTACCACTCAATCATATCTGGAGCTTTTACATTCTGATGTAAATGACTGGTTGGAGATTCTGGGTGCTGCTCACCTTAATCATCTGGATGAGTATGCTACAAGCAACCTTTGGGATACCTTTCGTCAGGATTTTCTGGTTAGGGCTACAGACACTCAGAGAAGGATCATGTCTGAAGCTCCTGGTATTCGTGGTCTTCGGTTGGAAGTTGGTGAAAGCAGCTGTCACCATCTCATCAGGAACAAAAGTGTTCTTGAGAAGAAGATACCTGCAGATAAGTTGGAAGAAGAAAATCTCTGCAGAGACATCGTGGTGTGGAAACCATGGTTTCCTATGCTGACTGGAGATTTTCAGTGGCTGTTCAACTGGTTCAGAATGAACCCTTCTGAAAAAGCACCTCACATGGTCTTTCCAGTAGTGGTTTATCCTGCTGAAGTTGCTGGTCCTACTCCTCCAACAAACCTAGCAGCTATTCTTCAAGCGTTGGAAGCTGGAACTTCTGAGCTGCCTGAACCAGAATATGCTAAGGCGACTTCTGAGTCAGACTCAGATGAGGAAATGGAAGATGCACAAGCTGAAGATCTTCCAGAAGATCACCCTGCTGAGATTGCTGTCCAGTTTGGCAGAAATTCAGGTGCCTCTTCTTCTGGTGAAACCTCAGCTCTGATGGAGACCTTGGAAGCTCTTCATCAGAATCAAGCTATGCTGGCTTCTCGTTTGGACGCGCAAGAAGTAGCCAATGCTGAGTTTCGCTCCTTCATGGCAAGGCAAGCTACAAGCACTGACGGGATTCATGATGTTCTGGCGCGGATTTTGCGTAGGCTAGGATCTTAGTCCTTTGGTCTTTGTAGTTTTCTTTCCTTGTTGCATCTGTTTTCCTGCATTCCTCTCCTGTAATCCTTTTTGATTATCAATGAAAAGTTTCCTTGTTTTACATTCCAGTGATTCTATTTGTCGTTTTATTCATCTGAATCTTTTGATATATTCTTTTTGATGTTATGACAAAAAGGGGGAGAAGATAAATGATAAATGATTTGATTAATCTATCAGTTGCTGGGTAAAGCTCCCACACATTTACTAACAAGAACTGCAAGTTCTATATGGTTTAAGTGTTTTGCAGGTATAAAGAAGTGAAGAGAATCTTCAAAGCAAACACCAGAAGCAAAACCATAAGAAGTGTTATTCTGTAAAAAGAATAAGCTCATGGAAACTGAAGCAAGCTGAGTGCTGTCAAGCTTCAGAAATCAGAAGCAAGAAAGAAGAATGAATCAGAAGCACTGATAATAGAATTTGATCCATATTTGTCTATTTGCTCTGACAAAATTCTATTTGCTCTGATACATTATTTCAGCCTATATGGCTCTGATACATATCATGTGTTCGAATATACATTTTATGTTCTGACTCGTTCATGCTGACTTTTGTCGTTTAGTTTTTGTTCTATAACATTTCAGGATGTAGAGATGCTCGGATGATGCTCTGGTACATTCAACAATGTTCTGATACAAATCTAGCATGAAGTGATGTTGGTAGAAATTCAAAGCTCTGAAGCTATCCGAAGGAAGCAGAAATCAGAAGCTGTGAATGTTCTAAAGATCCAGAAAACTCAAGTTCTGAAGCTGTCCTAAATGGAAGCAGAAATCAGAAGCTGTGAATGTTCAGAAGATCAAAGAAATTCAAGTTCTGAAGCTGTCCTAGATGGAAGCAGAAGTCAGAAGCTGTGAATGTTCAGAAGATCAAAGAATTTCAAGTTCTGAAGCTGTCCTAGATGGAAGCAGGAATCAGAAGCTGTGAGTATTCTAGGGATCTAAAGAAATTCTAGTTCTGAAGCTGTCCAATGGAAGCAGAAGTCAGAAGCTATGAATTCTCTAAAGACAGAAGCTTATGTGATCGTCTCTACCGAAATAATCAGGGAAGTCTTTTATTAAAGTTCTTCGAGTATTTATTTCAGGGGGAGATTATTTATCTCAGGGGGAGATTGTTAATCTCAGGGGGAGACATATTCATATGCTTATGTTATAGCTGTGTAATTTGTCTTTTGCCGTCTGTTCTTTCTGATCGCAAATTCATATCATTTATATATGTTTTTGTCATCATCAAAAAGGGGGAGATTGTTAGAACAAGATTTGTTCTGATCAATTATCTTAGTTTTGATGATAACAATAATATGAATTTTGCTTAAGATAATATGGTACTCTAATCCAATGCAATTTCCTTTTCAGGAAATATATAAAGAGTATGCATAATTCAGCGCTCAGAAGCTTTGTCTCAAAGGGTTCAGCATGCAACATCAGAACATGGTCTGGCAAGACATCAGAAGATGGTCGAAGCAGAATCAGAACATGGGTCTATGGAAGCATCAGAAGAACAAGAGAACAGAAGCACTGAAGTTCTGATGGTATCACGCTCAGAAGCACTTCAAGGTCAGAAGATCAGAAGATGCTTTGCACCAAGCTGTTTGACTCTGATGATATTCAAACGTTATATTCACAAACATCAGATCAGAAGGAAGTACAAGTGGCAAGCTACGCTGACTGACAAAAGGAACGTTAAAAGCTATTAAAGGCTACGTCAGTAGACACAGCGTGAACAAGGCTCGAGGTAGTTGACAAAAGCGTATAACATTAAATGCGATGCTGTACGGAACACGCAAAGCATTAAATGCACTCAACGGTCATCTTCTCCAACGCCTATAAATATGAAGTTCTGATGAGAAGCAAGGTTAACCAATTCTACACCTATTCTGTGAATATTAACTTGCTGAAACGCTGTTCAAATCAAAGCTCAGAATCTTCATCTTCATCAAAGCTCACTACATTGCTGTTGTAATATATTAGTGAGATTAAGCTTAAACGTTAAGAGAAATATCACAGTTTGTGATTATCGCTTTTAAGAAGCAATTGTAATACTCTTAGAATTGATTACATTAAGTTGTAAGGAACTAGAGTGATCGTGTGGATCAGAATACTCTAGGAAGTCTTAGAGGTTATCTAAGCAGGTTGTAACTAGAGTGATCGTGTGGATCAGTATACTCTAGAAAAGTCTTAGAGGGTATCTAAGCAGTTGTTCCTGGAGTGATCAGTGTGTGATCAGAAGACTCTGGAAGACTTAGTTGCTGACTAAGTGGAAAACCATTGTAATCCGTGCGATTAGTGGATTAAATCCTCAGTTGAGGTAAATCATCTCTGCGGGGGTGGACTGGAGTAGTTTAGTTAACAACGAACCAGGATAAAAATAACTGTGCAATTTATTTTTATCTGTCAAGTTTTTAAAGCTACACTTATTCAAACCCCCCCTTTCTAAGTGTTTTTCTATCCTTCAATGTTGTTGTTGTGTTTATGTTGTTCTTGTTATTTATGTTATTGTTGTTGTTTATGTTTATGTTGTTGAATGTGTATGAGACACATTTGTATTCATGGTTATATGTGAAAATAGTATTATAGGGTTAGATGAAAGAGTTGGATTTGATCA